>NC_045432.1:58517822-58820852 GCF_902635505.1 Sarcophilus harrisii
GAGAGAGAGAGAGAGAGAGAGAGAGAGAGAGAGAGAGAGATTTCTTGGCAAAGATGATTTGCCTTTTCCTTCTCCAGTTTATTTTACAGATGAGGAAACTGAGGCAAACAAAGTGAAGTGATTTGCCCAGGGTCACACAGCTGGGAAGCATCTGAGGCTGGTTTTGAACTCAAGATGAGTCTTCCTGACTTCAGGCCCAGGGCTTTATCCACTGCAGTGCCACACAGGTGGTGCACAGAAAGATAATAGTAGCTTAAATCCTCTCAAATTAAGAAGAATTTTCTTTCTAAGAAAAAATTACACTATTTTCTATATGGAACTATGTCCCCTCTGCCCACCTGAGGACTTGATTATAATAAATAGTAGTTTCCTTACTTATTGAGAGACTTCATGTGGTTTCTGCAGCTATCCAGCCAGGTTACATTCCCCTTTCAAAGCAGGCTGGGTAAGCTCTCATGCTACTGGGAGCCTGGAGCAGCAGCAGGCCGAGTGTGCCCCGTTTCTTCTTCCCAAGAGAGCAGGCCCATCCAATTGGATGCCCACTGGGACAGTGACTGGTGTTGACCCCATTCTTCTTCCTTCTTTTGGGAGTTTCCTGTTTTGTTTTGGGGGGATCTCTTTGGTTTTTTTTCCCCGGGTGCATTTATTGACTGTATCTGAGCCCCCCTCTCCCTGGCTCATTTCTTCTGATTTGCCTATTAATCTTTCTGGGAGACCATCTTGCATTGGTTTCTTCATTCTCCTGTCCTTTTGGTTATCTTGTTAGTTTCCGTACCACAGGGTATCGCTCTTTGGAGGGAAGCCGGACCCCTGGTTGTGGCATCCTGTCAGAAGTCGGCTCCCACGAGGGTCGTGGCTTCCAAGGTGGTGACATCTGGCTCATTACAGACCTTGTTCTCATTGTCACCCAGAGCAGGTGCAAGATGTTCAAGCAGCATCCAGCTGACAAGCCATTTTCCCACTCCCTGTCTTGAGTACTCCTAACTAGATTCTGAAGAGAGTGTTGGGGGCGATGAAAGGGTTGGAAACTGAGACCGATGGGGAATAGTTAAAAGAATCCGGATGGCTCAGACAGGCCCGTACAATGATTTAATAGGATTCAACATCTGAAAGACAATTATAGACAGGATGGTGTTGAACTCGTTTCTCTTCACTCAGGAATAGAAGCCGAAATAGGCTTAAAGTACAACTCAAGAACAGATCCGTGTTAGAATGAAAGGATTTCTGACAATGACTGTTCTAATCAGATACACTCCGCTCTTACCCCTTGAGACCTTAACAAATAGCATAGATGCTCGGCTCTCGGAAATAATAGCTGGCAATTATAGAAGACTTTAAAATATGCGAAACATCTCATGTAGATTATTATCTCATTTGAGCCTCTCAATAGCTCCGTGAGGGGGGCACTCTAGTTTTTATAACCCCCCCATTTTATAGAGGTAAAGTGACTGGCCTAGGGTCAGAGAATCATAGATTTAGAGCAAGAAAGGACCTTAGGGGGCCATTGAGTCCAAACCCATCAACGTACAGATGAAAAATCTGAGACACAGATAGAGATCCGAACTCGAGACTTCCTGACTCCAGGGCCAGCACACTAAAAAGTTGGCCACATTGTCTCATAGATCACCACTAGCCACCAGTTGGGCCGCAAGGAGATGAGTAGGGTCGTGACCTGAGACATCAGGGAGCTTGGGATTGTTCCATCAGCTATGGGAATGGTGGATGGGGTTAGTCCTCTGTGGCCATGGGCTAGAGGGTTTCCTCAAGGGATTTTCTTTATCCCCATCCTGTGATTCGAAGTTTGTTCCTTGTTGTTAGTGACTGTATGGAAGCAGACTACTTTGAGCTCATGTGCTTTTCATTTATGAAATGGTTTTTTGATGATAGTGTGTGTGTGTGTGTGTGTGTGTGTGTGTGTGTGAGAGAGAGAGAGAGAGAGAGAGAGAGAGAGAGAGAGAGAGATCACTGTCACTCCCCAATGACCGACCACTCACTGACCAAGACACCCAACAGAACCCTCCTTCGGACAAAGGAATGGAGTTAGGCACATGAATGAGGGCATTGGCTGTTTTGGACAGTGTGTGCTTCATTTTGTCCTGTACCCTCCCTTCTCCACGCTTTACCTACCATCATTCTTCTGACCTCGAGACTGGTCATGGCATGGCTTTGAATCCTAGATTCATTTGTGTTCTTCTACATTTTCAGGGCCATCGGATCAACATGCTCTGATGCTTCTGTTTACTTCATTCTATATCATCACATAATGAATTTTGATCTGGAAGGGACCACAGAGTCTAACGCTCTTGTTTTCCAAATAAGGAAACTGAGGCTCAGGAGAGGTTATGTGAGTCTCCATAATTACAGTCAATAAGCATCAGGGGCGTGACTTGAACCTACATCTGATTGAGTCCAGTCTCAAGTCTGATCACTATCCTCCTGCTTCTACAAATATTCCCAGTTTCTTTGAATCCTTTCTGTTCATCATTTCTTACAGCATGCTAATATTCTATTATATTTACAATACAAAATGTACACAGCAATTCCCCCCTTGGTGGGGCCCCACTTTTACAATTCTTTGCTGCTACAAAAATGCTGCTATGAATATTTTTCTTGACTATTACTTGTATCAACCTTATTTTCCTCATTAAAAAAAGAAGATCAGTCTGAAAGGCATCGATTTTCATATGTGAACGGCGAAATGAAAATCTCTACTTTTCCTGAAAGCTCAATCCTGACACGTTATTTACCTCTGAGCTTTGAAATCTAAATAAAACTTATTGGTATATTTGAATGCTGAATATTTGTTAGCCAAATGAGACACATTTAAATTAGAGATTGAGGAACAAGATGAAGATTGCTCAAAAGCAGCTTGTCAGGAAGGTGTCCCAGAATTAGACGATTCTTGCCATTGTCTAATGAGACTCGCTCCCTGATAGAAAAATCAACAGGTGGAAGGACTAGAGAAATGGCCAGTTTAAGCTATGCTTCCTCAAGTAGGAGAGTCCCAAGAATAGCTCCTCTCTCTTAATCTCTTTTAGGTTTCCTAAATTCTCTTCGTACCACAACCATGGGAGGTAGACAAAGAAAATACCATAATTCTCATTTTATAGATGAGGAAACTTTGACTTGGAGACATGGAGTGACTTATCCAGGGTCACACAGCTGTATGAGTAGACAAGCCAGTATACAAATTTGGGTTTCTTGGATTTGCACTCTACTGTGTCCTAGAGAGCTGTCAACCAATTAGCAATAGATTGACTAGGTAAAGGTCAAATTTCTGAATTCTAGGGAAATCTACTACTAGAAATACATGGGAGGGCAGCTCAATGGCATAGTGGATAGAGCACCAGTCCTGAATTAAGGAGGACTTGAGTTCAAATCTGGTCTCAGACACTTAACACTTCCTGGCTGTGTGGCCCTGGGCAAGTCACTTAACCCCAATTGCCTCAGCCAAAAAAAAAAAAAATACATAAACAACTCACTACAGTGATTCTCTCCAGTTGATCAAGTACTCAGTTTGCTAAATTGATGCTTTAGGAAAATAAGGGTCTTTTCACTGAGCTCCGTTCACCCTATTACTCAAATGATACTTTTCATTAAGTGTAATGATCATTGCTGTCAAGTCATTTCAGCTGTCTGTCTGATTCTTTGTGAACTTACATGGAGTTTTCCTGGACACTAGAGTGGTTGGCCATTTCCTTTTCCAGCCCATTTTTCAGATGAGGAAACTGAGACAGACAGGGTGAAGTGATTTTCTCAGGAGCACGCATCTTGGAAATGTGGTATGATCAGATGTGAATTCATGTTTTCTTGATTCCAAGTCCAAGGCTGTATCCACTGCAGTGCCACTTGGCTGCCCCAAGTGTAATGATAGCAGCTCACGTTTCTGTACTCCTTTCCTCACAACAAGCCCACAAGATAGGTGGTGAAAGTATTATTATCCTCACTTTGCAGATAAGGAAATTGAGGCTTGGAGAAGATGAGCAGCCCCTGGTGACAGACAGAATGAAAGCTGGGACTCGAACCCATGTTTCTTAACTTTAGGCCCATTGGACCACAGCAGCGTCTCTAAATGTGGAAAATAGGAATGGAAAACAAGCACGACTCTTACTGGCATGGTGTCTTGGTTGTACAAACATGTTGTATTGGGGATTCAGTTCCATGGAACCTTTCTCGAGTGCTGCCACGCTAGGTTCTGGAGAAAAATGATGGGAAACACCCTCAAGGAGCTCAGGTCTAATGGAGGGATACCACACATATACAGAGATAGGAGACAAAGGAAAGTGAGATGGAACCTAGGAATGAATGAGATTGGCAGGGTTGGGGCAAGGGGAGTGGTGCAGTCCAAGTAGGGGGTACCCAAATTAGCGATACAGGCATCATGGACGAGGCCTAGGGAGAGGAGAGAATGGGATGAAAATGGATCAGCTAATGGTCAAAGGATATGAACAGACAATTCTCAGATGAAGAAATTAAAAGTATTTCTAGCCATATGAAAAGATGCTCCAAGTCATTCTTAATGAGAGAAATGCAAATTAAGACAACTCTGAGATACCACTACACACCTGTCAGATTGGCTAGAATGACAGGGAAAGATAATGCGGAATGTTGGAGGGGATGTGGGAAAACAGGGACACTGATACATTGTTGGTGGAACTGTGGATGGATCCAGTCATTCTGGAGAGCGACTTGGAACTATGCTCAAAAAGTTATCAAACTGTGTATACCCTTTGATCCAGCAGTGTTACTGCTGGGCTTATATCCCAAAGAGATACTAAAGAAGGGAAAGGGACCTGTATGTGCACGAATGTTTGTGGCAGCCCTTTTTGTAGTGGCTAGAAACTGGAAACTGAATGGCTGCCCATCAGTTGGAGAATGGCTGAATAAATTGTGGTCTATGAATATTATGGAATATTATTGTTCTGTAAGAAATGACCAACAGGATGATTTCAGAAAGGCCTGAAGAGACTTACACGAACTGATGCTGAGTGAAATGAGCAGGACCAGGAGATCATTATATACTTCAACAACAAGACTATATGATGATCAATTCTGATGGACCTGGCTCTGTTCAATAATGAGATGAACCAAATCATTTCCAATGGAGCAGGAATGAACTGAACCAGCTACGCCCAGAGAAAGAACTCTGGGAGATGACTAAAAACCATTACATTGAACTCCCAATCCCTATATTTATGCCCACCTGCATTTTTGATTTCCTTCACAAGCTAATTGTACAATATTTCAGAGTCTGATTCTTTTTGTACAGCAAAATAACAGTTTGGTCATGTATACTTATTGTGTATCTAATTTATATTTTAATATATTTAACATCTACTGGTCATCCTGCCATCTGGGGGAGGGGGTGGGGGTAAAGAGGGGAAAAATTGGAACAAGAGGTTTGGCAATTGTCAATGCTGTAAAGTTACCCATACATATAACCTGTAAATAAAAGGCTATTAAGTAAAAAAAAAAAAAGAAGATGGATCAGCTAAAATAGAAACTGTGAAACATGTACTATAAGAAGGGGATTCCATCCCCCCCATCTCAGTAATTACTAAGAACCAAGACTTCTTGGATTGAATCAATCAGAGACATGTCCTGTGAGGCTTATAAAAAAGCACTGAGCTAATTACAAATCAGGAATGTGAGTGTCTGGCAGCAGAGAAGAAAACTGTATCTCAGCCAAGGCTTGAGAGGCAGCTAGATGGGGCAGTGGATACAGCCCTGGAAGACCTGAGTTCAAATTCAACCTCATACGTTTATGAGCTATCTGATGCTGATGAGCGAGTTACTTTACCTCCTTTCTATGTGCTTGTCTTTGTTGTACGACTGTGCCTGGCACACTGGTAGTATTTAATAAAAGCTTGTGGACTTGGGTGATGAAGTGGAAGCAGTGAACTTAGTTCACTTTGTCTGGTTGGGCACCAAAGGGGAGGAGATGCCCAGGATGATGGTATAAGGTGTGCCAGGATCCAGGAACAGAGTCCAGAGATAGAGTGTTGTATGGAGGAACTCCGGGAAGGCCGGTGTAGTGGGATCAAAGAGCTCATGGTGGGGAGTAAAGTATAAGAACTTGGAGAAGTGGGAAACGACCGGTTTGTGAAGAAGTTTGAATGCTGCTAAACAAAAGCTTTTCTCTTTGATTCTCAAAGTAATGCTGAAGTTTGTTTAGCAGGGGCTTGAAATGGTTAGATCTACACTTTAGGAAGATCACTTGAATCACTGAACAGAGAGACCTGAGGCAGGGAGACCAACCAGCAGGCTTTTTTCATAGTCTACACATGAAGAGATGAAGGCATGTACATCAGGGCGGTGACAATTCAGAGGACAGAAAGAGGTATTGTGAATGGACACGGGATTGGCAACGGATCGAATATGGGGGATAAATGAATCACTGAGGATGATAAGGCGGCCGATCCTGGGTAAGTAGGAGGGTAGCGGTGCTCTTAACGGTAATAGAGAAGCCTGGAAGCAGGGGAAGTTTTGGCTATTATACCACACTTCTTCTAGGGGATGGAATCGAGGCTAAAGGTAGAGAGAATTTGCCTTCCTAACAACTTGTGTCCTTAAGAAATTAGAATGAAAGAGGAGAGGATGGCTGAGAATTCTGAGTAAGATAACAGGAGGTTGATGGCCTTAAATTATCCCAGTAAAGTAGGAGGTGGGGTCATCCTCTGAGAGAGAGGAGAAATGATGAAGTTTGAGAACAGAAAAGTTTGGGGAAACGCTTTACACTTAACAGTAAATCTCATTTAATAACTATTAAATGGTTGATAAAATGTACTTTGGAGATTACTCAGCGGGTAATGGAATGGTACAAATGGACAGTAACTGTCAGAGAATTAAGCTCTCACCAGACAGAGACAGCGGGGCCTTTTAAGTAAGGCTATTTGTGGGATAAAAAAAAAGAAATGCATTTGAAGTAATATTTTATAAAGGTGAAAAAGACATGTTATCTGTTTGGGTTAATTGGTTCCAGTCAAGTTTCCAAAGTCTAAGTTTGTAGCTCCTGGAACTAGGAAAGGGATGGTTCCACTGCCCTTGGCCTCAGTCAGACCACAGCTTAACTGTTGGGTTCACATCTGGATATTAGTTTAGGAAAGATATTGATAAGCTGGATATTGTCTGGGGGATAGTACAGGATCTGGAGGTCAGGAAGACTCAGTGAAGGAATTGGGTCTAGTTAATTTGAAGGAGAGAAAACTTAAGGAGACATGTTAGCTGTCTTCAAATATTTACAAACTATACTTGAACTCTGACCTCAAAAGCCTGAACCAGGAGCAATGGACTGGGGGCAGTGGAGTGATGAGTTGCTTGCTCTCAGGCTTGATCTCAGAAAAAGCTGTCTAAAGGTAAATCCGGCTGCCTAAAAAGACGGTGCCTTTACTAAATCTCTTCCAACTCATATTCTGTGAGATCTTCGGGCCATAAAAGGAAAAAAGTTCGCAGATTAGTGGATATTTCAGCAAACTCAAGTTTATTTCTTGGAAGCCTACTACTGGGTCTGCACTAAGCCAAGTTAGGTCTATTCCTTGTGTAGAGTTATATGTATTCATATACATATTCCAATACATGTACATATTACATGTACATGTACATATCCAGAGCGAATCATCTTTTAAAAAAAAACTTGTTTATTTTTTATTTTTAAAAATTCTCAACTTAGAAATATTAAATAAAACATGCACTTCCATATTCCAAGTGCAGCCAATAATTAGGATTGCATATGAAGTCATGAATATCATATCCAACTTGGTTTCTTTTCAAATATATAATAAATTCAAAGTTACTTTCAAAAGTATCCTGCTCATGTTTCCTTCTGAACTGCCTTCTCTTTGTTTCCGTGCATTTGAAAAGACTTCAAGAAGCTTTTTTCTTTCCTTTCTTCTTCTTTTTTGACATATAGTTCTCCCCAACTCTTTTGCCCAGATTGAGAAAAACAAAAAGAAGATAAACAAAGCTCTTGTAACAAATATGCAAATCTGCACATTGGCCAGGCCTGACCATAGACAATATGTGCCTCATTCTGCATTCCCATTTTGTTAGTTAATAAAAAGTCCTAAAACTTCTCCTTCTCCTGGGATAAGGGAATCTGTGAAGAGTGTGTGTATATGCGCGCGTGCGCATGTGTGTGTGTGTGTGTGTGTGTGTTGTGTGTGTGTTCTAGATCTGCTATTTCCTTTATCTCCCAAACATTCTAAGGGTTTGCAGTAAAGCTGGATGGGGATACAGAATAGCAATGAAGACAAAGGTTGAAATTGGACATGAGGTTGATGATGAATTCAACACCAGTAAGTACCCCAAATCCTTCTTCTCACCTAGATTATTGCAGCAGGTATTCCCTATTTTGTCTCTCCCCTCTCCAATCAATCTTCTATTCAGCTGGTAAAATGATATTCCTAGGGCACAGATCTGAACATGTTCATCTTTACTCAGAAAACTCCAGCTTTTCCTTGCCGCCTTTAGGATTAAGTGTAAATTTTTCTACTGGGCATTTTAGGACTTTTACAAGCCATTTTCAGCCTAATTGCATTACACCTAATTCCTCTTCATGCTCTGTGTCGTCTCTTTTGACAAATTGGCCAATTTACTGTTCCACAAAGACAATGTGCCATCTCCTACCACTGTGTCTTTGTGTTATGTGGACTTCCACCAAGCCTAGAGAATTTTGCCTGCTGCTCTATGTATGGAAAGAGAGAGGATTGTGGATTGATGAAAGAGTCGCTTTGTAGTTACTTTTATGTGTACATATTCTTCCAACACCCATCAGCTGAATGAAAGCCGCTTTGGCACGGGGACTTTCATTTTTGCCTTTGTATTCCCAACACCTTATATGCTTCCTGGCACATGGTAGGTGCTTAATAAATACTCACTGACTGATTTCTTTCCCTTTTCAAATCGGCCATGCTGGTACTTGTTCATTGTCCTGGGTGAGTTCTAATGCTTTACAAACTTTCAGAGGTGAAGGTTGGTATGAAGAGACAGTTAATTCCATATTTCCCCCGGATCAGATAACATAATTCAACCAGTGATGCACATATGTTGTTGGTGGACGGGAGCCAAGAGCTGAGATTTCCTCTGGTGTGTCCTCATGTTAGCTAGTTAAACGCATGCTGAAGTGTTTGAAAATGCCCTGAGTTGTGACTGTATAATATAAAGTCAGATTCTATAATGATCTCTGTTACATTACATGACAAAAATTTTATTTATTCATGTCACTCCCTTTCTCAACGAGGGATTCTCAATGGTCTATAGGATAAAAATATAACTCCTTACTTAACCTGCAATTTAAGGCCCCTTATAATCTCAGCCCAGATTTTCTCATCTGATTTCACCTTATAGGTGAATTTTCACCTTTCAGGCAGATTGAATTACTATCTGGCCCTCTTCTTGATAAGCAATCTCCAACTGCCCTAAATTTGCATAGGTTGTCCACCATGCCTGGAATGTACTTTTTCCTCATTGGTACTTACTGAGATCTTCTTCTTTCAGGCCTAAACGTAGCTTTTCCATGTAGCGGTTCCTTAGCCTCACAGGTGAAAGTATTCCCCTGGATCATCCAGGTTTCCATTTATTTGGTGCTTTCCTTTATCTTTATCATACAGCATATTATACCATCTGTGGAGATTCATTGGCTCTTTTAGGAGAATGCAAGATCCTTGGAGTAGGGAATTTTGTGTCCCAAGGACCTGGGAGAGCTTAAATAATAACAGTAACAGTCAAAGCTAGCATTTATACAGTATTGTAAGGATTGTAAAGCACTTTACAGATATTAAGTCATTTGATCTTCACAACAACTCTGGGAAATAGATGTTGTGATCCCCAATTTACAGATAAGGAAATTGAAGCAGACAGCAATTAAGTGTCTTACCCAGAGTCACACAACTACTAAGTGTCTGAGGCTGGATTTGAACTCAGGTCTTTCTGACTCTAGACCTAGTGATCTGGTAGTACCTTGAAAAATGTTTATTTTTTATTGTTGTCTTTTCAGAAAATTACTTGAGGTATCACTATAAGAATAGAAAGAAAAATAAATAATAATAGAAATAGAAATAATGGCTTAACTATATTACATGTAAGTAATGTCCACATCATTGTCTTTAGTCCCTGGAATGAAAAGATGTTACTTTTATAAAAATAAAATACTAACCCACTGAAAATTAAGCTTTTGCTCATGGAAAGTGGCCAGTATTAGTCTTTCATGTGAAGTATGATTTGCAAGGGAATAACTTTCATTGACCTTCTAATTGTTACTATCAAAAGAATCTTAAAATAGGAAGATGTATGTTCACCAAAGATGTTCTCTCTCTCATGAAGTATGTTTTATTCAAGATCTTGATGAATGAAGGTTTTCTTATAAGTGATCAAATCCTTTAGAGGCCTTGGTTTGCAGATGATGCTGTGGTGTTTATGTTGAACCTTTGAACATTTCAAGGCATCTAAATATAATTCATGATTATTCAGAGGAGGTTGGTCTAACAGTCCAGTAGAAACATCTACGTGGTAGACAAAAGCTAACGCAAATTTCTTGAGGGCTAGGATTATTTCATTTTTGTCATTATATGCCTAGCATCTATCATATTGGCAAGAATACAGAGGTGTTTAATAAATGAGTGCTGGGTTTAGTTGAATTTCAGTAAAGTAAGATGTAGCATAGCTGTAATTATGACACATTCAACAGGTGGTGTGAGGAAGAACACTGAAGATATATTCATATCACAAGAAAAGCAATGGCTCAGTTATGTGGTAGAAGTCAGAGATAATAGTCTGATAACCTTAGTACTCCCCTGGTACTCACAAAAGTAAAAAAAAAACAGAGAAAAGCCTCTAGCATCTTGAGTAGACTTTCTGTGGGGGTTCTACTGAAGTACATGGACAAGAATCATACAGGATAAGATGGTACATATGAGTTATAAGGAAGAAAATTCTGAGCTGAGGTAACCAGATGGTACTGCTAGTAGATAGATAGAGCACTCACCCTGGAGTTAGGAAGACCTGAATTCAAATGCAATCTCAGACACACATGAGCTGTGTGATCCTGGGCAAATCATTTTACCTCTGTTTGCCTCAGTTTTCTCATCTGTAAAATGGGGATTATAGTAGCATTGTAACTGGTACATAGTATGTATTTTTAATTTTAGCTTATTATTATTATGCATTTTGACACAGGTTTGTAAGAAACAATGCTTATTCATTTAAATTAAATGAATTCAAAACATTTCAATTTGTAAGGATAGAGAAGTCCAATAATAGTCTGTTACCCCATGCCTTTGAAAATTTCTCTGTAACACAAGCTGTTTTTGAAGTTGGGATTTATGATATATTCAAACAGAAGGCAAAATTCCAGTGAGGTCAAATGTTGTGATTCAGCTGAGGAAGAAGTGGGTTTCCTTACAAGAAGCAATGGCTACTTGTGTATAGGACATAATTTTCTTAAAACTATTTATTGCCCTGAAGGATTCTTCTGGTTAAAGGTAATGCAAGAGATATTTCTGTTAACTGAACTCATAAAAGACTTGTTCCTACTTGTAGTCTGATTTCAACCCTACTCCAGTGAAGATATGAATCGATGTGTCCACTCAGTAAGCATTTATTATGCACTTACTGTATGCAAGGCACTGTGCTAAAGTGCTGGGGATATAACAAAAGGCAAAAACAGTCTCTGCATTCATGGAACTCATTGTCTAATTGGGGGAGACAACAAATAATTCTTTATAATCAAGATATAATCAGGACAAATGAAGGTAACCAATAAACAAGAGGATGTTGCTATTATGCAGATCAAAGGCCTCATCTGCTTGCCCTTGCCCTGTTACCACTCTTATTTTATCATCTGGGAGAGAATTGTGTCTGACTTGTGGTAGAACCTTCTGAGCTCACACTGGTCTACTCAACCACATTTGAACACACTGGACCTTGACCCTGATATAGTGATGTCACTTTGGGACCTCCTCTTTGAGCTCCAAGGACAACTACCATCCTCTGGGAGAGCATAACTTCTCCTGGAATGTTCACTCAGTATGTCAGTGCTGACAATGTCAATGTCAAAAGTCCTTGGTAAGAGAGGAAAAAAGATTTAGGGTAGGGCATTGTTTTGGAATTGATAGTTAAAGAACTGATGAGATTTCTCACTCAGATTAGTTTGAAGGCTTCAAAGTCGAATACTGAAAAAAATGCTTTCTTGTATTTAAAAAAAAGGAGGGGGCTTACTCTCCTCGGTCCCAAATGGGAAGTTCTTCTGTGTTCCATTTTCCCTCTATCAGATGCAGCCAAAAAATGATAGAGTATAAACTAGTCTCTCTAACACACCTGGTGCTGAATCACTTAGCATCCTGTCAGAAGGAAATTGGCTTTTTTTTATTTAATAGCCTTTTATTTACAGGTTATATGTATGAGTAACTTTACAGCATTAACAATTGCCAAACCTCTTGTTCCAGTTTTTCACCTCTTACCCCCCACCCCCTCCCCCAGATGGCAGGATGACCAGTAGATGTTAAATACATTAAAATATAAATTAGATACACAATAAGTATACCTGACCAAACCGTTATTTTGCTGTACAAAAAAATCAGACTCTGAAATATTGTACAATTAGCTTGTGAAGGAAATCAAAAATGCAGGTGGGCATAAATATAGGGATTGGGAGTTCAATGTAATGGTTTTTAGTCATCTCCCAGAGTTCTTTCTCTGGGCGTAGCTGGTTCAGTTCATTCCTGCTCCATTGGAAATGATTTGGTTGATCTCGTTGCTGAGGATGGCCTGGTCCATCAGAACTGGTCATCATCTAGTATTGTTGTTGAAGTATATAATGATCTCCTGGTCCTGCTCATTTCACTCAGCATCAGTTTGTGTAAGTCTCTCCAGGCCTTTCTGAAATCATCCTGTTGGTCATTTCTTACAGAACAATAATATTCCATAATATTCATATACCACAATTTATTCAGCCATTCTCCAACTGATGGACATCCATTCAGTTTCCAGTTTCTGGCCACTACAAAGAGGGCTGCCACAAACATTCTTGCACATACAGGTCCCTTTCCCTTCTTTAGTATCTCTTTGGGATATAAGCCCAGCAGTAACACTGCTGGATCAAAGGGTATGCACAGTTTGATAACTTTTTGAGCATAGTTCCAAATTGCTCTCCAGAATGGTTGGATTCATTCACAACTCCACCAACAATGCATCAGAAATTGGCTTTTCTAACTCTGTTACCTGGTGCTCTCTTTTCCAAACCTGACCTTCCTTCCATACAGAAACAGCAGCTTTGGCTCATCTCAAAAGGATACAAATCCAATCTTACTTGCGCCTCCTAGGCACCAAGGATACTCAGCCGGGAGTGAAAATTCTCTGTTCGGTCTCTACTCCCTTTCGTGTCCTGATGAAACCAGTGGGACCCTTCTCAGAGTGATGTTTGTAAAAGCATAAAACAAAACATTGAGGATCTCCAAGAAAACCAAGTGTATCGTAATGCAGTTATCCAAATATCAAAAAAGTAGTTCATTGACCATAGATTAAGAATCCCTGTCAGTGAGAGTATTGAGAAGTAATAAATTGTTGTGTATTTTTAAAAATATTTGAAATGGGACTTTCTCGATAATGATGTAACCAACAAGATGTGGCACTAAAACTTGTAATGCATCATGAAATCTAGATCTCAGACTCATAATGAAGGACTGATAAGTTCTACAGTCTTGACACTGTAAGAGTATTATAATTAAAGGTCAAGGGAACATATTTGGGGTCCAAAACAGGGATGCTATAGATTGCCTAAAAATGTACCTATGTGTATATTTTGAAAACTGCCACATTCATTCTGAGGCCCATTTGTTGTGTTCTGAACCCCGAAGATGAAGCACATGCTCTGTTCAGCCCTAGAATAAAGTAATCAACCTGCTTACTCCACCAAAATCGTAGGGGAGTCACCTGTAACACTCAACCCAAACTCCAGCTTCATCCCCTTAAAGGCTCCCATCTTCATGAGGGATCTCAGTTACCTGAGCAATTTTGAAGTTCTGTTTGTGTAGTGCTGAGAATCTCTGGAGGGTACAAGAGCAAATGCAACAACAAGCTCCAAATTTGGGGCTCCAAGAAGTTTTCTAGCAGGCCAAAGGAAGGGTTTCACACAGTAGAGATTGTTTTTGGCTGAAACCCCTATGAAAGATGATAGATTTCATCTTGATGATTTTGTCCTTGTCCTTAATATCCACTGTAGTGTGGCACAAATACTCGAGTTATTTTCACATGTTCATACCACATCTCTGCCAGTTAGGCCCATTCTTGTAAGTAATTCAATGTTGCCTCATACATAATAATGGTGCGTTGAGCTTGGATGTAGTAACCAACTCTTGGATCATCACAATTCTTTTGACCATCTGTATCCCATATGTTGAATTTAAGAGAGATTGTGCTAGTATGGAACATAAAGGGATGGACTTCAACACCAAGGTGGCTGTATACTTCTTCTTTTTTTTAATTTAATAGCCTTTTATTTACAGGATATATGCACGGGTAACTTTACAGCATTAACAATTGCCAAACCTCTTGTTCCAATTTTTCACCTCTTACCCCTCACCCCCTCCCCCAGATGGCAGGATGACCAGTAGATGTTAAATACATTAAAATATAAATTAGATACACAATAAGTATACATGACCAAACCGTTATTTTGCTGTACAAAAAGAATCAGACTCTGAAATATTGTACAATTAGCTTGTGAAGGAAATCAAAAATGCAGGTGGGCATAAATATAGGGATTGGGAGTTCAATGTAATGGTTTTTAGTTATCTCCCAAAGTTCTTTCTCTGGGCGTAGCTGGTTCAGTTCATTCCTGCTCCATTGGAAATGATTTGGTTGATCTCGTTGCTGAGGATGGCCTGGTCCATCAGAACTGGTCATCATATAGTATTGTTGTTGAAGTATATAATGATCTCCTGGTCCTGCTCATTTCACTCAGCATCAGTTCGTGTAAGTCTCTCCAGGCCTTTCTGAAATCATCCTGTTGGTCATTTCTTACAGAACAGTAATATTCCATAATTTTCATATACCACAATTTATTCAGCCATTCTCCAACTGATGGACATCCATTCAGTTTCCAGTTTCTAGCCACTACAAAAAGGGCTGCCACAAACATTCGTGCACATACAGGTCCCTTTCCCTTCTTTATAATCTCTTTGGGATATAAGCCCAGTAGTAACACTGCTGGATCAAAGGATATGCACAGTTTGATACCTTTTTGAGCATAGTTCCAAACTACTCTCCAAAATGGTTGGATTCGTTCACAACTCCACCAACAAGGCTGCATACTTCTTAAATCTGCCAGTCAAGTGGTATTTTTAAAATGTGATTTTCTTCGTATCTCCATCACCAACTACTACATATTTGAATTGAACTTGGGGCTCTCTTTCACAGCCATCATGACAGTTCTTCCAGAAGAGCCTCTCTTTCTTCTGAGTGAACTAAATGAAACAGGTTTGTTTTGTAAAAAGGTCATTTTTAATCACTCTTCTCATAGTATTTATAGCCATCTACCTTCTTTCCCAAATTTCAATTCTGTAATCAGAGATATATGGTCCTGTTTTCCCTCAGATCACCAATATCAGGAATCGTGGCTATATCTATTAACTTACAAAATGTAGTAAGTGATATAAGTGTAAACAAGAGTGTGGTACAATGTATAAGTCAATCATTGCAGACCTATTGTCTTCTAGCATACACACTCATAAAATACCTTCTTAAATAATATATTTGTGGCCATTGAGGTAGGAAGTGGCTGGCAAAAGTACATACCAGTAAGTACAAATGATTGTTCCAAAGTTTAGATAATGATAGACCTCAGATTCTCAGCTAAGCCTCTCATAGTTCTTTCTATTTAAGGCATCCATCTGGAATCAATGTTAACTCTTTTGTCCTGGAAGTGATTGCCATTACCACAAGGCATGGTCTCTTGGCTCTGTTTTGGATGAGATGTTTTGGAAGAGAATAACTAGCAACCCTGTCTTTTTGCCTCAGCCTCCATAAGTCAAATGTTCGTTAATAGTGGGACACAAGTGTAGCACATGAGCTCTGAATCACCTTCCTAACTCCCCAGTCACACTGGCATATCTAGTTCTTATATCTTTCCTTAGGGGTCTAGGGGTAATCCTGAGGGATTGAGGGATTTTTCTCATTCTGTTGTTCATCAACTCATGTCCAGTATGTTGTCCCCATTATCAACTGCAAGTTAATCATTTGATCTTAATTCCCTATCAGTTAACCAGTTAATGTCAATGATTTTCAATCTTACTGAGAAAATAAAACAAAGAGAAAATTACATAAATGTTCCACTCCCTTTGAAAGTATTACTAGCCATATGAAAGGATGCTCCAAGTCATTATTAATCAGAGAAATGCAATTAATCTTGTGCAAAAATGTTTGTGGCAGCCTTCTTTGTAGTGGCAAGGAACTGGAAACAGAGTGGGTGCCCATCAATGAATTCTTATCCCAAAAGTTATCATCTTTGGGTTTGTCAAACACTAGATTGCTATAGTTATTGACTATTTTGTCTTGTGAACCTAACCCATTCCACTGATCAACTAATCTGTTTCTTAGCCAATACCAAATAGTTTTGGTGACCGCTGCTTTATAATATAGTTTTAGATCAGGTACAGCTAGGCCACCTTCATTTGATTTTTTTTTCATTAATTCCCTTGAGATTCTAGACCTTTTGTTCTTCCATATGAATTTTGTTTTTATTTTTTCTAGATCATTAAAATATTTTGGGGGGAGTCTGATTGGTATAGTGCTAAATAAATAGATTAGTTTAGGGAGTATTGCCATCTTTATTATATTTGCTCGGCCTATCCAAGAGCACTTGATATTTTCCAATTATTTAAATCTGACTTTATTTGTGTGGAAAGTTTTTTTGTAATTTTGCTCATATAATTCCTGACTTTCCTTTGGTAGATAGATTCCCAAATATTTTATGCTATCGACAGTTATTTTGAATGGAATTTCTCTTTGTACCTCTTGCTGTTGGATTTTGTTGGTGATGTGTAAAAATGCTGAGGATTTATGGGGATTTATTTTGTATCCTGCAACTTTGCTAAAGTTGTGAATTATTTCTAATAGCTTTTTAGTAGAATCTCTGGGGTTCTCTAAGTATACCATCATATCATCTGTAAAGAGTGATAGTTTGGTTTCCTCATTGCCTACTCCAATTCCTTTCATCTCTTTCTCGATTCTTATTGCCGAGGCTAGTGTTTCTAATACAATATTGAGTAATAATGGTGACAGTGGGCAATCTTGCTTCACTCCAGATCTTACTGGGAAAAGTTCAAGTTTTTCCCCATTGCATATGATGCTTACTGACGGTTTTTACTATATGCTCCTGACTATTTTAAGGAAAAGTCCATTTATTCCTATCCTCTCAAGTGTTTTTATTAGGAATGGATGCTGTGATGACCAGTTCTGATGGACCTGGACATCCTCAGCAACGAGATCAACTAAATCATTTCCAATGGAGAAGTAATGAACTGAACCAGCTATGCCCAGAGAAAGAACTCTGGGAGATGACTGAAAACCATTACATTGAATTCCCAATCCCTATATCTTTGCCCATTTGCATTTTTGATTTCCTTCACAAGCTAATTGTACAATATTTCAGAGTCTGATTCTTTTTGTACAGCAAAATAACAGTTTGGTCATGTATACTTGTTGTGTATCTAATTTATATTTTAATGTATTTAACATCTACTGGTCATCCTGCCATCTGGGGGAGGGGGTGGGGGAGTAAGAGGTGAAAAATTGGAACAAGAGGTTTGGCAATTGTTAATACTGTAAAGTTACCCATGCATATAACCTGTAAATAAAAGGCTATTAAATTAAAAAAAAAAAGGAATGGGTGCTGGATTTTATCAAATGTGGCATATGAATATTATGGAATATTATTGTTCTCTAAGAAATGACCAGCAGAATGAATTCAGAAAGGCCTAGAGAGACTTACAGGAACTGATGCTGAGTGAAATGAGCAGGACCAGGAGATCATTATATACTTCAACAACAACACTATATGATGATCAATTCTGATGGACGGGGCCCTCTTCAACAATGAGATGAACCAATTCAGTTCCAATAGAGCAGGAATGAACTGAACCAGCTTCATACACCCAGGGAAAGAACTCTGGGAGATGACTGTGAACCAGTACATAGAATTCCCAATCCCTCTATTTTTGTCTGCCTGCATTTTTTATTTCCTTCACAGGCTAATTGTATACTATTTCAAAGTCCGACTCTTTTTCTACAGCAAAATAACTGTTTGGACATGTATACATATATTGTATTTAATTTCTACTTTAACATATTGAACATGTATCGGTCAACCAGCCATCTGGGGGAGGGGGTGGGGGGGAAGGAGGGAAAAAGTTGGAACAAAAGGTTTTGCAACTGTCAATGCTGAAAAATTACCCATGCAGATATCTTGTAAATAAAAAGCTATAATAAAAATAAAAAAATAAAATAAATGTTCCACTCCCAAACCAGGGCACACTCTCACCTCTACAAACTTAGTCCCCAAGAAAAAAGGTTTAAAGTTGAAAATGGTTTTTATAAAACATTCTCCACTCTAAGTTCACTTCTGGTTGTGACAAAGCTCATGTACAGATCGAGAACAACAATGGTCCTTTTTTTGTAGTACATGATGTTTTGATTGTCAAGTTGACTTATTGCTGGTCTGAATCAAGCAGCTTGCTTCTCAGGGTGGGCACCTCATTGTACTGAACTGCTGCAGTTATTGGCAAACCCTAGTTACAAATTAAAGTTCCTAGACCTCTACTGCTTCTTCCAGCCATCAGAAGCTCAAAAGGTCATAAATAGGTCTGTCTGGTCTTTAATTGCCATTAATCTCGGACTGGTAAAGAATACAATAGACACATTAACGAAGCTCATGTGCTCATGGTCACATAGTGGCCCAGTTGGGGAAATAACAGTGTCTTCAGCTATAAAAGGTGATCTACTGGAGAAGGAAATGGCAAAACACTCTAGTATCCGTGCCAAGAAAGCCCCGTGGGTCAGAGGGGCCCGGCGTTCTATGATCCACAGGATCACAAAAAGTTAGACATGACTGGACAGTAACAAACATTGTTACTGTTCACCCACCTGGAGGCTCACAAGTTTCTCTTCCCCTCACTTAAATGCTGCCCCAAAGAGAGACTATTAGTTGTTTTAGCCTTTTCAGTGCCTACCCTGTTCCAGTCAGCAGTCAATTTAAAAGCTTTCCATGGCTGCATAAAAAACCAACAGAAAAGAGTCAAAAGATACTTGGACATGGTCTGAATTAGGTAGGAGAAAAAGCTCCTCTCCCTTCATTATGAATTGCTGGAAGTAGGATTCTGCTGTGGATTGATAGATGGTAGGGCAATTGGTACATAATCTAAGGACTGGGCCCTCTTTGACCCAGGCCCCTCCCCCCTAAAACGTGAATCAAGTATTGAAGATCCTGGCTTTCATCAGTGATTTTTTAGTGGTTAGCATTAAGCTGGTTATAAAAATCTCTCATTTCCTTTGTGATGGCTTTGGAGTCTGCTTTAAAAGCAAGGTAAATTTCAATCCATTCTAACAAACACATGCACACTATCAGAAGAACATATTCACAATTATAGCATTTAGTCATTTGAATAGAAAGAACTTGTAAATTAACAAAAGAAAAGACCCATCATGGATAATGCTCTCTTTATCTTACTTTAGTTTCCCACCACTATATTCCTGACAGATGAGGCAGTTACAATAAGATGGTTAGATTACTTAAGAATAATGTCAACTGATGATTTCTTTTTTAAAATCTAGTGATATCAGTTTCCTCCTTCGCTCATATATATTATGCCAAGCCCAGAAACAAGGTAAGGATGACTTTAGGCAAAATTGAACTACTTATGAAGAACAAGTTCTAGACTGGCTAATGGAAGGGAAGAAAGAAATAAGATAAAGTAATAATTATTCTTCCCCAGGGGTAAAAAAGAGAAAGCGCCAAATCTTGGCCAAGTCAATTTGGATCTTTGGTTTCTAAGTTGATTGGCCATTTCTAGGGTGAGGTTCTTGGATTTTAATTGTGAAAATCCTCAGTACGGGCTTCAGGCAGTCTACAAAAACAAGCTGCCTGAGTCTGCTCATCACTTGTTCTCTTATTCTTTTAATTTTTTTGTATTCCCTTAATCCAGGCTGCTTCAAATTGGTTGAGGTTCACTCAATATTTCACATTCTGGATTGCCTCCACCAAGGAGGGGTCATTAGGCAATTACCTGGAGCTATAATGGCTCTAACACAGACATCAGTGGATACTTTTTTTTTCTTTTTCTTTTTTTTAAAATCATTTTTGATGGAAGGCATTCAAATAAGCTATCTCGGTATGGTTTGGATTTCTGTGACACAATCACTTAATTTATCACTCAAAAGACAAAACTTCACATTTTGATTACATTCCAGATCTTCTTAGCTCTTGTGGCCCTTACTGTTTCCAAACTGGTTCTTTTTTTGTCCATGGGTATCTTTTCCCCATAGACATTTATTTATTCTTTTTGTAAAAAATTAATAATAATTAAATAAATTATTTTATAATTAATAATAATTATAAGTGTTATATTTCTTATATTAATAATTAATTATATGTTATATTAGGATATTATATGTTAATTATATTATATGTAATATAATATTATAAATATAAAATAATAATATAAATAATTAAATTCCCATTTATTGTTTTTTTAAAATGATAGTTTTTTCCCCTTAGACATTTTTATTATAATGATATATGTTTATTATATATATTAATATTATAATTTATATATAACATATATTATAATATAATTAACAACATAATAATCTAAATTATAAAGAATTTATTTAGACATTTGTAATTAAAAAATTAATAATTAAATAAATTATTTTATGATTTATAATAATTCTCATATTTATTATGTTGTTATAATCATTATAATTAATAATTACACTATTATGTATAATACAATATAACTATTATAATAATCATGTAACAATATACATAATTAAATAAATTCCCATTTATTCTTTTTTAAATAATAGGTTTTTTCCTTAGAATCTTTATTATAATGTTGTAATATATTTATTATATTATATTATATATGGTAAACAATATCATACACTAATATTATAATTGATGTATAATATATAATTATAATATAAAATTTATAAATAATTGAGACATTTATTCTTTTAAAAATAGTTGTTAATAATTAAATAAATTATTTTGTAATTTATAATAATTGTAATAAAGATCAATTTTACCATATTATTATATTAGTTGTAATTTATTAATATATTATAGACAATATTATAATATTTATAGTAATAAATTAAATAAAAATTAAATACATTTTCTTTTATTCTTTTTAAAAAAATAATAGCTTTTTATTTTCAAAATATATACAAAGGTAGTGTTCAACCTTCACCCTTACAAAACCTTGTGTTCCAATTTTTTTCTCCTTCTTTTCCCCTCCCCCCTCCCCTAGACAGCAAGTAATCCAATATTGGTTAAACATGTGCAGTTCTTCTATACATATTTCCATATTCAACATGTTGCACAAGAAATCAGATTAGGAAGGAAAAAATGAGAAAGAAAACAAAAAGCAAGCAAACAACAACAAAAAAGATGGAAATATTATGTTGTGATCCATACTCAACCCCCACAGTCCTCTTTCTGTATGCAGACGGCTCTCTCCATCACAAGTGTATAGAAACTGACCTGAATCACCTCATCGTTAGAAAAAAGCCACATACATCAAAATTGATCATGCCATAGTCTTGTTGTTGCCATGGACAATGATCTCCTGGTTCTACTAATTTCACTCAGCATCAGTTTGTGTAAGTTTCTCCAGGCCTTTCTGAAATCATCCTGCTGGTCATTTCTTACAGAACGATAATATTCCATAATATTCATATACCATAATTTATTCAGCTATTCTCCAATTGATGGGCATCCACTCAGTTTCTGGCCACTACAAAGAGGGCAGCCACAAGCATTTTTGTGGGAACCTTTCCCTCCTTCAAGATCTCTTTGGGATACAGGCCCAGTAGAAACACTGCTGGATCAAAGGGTATGCACAGTTTGATAACTTTTTGAGCATAGTTCCAAACTACTCTCCAAAATGACTGGATTCGTTCACAACTCCACCAACAATGCATCAATGTCCCAGTTTTCCCTCATCCCCTCCAACATTTGTCATTATTTTTTTCTGTCATCTTAGCCAATCTGGCAGGTGTGTAGTGGTATCTCAGAGTTGTCTTAATTTGCATTTCTCTGACCAATAGTGATTTAGAGCATTTTTTTCATGTGACTAGAAATAGTTTTAATTTCTTTGTCTGAAAATTATTCATGTTCCTTGACCATTTATCGATGAGAGGATGGCTTGTATTCTTATAAATTTGAGTCAGTTCTCTCCATATTTTATAAAAAAAAATTTCTGCATTAGTTTTGTTTGTACAAAACCTTTTTAACTTAATATAATCAAAATTATCCATTTTGCATTTCATAATGTACTCTAGTTCTTCTTGGGCCACAAATTCCTTCCTTTTTTTATAGATCTGAGAGGTAAATTAGCTTTTGTTCTTCTAATCTGCTTATAGTATCACTCTTTGTCTAAATCATGAACCCATTTTGACTTTATCTTGGTATAGAATTAGATGTTGTCCAGTTCCTAGTTTCTGCCACACTAGTTTCCAATTTTCCCAGCAGTTTTTGTCAAATAGTGAGTTCTGATCCCAAAAGCTGGGGTCTTTGGTTTTGTCAAACACTAGATTGTTATAGTCATTTATCCTGTGAACCTAACCTATTCCACTGATCAACTAGTCTATTTTTCAGTCATAGCTAGGCCGCCTTTTTCCATTGCATTTTTTCCATTAATTCCTTTGAAATTCTTGACCTTTTGTTCCTCCAGATGATGAATATTTTTTCTAGCTCTGTAAAATAATTTCTTGGCAGTTTGATTAGTATGGAACTGAATAAGTAGATTTATTTAGGTAGAATTGTCAGCCTATCCATGAGCACTCTATATTCTTTCAGTTGTTTATATCTGACTTTATTTGTGGGGAAAATGTTTTGTAATTGTGTTCTTATAGTTCCTGACTTTCCAGACTGGTTTTGATAGGCTCTCCGACTTTCCAATATCTTTCTTACTGTTTACCAAACCCAAATGAATTCTTTGATAAGCCAGATTATATAAATTTGAATACTTGAGATAATCATTAACTAGGAAAAAAAAGCACTAGATATTCCAGAAAAATCTCTCCTGTATAGTAGCTCTAATTCATAAATCAATCCCAGCATGCAGATCAAAGACTATATGAACCTCCTGGTGTTGTAAATGTATCACATTCTAAATATCATTCCTAAAAATTAACAGTATTTCTATATCATATTTTCCAAAATTACAATACAAGAAATTTATAAGCATCTTTTTGATATAAATATAATCTTATGAACTAAAACATGCGCTTCAAACAAAACTTAATACCAATTGAATAACATTACTTCAGTTGACTGCATCTCCAAATCATCCGTATGAAAGACCAGTTTATATATAGATCTTCCAGTTTGGCCAAGTACAAAGCATGAAATAATTACTACTCTCAATGGGGAAGACAGTAACTGTGCTACTTCAGGTAAATTTTCCATGGGATTTTCTAGGTTGTTGATTCTCATATTTGGTTTCTTGAATTTTTTCTTAATGTTCTTTATTCCAATTTTATAGAGCCCAGATTCTCCTTTATATTCCTAATTGTGAGTCTAACTCATTCTGGAGTTTCTGGTTGCATCTATCTCTTCTCTTTTCTAGAGAAACAGTTATTTTTGTTGTAGTTTTCATTCTTTCTGAAGATTACTTTTTTGCTTTCTTTTAATCCATATTTATTTATATGTGTTGGATCTCCTTTTTTGTTCACTCCTTTATCCACTTGCTAGTATTCTTGTGAGTTTTTTTTAATATAAGAGTATATTTTGCCCTCCTTTTTTCTTTTCTTTTCTGCATTCATCACTATTTTCAGGTGGTACAGTGGACACTAAGCCTGCCCTGGCTCCTCTTTTAGGTATATTAAGAAAGCATTTTAAATTTCTTCAAGTCTAAAGCCTTTAAATTAATCTGAAAGGGAAAGCAACTTTATGTCTTTCTTTACTCTCAATTTCCCAATGGTATCCTGCTCCTCTCTTTCCCAGATGAGCCCTGGAAAGGTGGCTCTCTTGAGGCATCCACTTAAGAATGGTAGCTTCTTTCCCCCAGTACTGAAGGGATTAAGAGAAAGAGATCCATCTAAGAGAAAGAAAAAACCTGATTCCTTCAATTAGAGGAAGTTGAAGGCATATTGACCATTTGGAAAGGAGAATCCTTGAAGAGAGGGGTCAATAAGGTCTTGAATGATTTTAGGAAAAAGGATCTTCCAAGGGTAGATTGAAGTTGTGACTATTGTTCTTTATGAAAAAGCAAAGTGTTGCCTAAATTTTTACTCTAAGCTCTGTAACTGCATTTTTTCACTTTCTAACATTTTGTCTATTTTGGGGGAATGTTGCAACTGTAATTCTACAATGGTTTGGGTTAGAGAGGAACTTTTAGAGTCATGGGTTGCCTCTATCTTTTTTTCTCTTTCTAAGCAGAAAGTCTTTCTTTAGAACAATCTAAAATGAAACAATTTCTAACAGGCTTGTGCCTAAAATGCAGAAACCAGTTTTCTTCCTTACTGGTGACCGCCCTATACTCTGCCATATTGCTGGAACCCTTCCTCCGCTTCCTATCTAGCTGCTGGCCGGGGTCTAGGCCCACTTCTCATCTCCTTCCTTATTCAAGTTCATTTCCTGCTCATATTACTCTTTGTGACTTGAAAATTTCTAGGGAGAATGGGACAACGGAAAAGAGATGTATTTCTCTAGCTTATTTGTCTGGAGGAGCTATGGGTCTGCTCATGATGTATGGGCATCTATTTTTACTAAATATATTACTAGGTTTTCTGCAAGATTCCTTATACACAGATATTTCTAGGTCCCACCCTTCACAAAGCTCTCTCATGGCTTCCCATTGCCCACAGAATAAAATTTAAGCTCTCTTGGTTGTTGTTCCGTCCTTTCAATCATGTCTGATTCTTTATGACCCTATTTGGGTTTTTCTTGGCAAAGATACTGGAGTTGTTTGGCCATTTCCTTCTCCAACTCACTTTTCTGATGATGGATGAGGAACAGAGGCAAATGTCTTAGGTCAGATTTGAACTCAGGAAGAGGAGTTTTCCTGACTCCAAGTCTCGGCTCTGTCCGCTGCAGTGGCACCTAGCTGACCTTGAGCTTGTTCATCAATCAGAAACCAAGCATTTATATGTGTCAGGCATTGTGCCAAGCATTGGAGATGCAAAGAAAGGAAAAACCAGGTTCCCTGACCTCAAAAAGTTTGCATTTTTATAGGAGAGACAGCATGCAAATAGCTATGTACATGCAAGATGTATGCAAGGCATATGGGAGGTAATCTCAGAGGGAAAACACGCAGTGGGAGAAATGGGATAAAATAAATTTATTTTGACATGCATTTCTAATCTCCTTTCTCCACCTCCACGTTCCCACTGAACAATAATGACAACAAAATGGAAAAAAAAACTCATCATAAATGTGCACAGTTCGGTAAGACAAATTCCCACGTTGGCCACACTCCCAAATACATGTCTTTTTCTGCATTTAAAATTCATTACTTCGCATCTTATTTCATCTTAGTCTTCTGAATTGAATGGTTCATTACTGCATCCACCAGTTGGTAAAGCTCCAAAGTTGTTTTTGTCTACAGTGTTCTCTTTGTAAAACTGTTCTGGTTCTCCTTATTTCTACCTAAATCGGTTAACAGAGGTCTTCCCAGTTCCTTCTGAAACTGTCCATTTTGTCATTTCTTTGTCATATTCTTGTGACACAACAATACTCTAGTATATTCACATAGCATAATTTGCTTAGCCTTTTCTCAATAGGAGAGCAAGCCCTTTCTAATTTTGGCTACTATGCAAAGAACTTTATAAATATTTTTGTACACATTGATTCATTTCCTCTTTCTCTGATTTATTTGGGGTGTGGGCCTAGGAATGGTATAATCTGTTCAAGGTATATGCGCAGTTCAGTAGCTTGTGGGACATAGTTCCAAATTGCTTTCAGAATGTGCTGTGAATTAGTCCAGCCATTCTGGAAAGGAATACCCTTTTAACTGATCATGTAGATGATAGCGACCCTTTGGAGTCAATATTAAATTGTCATTAAAATTCTCCCAAACTAGGAATATCTAACGTTAGCTCCCATTTCTGTCCACTGTCATACTAGTTCATATGGCTTTCATGTTTTAATGTGCTTTAATGATCTTTGTATGTTCTCTAGCACATGACCTTATATAGCTCCTGCCATCTCCCATCTCTGTGCCTTTGCTCAGGCTTTTCACTATGGTTGAACTCTCTGTGCACCAACCACAAATTCCATGTCTTAAAATCCCAAGTTATCATCAAGGCTCCAAGTTATACATCAAGTTTATTTACCACTTCCTTCACAATACCTTTCCTGATTCCTAATTCCCTCCCTGAGTTTTTAGTGCTCTCCCCCTCCTCAGATTACCTTCTATTTACTTATTGGTTTACAGGTTATACTCCCCACTCTTTCCCTCCTCTCCACAATATGTTGGCTCTTAGAGGGCAGAGATTAGTTTATTTTTGTCTTTTTCTCTTCAGTTCCTTGCAGATTGCCTTGGCCATAGTAGGTACTTCATAAATGGTCATTAAATTAAATCTAATTGAATGGATATGCTGTTCTCTGCATCATATGCTTGTGAAGATGATTTTTTTAAACTTGAATTTAAGACTTTACATTCATCTGTATTAAATTTCATCTTATTTAATTTGGACCAATGTTTTAGCCCAGCAGTTTGTTATTGATCCCTTTGAGCTTTGTGTCATTTGTAGATTTGATTAGCATGCCCTGTATAACTTTATCCAAAATCATGGATAAAAATGTTAAACACCACTATACCAAGCATGAATGCCTAGGACACTCCACTGGAGACCTCCTCCCAATTCATTATGGAACCCTTAAAGACTTCTATCTGAGTCCAGCCATTCTAGCCATTAGGAACCCACAGAATTGTTCTATTCTCTCGCTCCCTTTTCTCCATTTTTTACACAAAAACAGTATGGGTAGATTTGCCAAATACTTCACTAAAATTTAGGTAACACACACACATACCCACACACACACACACACACACACACACACACACACGCACACACACACACTACCAGATTTATGAAACTGTCAGAATAGTCTGGGAGGGGGTGGAAAAGTACTGAATGCCATTCTTTTTTTTTTTTTTAAGGAATTCAATGATGTCTTTTGTTTATATTACTCCCTGAAATATTACTCCCTGACTCCTGATCTTGGACTATTCCTTGGGACAAAGCAAACCAGTCAAACAAAATGGATTGGCGATGTGACTCCATTTGACGATGTCAGCAATATCACGCCCACTTCTACAAAAGAGAAAGAATCATGCTTTATGATGTTTTTAAAAATTCCTTTCGCATTACAAGACTTGTTAACAAACACAAATGTTTCAGTATACAAAGAATAAACAACTAACCTTTGTCTAACAGTGAACTTGTGTTCTGTACAGTTGGTTATTTTAAACATATGCTATATTTATCAAAGGAGTGACAAAATCATCCTGTTACTTACATCCAATTCCAAAGTTCTTTTTCTCTTCTTATATGCATTTTCATATGTTTTATTGATATAACCATTTTTATCCCCTCTACACCTTACATTTGGGGAGGGTGGTCCTATTATTGTTGCTGAGTCATTTGTAGTTTCGTGTGACTCTTTGTGACGTTATTTGTTTTTGTTTTTGGTAAAGATGCTGCAGTGGTTTGCTCTTTCCTTCTCCAGCTCATTCTACACATGAGGAAACTGAGGTTTGCCCATGGTCGCATAGCGAGTAAACGTCTGCAGTCAGTTTTGAACTCAGGAAGATGAATTTTCCTAACTCCAGCTCCAGCATTTTATTCCCTGGGCCACCCCACATTGTAACAAGTAAATATAATCAAGCAAAAAACAAGCGCTGCATCCAGGGCCATCTCCTATTGTCCTGATCTATATCTTGCCTCTGGATCCAGCTGGCTCTGGAGGGGAAAGTGACCTTGCCTACTTCGATCCAACTCATTTGCACATCATGGCTTCCCCTCCCTGATGTCATGGTTCTCTTCAAGAACGAAGGACAAACAACCACCATCCACATTATTTCAGCAACCTCATAATTGATTTCCCTGCCTCGGACTTCCAATCCTTCTTCCGTTCAGCTACCAAAGTGATCTTCTTGTGATCATCAAACTCCCCAACTCCATTATTACCTCTGGGATCAACTATGAAATCATTTGTCTGGCATTTCAAGCCCTTTAAAACCTGGTTCCTTCTTAGCTTTCTAGTTTTCTTATACCTTACACGCCATCACATTCTCTGCAGTTCAGTGATAATGCCCCCTGTTGTTCTTTCTCCCACATTAAACTCCATTTGTTGACGCCTGCGTTTTCACTGGTTGTCTCCCATTTATGGAATTCTCTGCCGCCTTATCTTCCCTTTCTGGCTTCCCTCAAATTCCAGCTGAAGTACTACCTTCTACATGAAGCCTTTCCCAAGCCCTCTTAATTCTAGTGTCTTCCCTTTGATGCTCAAATCCAATTTATCTGGTATTTAACTTGAATTATATAGTTCTTTCCATATTGCCTCTTCCATTTGACCTTGAGTTCCTTGAGATGAGGAACTGTCTTTTGCCCTTCTGTATATCCCCAAGACTTAACATAGTGCCTGTCACCTAGGAGGCAGTTCATAAATGTTTGTTGATTGATTGCAATGTATTAGTTTGCCTTTTAGAGTTGTTTTCATTGATATGAATGATTCATTGTGTATATTTTTCTATTTCTGCTTTCTTTGCTCTTCATTGTTTTCTGTACTCTTCCGATAAATACTCTCATTTGTTGTTTATTATATTGCAATGATAGTTCATTTCTTTCATATAGAATAGTTTGTTTAGCTATTCCCCACTTAATATCTACTTCATTTCCTGTTTTCTGCTACCACAAAAAAGCTTGCTACTGATATTTTCTTGCTGTCTTTCACCTCCATGGGACCTCCAACCCCAGTAGTGGGTTTTATGGGCTTGACCTGTTCTTGATGGAACTCTGAAGACTCTTTGCAATTACAGTTGCCCTTTCTTGAGGGTTGCTAACCATCTCTTTAATAAGACATTTTAGAATTTTGTCAGGAATTAATTGACCTCTTTGTAGACTCTGTTTTCTTCCCTCTTTTTGTTTTGAAAATCTGACCTTTATTTGCTTTTTTCTAGTTCTGTATTAAATCTCTTTAAATTAAATTAAATCTAAGCTCTTTTAAAAACCAGTGACACTGGAAGTTCAGAAGGAAATATAGTCAGCCAGGATAACTTTGAAATAAGCACATTGAATGTTGTGTAGAAACACATGCGTATCTATATGTACTATATTGTTGTTCGTTCATGTCCGATTCCTTGTGACCCCATGAACCGAAGCATACCAATAGTGTCCATAGGGTTTTCTTGGCAAAGATACTGGAATGGTTTGCCATTTCCTTCTCCAGTGGATTAAGGCAAACAGGGGTTAAGTGATTTGCCCGGGGAGATACAGGCCCTTAGGTGCCTGAGGTCAGATTTGAGGTCAGGTCTGGCGCCAGGCCCAATACTATGTACTGTGCTAACTAGGAGAGATATATAAAGCAAGCTGTGGAAAACAGAGATTCACACTTTCACATATAGTCTTCTTTTTCTGTTCTAGTTTTTTTACCCAAGGAAATGTCTATCTTTTTGAAGGGAATGGTATTCATCCAAGCCAGAATAAAAAGAAATTAGTAAGTCAGTGATAATGGTTTAGCAATTACATCTTTCAGTATCTTGCGTCACAGTTTCTCCAGGCTACATAACTTGGACTTAGTTAAGGGGAGTTTGACTCTCTCTTACTATCTTTCTTACTTTCTTATATCCTTTCTTATCCTGGTCTTCAACTCCCTGTTAAGTCATTTTGGTTCTGTTCTTTCCAGTTCAAAGAGAATTCTCTTTGGCAGAAAATGTAGACATAAAATAAGAGTTAAGCACCTCTGTTTTCCTTCATTTTTGTCATCTGTTATCATTGTCCCAATGGCCCTGAGGAAAAGTTTTCTTTCTTCGAGTTTCCTCTTTTTTGTAACAGAACTTTTAAAAAAAGAAACTTAAAAAAATCCTTAGCATTCTTAGTTCATTTTGTTTCATCTTTCCCGATGCCATTATTATATGACCATGCCGCGTCTATGTATTCATTCTTCATTATACTTCCATCTTTTATGTTCATCTTTATAGGTGTGGGTATTGATGTCTTTTAAAAATCTAAGCTGGTTCATGAGTTCTCTCTGTATCCACCTCAACCTCTTTAGATACCTTCTTCTTTTCTTCCATCTATTGAATATTTTTCTTTATGTCTTTGGAAGTTCATTCTTGAGATCTGCCCATCCCTCCTGGGTTAATTTCTCCAGTAGAATATTAGTCCATAAAGAATCCTATTTATTTTTTCTCTGAACTCTTGAAAATCTGCTCTTCCAAAATTTAGCATGTGTGTGTCAGATTCTTCTTGGTTTTCTTGCTTTCTTTATTACAGATATTAAGACAGAGTGGTAACTTTCCCCAAGCTTTTCATCATTCCCACCCATCATTCCCGGCTTCTCCTTACTGATGAGATTCAGATCCACAATAGAATTATCCATTTTGAGTCCTTTTACCTTTTGGCACATGAAATGATCATTAAAGCAAGCCATGAAGTTATTAGTTGCTCTGCCTCCCCAAAGGGGAATTTTAACACAGAGGTGTCAAGTACCCAGGTCACAGGTCACTGTGGAGTATGGGTAAACCAGACTCAAATATCCTTGGGAAATATTTAGCAAAAGAAGTAAAAACCCAACAGAACACAGATGATGTTAATATGTGATTTTCTAAGTCAATGTATATCATTGACATACATTGATATGTATGTCAATACATACATACAATAGAAATGGCAGATCCATTTCTATTGAAGTTTTATGCCACTGCTCTGATCGATGTCTAGGTAAGTGAAGTCAGCCATCTTCCATTACTGTTAGATCTCATTGACAGTGGAGAGAGTCTGCTACCAATTGAAATGGCACGTCTCTCGAACAGAGGGAGCGAACGTCAGACAGAGAGGCCGAGCTGTATTCACAAACGCTCTGTGATTAGTTGCTTGCCCTATATTCAGCTTACATTACAGAAGCTGTTTTTCGAGGGGCCTTGGGAGCTATTACTTTTCCAAGGAAAATTGATTTCTTGGCTAGTTAGTTGTTTGGGTTGATGCTTCATAGTTTGTATAAGTCAGAAATTGTCATGTTACATGATATCATTTCTTCAATATGTTATTCCATTGGGAATTTTCTTTTTGAGAGATACAGACACATGCTTTTGCTGCTTTAAGTAAAAAGTGTGTTTCTAATTTCTTCAGTATTTTGCTCAGTGATAAGATAGGTCCAATAGGCCAATCAGCTCAGTCCTTTATCTTTTATATCTTCATATCTTCAATGTAGCCTGATAATATAGCCCTCCTTTTTCCCTTTATGCTTTTCTGTTTTCCTTTCCAACTATATATCTGGCTTCAGCTCCTGTTGAAGATCCTATTCTTATCCGTGAGTTGAGTTTTCACCTTCCTTTCTAGGATTCTTCTTATTTTCACATGAATATTTGCAGCAGCTTTCTCCCATCCTAGATACTACATCACCTCATACCCCATTCTCTTGTCTCCTTGAAAATCTGCCTCTCTAGCTCATTTCAGCACTGTTAGGTCTCAGCTTAATACTCCAGCCCTGAGAAATGTTTAGGGGGAGGCAAGAACAATATAGTTCTAACCCTCAAGGAACTTTAACTTAATTAGAGAGAGAAGAGGTATATCCCTGAACCAATTAGAGAAAGGAAGATGGGGCACATTCTGGGCACTAAGTACTGGCTGTAGAGGATTATAAAGGAAAGAACTCAAAGTCTGCTGGGAAGATGAGGCATGTATACATAAGGAATTAACTAAGCATACAATCTGGAAAAGAGGAGTGATACAATTATACTATGTGTGGGGAGGGAGGGCGGAGAAGCTAGAGTTCCCTGTGGCTTAGAGTAGCCAGGAGAAGTTGGAACTGGAGCTGAGCCATTAAAAGATAGGCAGGGTTTTTACAGACTGAGAGGAGGGGGAAAGAAAGGGCATGAAAACAGGGAGAATGTGAAGAAAACTGTGGAGGTGAGAACGAATCTGATTTTTTAGATGGACAGTAATATTCTTCATATCTCCTTTCTCCTTTTCTCTTGCCTTTACCTTTGGCTATTTAGTCCATTGTTTTAAGGCGAGTGGAGAAAATATCCACTTTTTCCCATTTATAGTACTTGGGGTTCTCTCTCATATTGTTGGAGAGTAATGGGAGAGTAAGGTGGATAGGTAAGGTTAGGTGAGATCATGGAAGGCCTTGAAAACTTTGTAGAAGAGTTGAGACTTGCCGTCAGTAAAGAACATTGTAAGTTCTTGTTTTTTCATAGTTACATAATGTATGTAGGACATAAGATTGGAATTGTGAGAGAGTTGGGAAGATCCTGAAACACTTCAGAGCACCTGTGGAACTGGGGAGGCTCTTTGGTTGCTGGTCTCAGCTCTGTGTGACATTGGGCTGGTCATTTGTTATCAGTGAGCTTCTGTGTTCTCATCTTGAGGATGGTAAAAGAATGGTTTTTGTACCACAAGGTTGTTGTGGGAATCAAATGAGCTCATGTACCTGAAAGTGGTTCCTAGACAGTAAAGCACCATAGCTACTGTATGTGAAGTCATTTAATTGGTCGTAATAATACAGAATTGAGGTGAATAGTCTAGACAAGGATAATAAGAATGGGAACCCAAAGCAATAAGAACATCTGAAGGAAGTTTCACATGGGAGAATCAATGACAGTGACTGATTGGCTATTTCAAACACTATCCTTTGAGGATTTGTTCTGTGATTGTATCCATTTCCATGCCTATTCTGAGGCAGTTGGACCCCTTTATGAGCTGACAGCCATGGCGATAAATTGCTATAGCTAAAAAACTCATCACCCCACAGTCAACCTGTGAAAAAGCCTCTCTGAACTTCCCTATGCTAGTGTTTGAACAACAACTAGTTCGTCACCATGTGTGTACCTGAAACTTTTCTAGCCAGATCTTTCAGGAATTGCATTTCTTTGGTAGATTGCCCTTTCTACCATCTCTACAGTCCCCATTATCTTCAATCTCCCCCTGCCTATTGGATCTTTTTTTGTTGCCTACACAATCATCCATCTCTCCTCCATCTGTAAAACACCTTCACTTGATCTGCTACCTATTATTCTATATGTCTCTTTCCTTTTGTGGATAAATTCCACAAGAAGGCTGTTTACAACTAGGACAAAAGTCCACTTTTCTTCCTTTACTCTCCTTTAAACTCTCTGCAGTCTGGTTTCCAACTTTATCATTCAACTGAAAGTACTGTCACCAACCTTATCAATGATCTCTTAGCTGCCCATCTAATGGCCTTTTCTCAAGTCTCATCCTTCTGTTGATAATTTTCTTTCCCGTGATACTCTTCTTTGTGACACTCCTCTCTCTAACTTCCCCTCCTATCTGTCTCCTTTGCTGGATTTTCATCCAAGTCATGCCCACTAAGTACAGGTTCCCTTCCCCCCCCCCCAAAGCTCTGTCCTGGGCCCAACTTTCTGCTCCCTCTATTTAATCACACTTGATGATCTCATCAACTTCCATGGATTCAATTATCATCTTGACACAGATGATTCTCAGATCTATTTGTCTAGCCCTTGGCTCTCTCTCTTGCCCTTCAGTCTCATCTCCGGCTGCCTATTGGACATCCCTAATTGGATGTCTGGAAGACAGCTTAAACTGAACATATCAAAAACCAAACTCATTATCCTCCCTTCTCTCAATCCTCTTCTTTCCTAGTTTTTATTACTATAAAGAGCAATAGTCTTCCCAGTAACAATCACTCTCACCAGCCCTAACTCCCAACTGATGTGTTTCTATGTCCTGTTTATTCTACCTTTAAAAGTAATATCTCTTGTACATATCACTTTTTCTTCTCTAATACTGTCACCACCATGGTGAAAGCCCCCATCACCTCACGCTCGGACTAGCACGATAGCCTGCTGGTTGATGTCCTTGCCTTAAATCTCCCCCACTCCACTCATTTATCTTCCATCCTCAGTCCATCTTCCATTCAGTATGAATCTGACCACTTCCTCCATAAAGTCCAGTGCTTCCCTATTACCTCTACATTCAAACAGAAAAATCTTATTTGGCTTTTCCAGCCCCTCACAAGCTGGACCCATCCTATGTTTCTAGTGTTCTTGTTCTATCCTCTTCCAAGTACTCTGCAAGCCAGTGACTCTGGCTTCTTTGCAGGCAACATTCCAAGGGAACAGTTTCTGAGAAACCGAGAAGATTAGTCTGAATTGATGCAGAGTGAAACGAGCAGAACCAAGACAACAGTTCTTGTTATGAAAGGGGCGTCATGACAAAGAAAGCAAGAAAGTCAAGAGACTTAAGAACTTTGATTGAGGCAGGGTCCAAAATGATTCCAGAGGATGTGGATGAGGAGGTTGCTGAGGAAGCAGGTCACTGAGCAGAAGACAGAGATGTGAGGGACTCAATATGCAAAAGAATCACTACCGTTTTGGGCCAAGGCCCGCATGAGAATTTGTCTTCTTGGTTTTTTTTAAATAAGAGTTTTGGTTTGCTTTCTCCGTCAGTGGGGGGACTGCGCCGTCCAAGGCTTGGCCCGGATGATGGGATTCAAACCCAGCAGGAGCTGGTTCTTTAAGCAGGCTTGGAAATTTTCCGAAGGCCGAACTTGTAGCTAGCCCTTTGGGGGGTGTTTTGGGGAGGGGGGGGCAGTACTTGATCGCTCAGTACCCATTCTTGGGATTACTTCTGTCCCTAGAGCAGAACCCGGGCCATTTCCTCAGCTCTCGCGCTGTTCTCCGAGATCCACAGGTGGCTCGGGGTGGGGGCTGGGGGGGGGTGGTGGTGGCGGCTTTATTTATTTATTTATTTTTTTTTCCCCCAAGCAATTTAGAAAACATGCAAACGTGCCTGCGCCTTCCTGGCTCCGGACCGCAGCGCTGCCGGGACAGGCCGGAGGGGAGGCTGAGGGGGCGGGGCTTGCGCGTTGGCCCCGCCCCCGACCTCCCTTCGGGGCTGGGCGCGCGCCTCACGGGGCCCTCTACTCCGTCCCAGCAGTTCCTGCAGCCGGGTCGCGCGGCTCCACCTCCTCCTCCTCCTCCTCCTCCTCCTCCTCCTCCCTCCTCCTCCTCCTCCCTCCCCCTCCTCCTCCTCCTCCTCCTCCTCCTCCTCCTCCTTCTCCTTCTCCTCCTCGCCACCGTCGCCGCCGCCCCAGGACTCAGCGGAGCCTCTCCAGAAGCCGTCGCCACCGCCGCTTCCTCCGCCGCCGCCTCCGCCGCCGCCGCCCTCAGGATGGTGATTCGCGTGTACATCGCGTCCTCCTCCGGTTCCACCGCGGTAAGCGGGGGCCCGGCCGAGGGCTTGCTCGTCGGCCCGCTCCGCTGACCCAAGTTGCCCGACACCCCCCTCCGTGCTTCCCGCCCCTTCGCTCCTCTCACTCGCATCTCCCGGGGCTTGTCCGGGTACCAGGCTCATCTGGGGAGGGAAAGCGGCGCCAAAGTTCGCCGCTCAGTGGGCACGTGGGCTTTGGGTCGAGGGAACGTTCCAGAGAGGGAAACTGAGGCACATGGAGATTTGGAGGGAGGGCTTCAATCGAGGCCTCCCGAGATTCCCGGGAGGCTCGCATGGAGGGATGAACGTGGAGGACCGGGAGGCTTCCCGTGGGGAGGCCCGACAGCACCAGGCAGAACGGGAGAGGGGGCCGGGCCTGGGGCAGACGCTGCCAAGTTGGACGAGTTGAAGCGGCCCGGGGCCTCGGCTCTGCCCCGCTGGCGTTCGCCGCGCCTTTGTCGCTTCCCCGCTCTTTTCTTTTCGTAGGGTCCGATTCCTCTCCCGCCCAAGCACGGACCGCCCAAGAAAGCACTAAGTGCTACAATCTTTCTCTAGGGGCATGAAGCACAGGCTGCCTTTACTGCTCTTTCGGTTTAATTTCTCAAAACCACTTTTAAGTAGCTGGGGGGGGGAGGGGGGACGGCTCCGGAGAGATGTTCGAGATTCGATAACCCGGGGCGGAGTCTGAGTGTGTGTTTGTGATAAATGGAAGTGCCTCCCTCCCTCTTCCCTGTATCCCTGGAGAAAGGCCGACGGGAGGGAGAGCAGATGTCTGGGACTTAGGGAAAGTGGGGAGGGCCCTTGGGAATAGGGTCTCCTTTTCTCAGGCTTTTGGAGCCGCAGCTGAAGGGCGGAGGTGGGGGGGGGTGGGCCCAGATGTTAGGGAGGTGGAAGGATTCCCATTCCATCCTTGAGATCTCCTAACCCCGCTGGAAGCCCGGGGGCTCGTTTACGGCAGGCTGGGCAACCCTGGCGCCCCGCCTGACCATCACGTTCCCAGGGACTCTTTTGGGCTTGGGGTTCCCGGCCCCCAACGCCATGCTTGCCACACGGCAGAAACATTCAATCCTTAACAACCTGTGTATCCTTAAGTAATACTCCCTACCAGCCCTCTTTGTAGTGCCCAGAAACTGGACATTACACCGGGTCTGCTTTCTGCCTTAGAAGAAGAGAATCTTAGATTGAGAGTGGGAGGAGGTCTCAGAGGTCATGCAATCCAGCCCCTTTAGTTTACTGATAACGAGAAGAAGGCAGGAAGAGGTGAGATGACTAGCTCAAAGTCATTCAGTTGAGTGACTGCCTCGAAATTCAGTGTTTCTACATAGAACTTCTACCGAATGACGACACCAAAGAAAGGTCTAGGCCACAATAGCTTTGCCAGCATCCGGAATGTTTTATGTTTTCGTAGCGTGGGGGTGGAGGGGCTGGGGGAGAAGGTGGAATCTGATAGAGTTAGACTCATACGTGGTACAAGTAGCTAGAGTGACAAGCCGGGAGTCAGGAAAACAAGAGTCCAAATCCAGCCTCAGACACTAACTAGCTGTGTGACCCTGGGCAAGTCACTTCACCCTGTGTGCCTCAGTTTCCTCATCTTTCAAATGAATGGGAGAAAGAAATTGCAAACCGCTGTAGTGACTCTCCCAAGAAAATCCCCAGTGGGGTCACAGATGAGTGAGTCTGATATAATACAGCTTCCAAAAGCCATTTAGCTCCTTGCTGTAAATACTTTGTTAAACAGCTTTAAGCCAAGACTGTGGTCAGCCCCCAGTGAGACCGACTGGCGCAAGACTGCTTTTAGCTTTGTGAGAGGAAGCGATTACTTTGACCTCTGCCATACTTCCTCCCACTCCCCACCCCGAGGCACACACATAAGCAAGTAAACTCTACGTGAGGAATTGGCCTTATTTGAGTAAAAATGACTGGACCCCAATCCCCTCAAGTTTTAAAATAATCTTTCCAAACTCACAGATTGCTACCCCTTGCCTTGTTTTCTGTTGTTGGACGGTATGAAAACCAAAACAAAACACCCTCCCTCCTCCCTTGGTTATTAACTCGTGAAATTTAAACAAAGACCTCTCTTCACATTTCTTTTTGCCATCAGGAGTTTCTATTCTCTGAACTAGAGCTCCCGATCCAATTTCCATTTTGTTCCAATAAGCTCTTTTTTCTACCCTTCGGTAATCAATGGGCAGTTTCTGCCACAGTCATTGCAGTTTTCTGGAGTCCTGCACGGTTGGAGAGACCACGCAATTTGGAATAGATCTTCCAGGGCTAAAGAAATGAAAGGTTTTATAATGAGAACTGTGACTTTTTTTTTTTTTTTTGAATATTGAGTTGCCATGTTGAATGAATGTAAATACTGTACAGGTGAACCTTGCTTTAAAAGAATCTGCTATGTGAGACTCAGAATTCCCTAAACATCATGTGGTTCATTTTAATTCAATTCAGTACACATTTATTAAGCACCTGTTATCTGCCAGGCTCCCTGCTAAGTGCTGGGTCAAAAAGAGAGGCAAAAAACCCCCACTCCTCCAGGAGCTTACAGTGCAACACGAGAGACGCCATGTGAACAAATATATCCGAAACAAACTATATACAGAATTAACAGAAAACAATTAATGGAGAGAAAAGCATTGGAATTGAGGGGATAGAAGAAAGCTTCCTGTAGAATTGGGGATTCTAATCAGGGAGGGCTATAGTCAGAGCAGAGGAGAGAGCATTCGAGGAATGGGGATATCCAGAGAAGAAAAAATACCAGACCTTGGTTATAAAGGGCTTTGAATGCCAAACAGAATTTTGAGTTTGCTTCTGGAACCATTGGTAGCCACTGGATGGAGGTTTACAATAGGATTCGTCCCAGGGGGCCTTTAAATACACAGCCCTCCTGTTGTATTCAAACTAGGATTTGATTTCTAACAACTTCACTTGGGCTCAGAGCATGCCTGTTGCACGAAGTGAGTTCTAACTGTAGGGGCCCAAAGCTGGAACTATTTGAAGTTTGTTTCACAAACAATATTGCTCTAGTACTTTGAGATTACCTCACTATAACCCTGTGGGGTAGGTAGTGAAAGAATGATTGCTCCATTTCACAGATGAAGAAACTGAGACTTAGGAGGAGAGACTTCTTCAGGACTACCTAGTAGCCTGCAAATTTCAAATTGCTTTAGAAGCTTTTAGATCTAGAGCTGAAGAGGGCTTAGGGGCATCTAGTCTAGCATCCAAATTCTTTAGTGGAGGAAACCAACAGAGAGCCAACTTGCAGAAAGATTTACCCAACGTCCCACAAGTTGTAAATGGCACGGCTAGAAATAGAACCCAGATTTTCTGACCACTTTGTCTCTACTTTCCGGTCGTTTTCTGGCTTTTCGGGTCACAGAAATGACCATTTTAACCAATTTCCTTGAGGAGTACAACAATTGGCAAGATAAATCTTATTTTGCCTTTCTTCCCATAGCCTTCCTGTCCCATGCACCCATAGTATTGTCATTAAAAAAAAAGATCAGAAAAGCTCTCAGATTTATCCTCGATGTTCTTTAAAGAGGCAGTGCGATATCCTAGGGAAAAAACAACTTTGTTTCAGGGCAGAATACCCAGCTCTGTGACTTGGACAAACATTGGAGCTTTTGTAAACTTGGCCATGATTTCCTTGGGGAAGAGACCAAGATGACATGGCAGCTAATACAGGAGAGCAGAAGGTAGAAACAGGTCCATAGGGTACTGAGGTAGTCAAATCAACAAGGCCTGTGTGCCAGGCACTGGGAATACAACGAAAGGCCAAAAAGAAAAAATCCCAAACTTCTTCCCAGATCCTGCCCTCAAGAAGCTTATTTTCTCTTTAAGGTAGAACAAGAGACGGGATTTATCCAGAATCCCCCAGCTGGTGTGTGCCAGAGCCTAGGCCCAAACCAGGTTCTCTGCCCCAAAGTGCATAGCACTTTCTGGCATTAACTAATGTCACTGTTACAAAAGGCTGGCCAACCCCAAACAGACTTAGGAGCCAAGAAGTCTCCTGATTTTAATGCTCGAGTCTGTTTTAGGCTGTCAGGGTTATAGAGGAAAGATTGAATTGCTTCTTCTAATCCAGGAAAGATACAAACAAAATATCCATTATGAGAGAAAGAGCAGCTCTTGCTCTTTAGGGCTGCTGTGGATTGTTTGCAGGAATGAAGCTGGGAAATAGGAAGGACGGGACCTCAGAGCTTGAGAACAGCAAGGAATCCTATTACAGCTTTGAAATATTGTAGATAGGCAAACCATGTGGCAGCCATTCACACACAAGTGAAAATATATTTGTGCCTATTGTGTATTTATATATATTGTATAGCTTTTACAGAAAGTGCTTTTAAAAAAATGTTATGTTTGTGGAATTGAGTGACAATTATTTCTCCTTGGGTGTTGTGGCAAGTCAAGAGTTAACTTACCTAATTAATTTTACTCATCTATTACCAGCACATAGAGAACAACAAGAAATAAATCCAATAGTAATTTGTGGCCTGCTGATGATAGCTATATGTTCACATTCAAAAAGGAACTTTGATTTTGAATGGAATAATTTCCCAAGGATACCATTGTTAACGGGCATCTGTATATAATTTCACGACCTTTAAAGTTTCTTAATGGCATATAATGTCTTGCGCTTAAGGAATGCTCCATAAATAGTCATTGTCGTTGATGTGTTGTAATATAAAGTGAAATTAAGTTTTATAATACTTGAGGTATTTCTATGCTTATTTTCTCAAGTCGGTTTTGAAGTGTCTTCCGAGGAGGCCCTTTTCTAGGGTCAGCTCCGATCTCACATGCTGCCCAAGTTATGTTTTGGTTGTGAAAGCCCAGTGTTGCTAGTCAGATATCCCAGGAAATCCACTTCCTGCAGCTGGTATGGGGAATAACTGACAGAGAGGCCACCTGATGGCAGAAAGGTGAAGTTTTGTTTGTTTTAACGCATTAGTGGAAGAAAAGGAAAAACCTTTGACTCTCCTGCCAGTCTGAGATGGAGATCCATTTCCACTTGAGACTGAAAGGATGGCTTAAGCCCAAATTCGGTGCTTCTGAGCCATAGACTGCCTATGGACCTAGGAAACAGAGCATTGGGAGAAGGTGCTCTCTTGAGGACTTCAGCTTGTGGCAATGCAGGGAACCAACAAACTTGGCAGGAGAGAGACCCAAAGTCCTAATGATTCGCTCTGTTACTAACTCACAAGGCAGTATATGGGGTTTTATGTGACCATTAAAAGAAAATATTTTATATAAGCTATTAAAACCAGAAGCATTTGGAATGAAGTGAAATTGCAATACATTGCAAGCTTTTGGCCAGGACACTGAGCCCAGAATCTGAAAGATCTGTTGTTGGCTGTGTGATTTGGGTCAGTTTTAACTTTTCCATGCCTTAATTTCTTGATCTTCAAAGTGAGATTGATATTGGTCACTGGTCAGCTTCATATGGCAAAAATGAGCATTAGAACATTGTGTAAAACACAAGAGTTTCAGGGGAAGAAACATGCTTTAAGAAGTGTCATTTCAGCTTAAGAAAAGAAGAGAAATTAAGGAATCAAAAGGTATAACATTGAGTCTCAGGGAGCTCTAATGTGATTGTTGTGAAAACTTCCTTCATTGGAATTATTGGGATTATAAATTATGCCCCCCACACATGCCTCAGTGGGTGAACTTCTGGAATTGCTGTGGCCTCCCCAAAATTGCCTTTGGTAATGAGGCCTCTGAGTTTCCTTACTTAAGCAGGTTTACTTAAAGGCAGAGTCTCCCCTCCTCTCACCCCTTTTAAAGGTGACTTTGGCTAAAATACCTGTCTATTTTTGTGCTCCATCTAAAGCTCTCCATTTAGTGTTGAATAATTTTGACACCCATTACCTGTTAATTAATTGCAAAAAGGAGAAGACAAAAATGGCAAATGGTATGTCATGAGCCTGTTTCTTTTTTTTAACAGTTCTTCATATTTTTAAAAATAGTTTGAGAGATGATCTGGCCAAAAGTTGCCTTGAGTCACAACATTGAGATTGGCAGGAATTCCTGAGGTTAAGTTGTCCCAGTGGCCTCGAATCAAAGAGGAACTTACAATTATCTGATGACCCTGGGCAGTGGAAGCAGGACACCAAGGGATTCCGGAAAAAAAGGTAGCTGTAGGTTAAGGGATGGCATAAGGTCATGGACTAATAGAACCGGAGGGGACCCGAGGACCTTCAGGGCCTTGTAGTTTACTTCCACCTCCTCTCATTTCACATAGGAAGAAACTGAGACCCAGGGATAGGAAGGCATTTGCCTAAGGTTACCCACGTAGTGAGTGGGAGAGCTGTCAGAGACTTCAGAAACAGTTGGCATGAAAATAGATAGGAAAGTTGGGAGGAAAGAGGAGAAAGACAAGGAGAAACCAAGACAAAACTTGGTTTTTGACACGTTACTTCAGAGGTGCCAGGAAGATGTCAGTGTAGAAACATCAGGCAGGTCTTTCAAAATGGCGAAATGGAGGATATCAGAGCTGTCTGGGATGGCCAGAAGTAGGGGTTGAAGCCATAAGAGGAAGTGAGCATGTTTAGCAAGACTCCATAGTGAGAAGTGAAGGGAGTTAAAAGATAAATCCTTCCTGGTGCTAACATTTCAGGAGGAGGAAAAGACATTGGAAGAGGCTGGGTCAGAAAAATTGGAGAAGAAAACGGGTACTAGTGCAGTGCGTAGAAGCCAAGGGAAGAGGGAATTCTGAAAAGTGTGACCTTGAAAAAGTCACTTAACGTTTCTCAGCCTCGGTTTCCCTACTCCTAAAATGCCCAACGTTTTTTGAACCGAGCTTCTTCGATTCCAAATCTAGCAGTCTTTGCACGTGCTGCCCTTAAATTGGCGAGAGTGTTAAAGGCTGCTGAGAGTTCCACTTCTCTAGGGCCCAGCATTGAAAGAGGCTCCTTGAATTGTTTACAAAGGCTGCTGATTTAGAAAATTTGGAAGAAACTAAGGATATTGATCAAAATAAAAAAAAACAAAAAACCAAGTTCTCAGATTTCAGGCTAAGAATCTTTGCTGTAGAGTGTCTGCTTGCTGACCAGGTAGTTAAGCCAGACTCTAATTAAGCTGGCCCAAACCAAAAACCCAGGAAGATAATAGAGCATCTCACAGACAAGTCTGGTGTAGAACAGATGCTTTGTCTCTTCTACACGTATCCGACAGAAGTCAAGCCGAGACCTGTTGGATGGATTATATATGTTTTCTCCCCACCCCCCAAGACTTCTTGCTAGAACATAAATCATTTTATGTGTGTGAAAGCATAATTGCTTTTGGCTTCTTTTAACCTAATTTTAATCAATTGGAAATAATTGAAAACCCCTGGAATGTTAATCCCAGTTTTTTCAATAATGGGGTTAGGAAATGGGGAAGGGGAAAAAAGTGGTAGTTCCCTCAAGCCTTTTTTTTTAATTTTACCTTCACAAATATATTTATAATCTGAATGCCTGCCTAGTGATCAGGGAAATAGATAAGAATTCTTTGGGTGATAGGGATTGGGTGGGGGGGGGGGTATGGTGCTCAGAGTGTCTACTTCCAGGTGCAAGGATGGGCTTCTCAGTGAGAGTCTAGGCACTTATATGGAAATATTCAGACGTGTGTGGTGGTGAGAAATTATGCCATCTGGAGCTCAGCACCTAACACCTTGCCTTCTACACCCTACTTCTAGGCTGGCTACTAGCTGCACAGCCTGTGCTGGAGGGAGATGCAAGATTGACAGAAGTAAGACATAGGCCCTGCCACAAGAGAACATATCATTTAATAGTGGGAGGAGGTTGTAACACAGATAACAATAATGGGTGCTCATTGCATCAAGAGGTATAGAATGGTAGATAATCGTTGCATTATGGGGTATGACAGGATGGGGTGGGAGGAAGTCATGATTGAGAAAGAGAAGACCTTGCTTTGACTTGAAATTTCACGATTTCAATGTCAGAAGAGGAGGAAGAGTATAGGAAGAGTATACTAAAGACTGTGACTCAATGAAAAACCAAGTACTGCAATTAAATAGCATTCTGATTGGGTTGAGTAGTTTTCCAGAATGTACAGAAAATAGGGTGAGGTTTGCTATAAAAGGGTTTTTTGGGAGGAGAACAAGAAGATAACATTTTTCTGGAGAGGGGTTTAAAATAGACTTCTCAGAGTCTGTCCATCTGTGTCTCAGATTCTGTGTGATTTCTGTGGTCTCTTTTAGGTCTAAAATCCCATGATCCTGTCTGGGTCAGACAGGACAAACTAGAATAATTCTGTCCGATAGAACATTTTTCATGGATGGGTTATTCACTCCTTGACTGAGAAGCTGCTTTCTCTCTTTAGACCACTAGCTCATAGACTCTTAAAATTGCCCAGAACCATAGAATCTATCCAGTCCAGTTCTGTGCTCTGAGAAGCACTCCATGTGGCAGAGTGCTAATCTTGGAGTCTAGAAAGAGCCATATCCAAATTCTGGCCCCTATACTTTTTATCTGCATGACCCCAGACAAGTCATTTCACCCCCTGGATCTTCAGTGTTTTCTCATTTGCAAAATGGAGCCGGTCATACTTGCAGTATTTCCGAGGCCTCGAGGGTTGTTTTAAAGAAAGCACTTTGAAAATTTTGCAAGAAAAGCTAGAGAAATGTGTATGATTGCTATCTTCCACAGAGGATTGGTTGTTAGGCTGTCCTGGAAAAATGGTAATTTAGTCCCTGCTAATGGAATCCCCAGAGGAGGAAATGCCCGGGCTCCCTTGGCAATATGGCCCAGTGTTACTTTGTGTTCCATGTTGGCCTGCACTCTGAGACTAATTTTGTGACCATCTGGCTGATCAGTGGTGGATATTTTTACCTCCTTTTGTTTGGTGGGGAAAGAGATCAAATTCTTGGAACTCTGAAAGCCAAGGAAATGCTGTGTTGTGCAATGCTGGGAGATAGGATCAGAATTCGAGAGCTGGAAGGGATCTTGGGGATGGAGGCCAAGCACTACATTTTACAGCTGAGGAAATTGAGGGTCCGGGAGAGGGTGAATTTGCCTAAAGTTGTATAGCTTTCTCCTTAGAGAGTAAGGAAGAGATCCTTCCACCTTTGACCTGCTGTGCTCACTGTGAATTATTAAGCATCCAGGAGGTAGCATGGTGTGGCTGAAGCTACGCTGATTGTAGTCAGAGGATGTGAGTTCAAATGAGTCCCTGCCAGGTTGCATCTTGCCAGTGTGATCTTGAGCAAGTCATTTTACTTCTGAATCTTAGTTTGCTCCTTAGCCAAATGAGGAGGTTGGCCTGGGTGGCCTCCAGAGTCCCTTCCAACTCTTGAGTCTGGAATTCTCTGATCTTACTTGGAAGCATCCATCTGTGCTAGACCCTGGAGAGAATTCTGTGGAGGTAAGGTTGGCTGAGGCCCTTCCTAGAGGGGCTTGCCTTCCTGGAGAAAACATTTCTTCTCTTTGTCCATTTAGGAAGCATTATTGGTCGGTGGGGAAGCGGAGAGCAAGCACTGGCTTTGGAGTCAGGAAGGAATCGTGTGCAGATTCTGCCTCCGGCATCTATCTATTGCCTGTGTGATGCTGGGAAAGTAGTCAGGTTTCTGAGTCTCTGTTTGCTCATCTGCAAAATGGAGATACTTGTACTTCTGGCATTTGCCTCAAAAAGAATTCTTGGGAAGAAAGTACACATTTGCTTTCCAGCAGTTTATAAGTATTTCTTGTTATTGGCCATGGCTATGGAAAAGCTATAAAATTATATTCTGAGAAGTGAAGACGATCTAGTCTTGGGTCTGTTCACAAAATTCCTATGTATTGCTTTGCAGTTTTTAGTCACTGATTTTCAAATCCGTTTCAAAATCAAAGTTTTCTTTGTTTCTTTTCTCCCTCCCTCCCTCTTCCTTCCTTCCCTCTTTCTCTCCTTCCCTTCCTTCCTTCTTTCCTTTCTCCTTTCTTCCTTCCCTCCTTCTCTTTATCTCATCTTTCTTTGTTCCTTCTTTTTTCTTTTTTATTGCTTCCTTCCTTTTTCTCTTTTTATTCTTTCTTTTTCTTCCTTTCTCTTTCTTACTTTATTCCTTTTTTCTTCCTTCCTTTCTCTTCCTTTTGTTTTTCTTTCCCTTTCTTCCTTTCTTCTTTCTCCTTCTTTCTTCCTTTCTTTTCCCTTCTTTTTTCTTTTTGTCTCTATTTCTTTTCTCTTTCTTTTCTTCCTTCCTTCCCTCCCTACTTCCTTCTTTTTTTCTCTTTTCTTTATCTTTCTTTCCTTCCTTCCTACCTTTTCTTTCATTCTTTATTTTTTGATGTAATAATTCACAATGACTGTGGAGGAGCTGTGATGTAGGTGTGCAGATGGAGTACCTGCAAGAGCAAAAACCTTGATGTTGTGATTAATCAAATGAGGGAGGTGGCTGTTATAAGATCACAGACTCATAGATTTTGAGCCAGAAGGAACCTTAGAAGTCATCAAGGACATCATGGAGTCTTACAATAAGAGGTCATCTGATATAGTTCTCTCTTTTTTACAGATAAGGAAACTGAGGCCCAGAGAGGTCAAGTGGCTTGTTTGAAATTATACAGATGGTGAGCATTATTTGAACTCAATTTTTTGGACTCCGAATCTGTACTAGAAATTAAGGACCAGAGCAGAGAAGGCAGTATTACTTTTTTTTTTTCATAGCTTTTTATTTACAAGTTATATACATGGGTAATTTTACAGCATTGACAATTGCTGAACCTTTTGTTCCAATTTTTCCCCTCCTTCCCCCCACCCCCTCCCCTAGATGGCAGGATGACCAGTAGATGTCAAATATATTAAAGTATAAATTAGATACACAATAAATATACATGATCAAACCATTATTTTGCTGTACAAAAAGAATCGGACTCTGAAATATTGTACAATTTGCCTGTGAAGGAAATCCAAAATGCAGGTGGACAAAAATATAGGGATTGGGAATTCAATGTCATGGTTTTTAGTCATCTCCCAGAATTCTTTCCCTGGGTGTATGTAGCTGGTTCAGTTCATTACTGCTCCATTGGAACTGATTTGGTTGATCTCGTTGCTAAGGATGGCCAGGTCCATCAGAATTGATCACGATATATAGTCTTGTTGTTGAAGTCTATAATGATCTCCTGGCCCTGCTCATTTCACTCAGCATCAGTTTGTGTAAGTTTCTCCAGGCCTTTCTGAAATCATCCTGTTGGTCATTTCTTACCGAACAATAATATTCCGTACTATTCATATACCACAATTTATTCAGCCATTCTCCAACTGATGGGCATCCACTCAGTTTCCAGTTTCTGGGCACTACAGAGAGGGCTGGTAGGGAGTATTACTTAAGGATACACAGGTTGTTAAGGATTGAACCCAGCTTGAGTGTTCTTTATACTATACCTCCACAAGTCAGAGCTAAAAGGAACCTGAGAGATCGTTTCTAGGTGAGCAAACAGACCTAGACTAGCAAGTTGCTCAGTGGGCCTTCCAGTGTGCTGCCATTACAACCTGGATTTTCTGACCCCAGAAGTAGGATCCTTTCCATTCCAAGAGATCTGTGATCTCCCCAGTTTGGATCTCCCTCCAGCACCGCCCCCTGCTGTGGGTGGCCTCCTAGCCTTTGTCCCTGGCCTGTGTCTCTTCTCTCTTCTCCTAGGGGTTTAATGATCATCTTTATGCAGGTGACATCCAGATCTAGACCTGGGCCTGGTATTTCTAGAGTGCCCACCTCATGTCACACACTGCAGAGCTGCCTATGTCTGGTTGGCGGCTCAAACTGGGTGGAACTCATTTTCCTCATCTCCTCCCTCCAGACTCAGAACTCTCTGAGATGTCCCTATTTCCCTCCCACCATCCTTGCAGCCATCCTGGTTCCCAAGTTCTTCTCACACAGCCAGGCAATTGGTAAATCTTGATGTTTTTGCGTTTCTAACATCACCGGCCCCTTCTCTCCATCCCTATGACCACCTCCCAGGTGCCTGCCTGGACAGTGGCAGCAGTCTCCCCGCCTCAAGGCTATTCTGTTTCCAGCCATCACACAGCTGTCAGAATGACTTAGCTAATCTTCAGGTCTGACCATGTCACCGCTACCTGAGAAATTTGAGGGGTTCTTTGTGATTCCTGAGGTCGGATAGCAAGTGCTATGTTTGATATTTCAAATCCTTTACAGCCAGGCTGGGCCTCCCCTTCTCACGTGCCACACTGACCAAATTGGCCTTTATTTGCCGTTCTTCATGTATAACACTTCATCTGGGTTGGGTGTCCCCCATCCCCTTCTCCCGGTCTATTGGTGAACTCTTTTGTTTCCTCCAAGGCCCAGCCTATGCATCCCCTTCACTGAGGCATCTCTCCTGACCCTTGCAGACACTAGAAAGTCTGCTAACATATATGACGTTGTTTCTATTGTACCTATAACTGTGTATGTACACACTACTTCGATAAACTCCTAGAGAACGGGGACTATCTCACCTCTTTCTTTGTAACCCCAGTGCCTAGCACGTGCCTGACTTAGTAAAATCTTGTCGATTGATTGTCGTTCACAACTCTTCTCTGCCCCTCTTGTGTCTTTCTTGTCCTGGCGTCCCCTAATTAACCATAGATGGTTCACTTGCTGTAACTGGAAGCCATCCTCACTTTTTCCTCACATGCCAAGGAATCCGGTGGAGCGCTCTCGCTGCCCCGTCTGCCATTCTTGCCTTTGCTCTCTGACCAGCCCATTCTCCTTTCTTGGCAGTCACTCCTAATAACTTTTTTTTTTTTTTTTTTTTTTAATACAGTGGCTCTTCCCAGGTTCCTGCTAAATTCTGCATGGCAGTCTGCTTATATGTACTCCGTCCCCCTCTGTCCCCCTCCCCCAACATGGGATATTTATTGACCGTTTTCTTTCAAGACTGTTGTGTTCTAGTGTCTCGATCGTCCAGCAATACCGGGTGACTATCGAGTGTCCTCATTAAAATCAAGGATCTTTGTTTCCAGAAGAAGCTTGGGTTTGAGATTTGTACTGTGTTGAGAAAAACTGGGTAGTCTCTAGGGCCAAACCGTTTTTCTCTCTCATACACAATTATGAAGCCTGCTGTTTTAGAATTCATAAAGGCAGGGCAGCTTAATGCTGCCTAACTGTAATTCATTTCTAATCCTTCTTTGCCCTCAGTATAGAGTTCCTTACTGGGGAGTAATCAGTTTACCACCCAGCCTTCTTTTCTTTCTCTCTAAACTGAGGATAATCACTTTATCCCTACCTCCCAAGAATGTTGGAAATTAAAGAAATGAGTGATTAGAAGCAAGTACTTGGAGTTCTTTAGAAGAAAGGTATTTTTGAGAATGAGGAATCTAATCATATGAGTGTTACCTGTGGCCTAGAACTGCCTGAGAGCAGCATTTGGGCTTTATCTGGATGGGGTTCAATCTGTGAATAAGTCTGTGGCTTGGGCCCCCATTCAGGGCTCCCCCTGGAACCTTTGGAATCTAGTTTCCACAACAAAAGGAAAAGAGCCTCTGGCTTGAGCTGACAAAGTACAGAATATAGGATTTTATTGTGCCTGATGGAAAACATCACGGATTCATAGCTGACCTCAGAAACAGACCAACTCTATTTCCCCTTCCATTGGGCCTCTACTTTCCTCTGGGACTTGGAACATTCTCCAGACTTCTCATATTGCTCTGGGTGGGTGGGGGGAACCCCTGTGGATGGGACTTCCCAGAATCCTCTCCCCCCAAAGATCCCAGGATTATTGCTCGAGAGCTGTAAGAATCTCAGACCATTCTATCCAAGTCCCTCATTTTGTGTATGAGGAAACAAGGCCTGGGGGGGTTGAAATTATTTTTCTAAGGCAACAGAAGTAGTAAATGTCAGGGGTGGGGTTTGATGTTGAGTTGTGCAGCTTTCCGAGGGGCCTTCCCTATCAGTAGGCCTTTCCATTCAGACTTACGGTACTTCTCTGGATAGGTGCCCCTTGCAACCCTCCACCCCAGTAGGAGAAAAGCTCTGGGCCTTCCTGGAGATTCTGGCCTCCCAGGACCTTTCCAAGCTTTCAGAGTACTGGCCAGAATTTGAGTCTTGCTCTCTGTTCCAAAGCAGGGAAAGAATTTGTCATTGGTGAGTCTCTTTCCACGCAGGTCCTCGGGAAGATTGAGGCACAGGTTTGCTCCTCCCTGTGTCTCTGTGCTTCTTTATTATCTCGGCCCCAAGTCTGGTGGTCCTTGACTTGAACTGTGGCCTTGGTTGGTTTAGTAACTCCTGCTGTTTAATCTCATTCCCTCAAACTTGGTGCAGGAACTCCTTGTGGTCCCCTCACCGCCATCCCTGGGGCTTCAGACTTCTCTTCGGGCTTTCCTGGGGGGCCTCTGACTTTTGCAGCCAGATCTTTGACTTCCTGTGACCCTTTTAAAGGTCGAAGTGGAATAGGGGGATGGAATGAGCATTTATGAAGGTGCCTACTAAGTGCCAACTATTGTGCTGCGTACTTTATATTTTGGTCCAAGCCCGAGGGCATAATACCCTAGGTAGGTAAGCTTGGGCCAGAGCACAGTTCTTCTGGGTGGAGTAAAGAGATTTTTATATTTGACTTTTCATTTTTATCTGTAAGTGACATAAAAAAGAGGGACTCCCAAAGTCATAGGCTGTGTGCCAGGCACTGTGATGATTGCTTTACAAATATTAGCCAGTATGATCTCACAACACCCCTGGGAGGGAGGTGGTGTTATGATTTCCATTTTACAGATGAGAAAACTGAGGCAGGCAGAGTTTGAGCGACTCACCTAGAGTCACGCAACCAGTTAATGTCCAAAGTCATATTTTGAATTTGGGTCTTTCCGGCTCTAAGCCCAAAACTAAGCCACCTAGTTCTGAAGAGAGACCCTAGAGATGATCTGATTGAGTAGCTATATTTTACAAATCAGGAAACTGAGGCCCAGAGAGACCAAACGATTCACTCGATGTCATCTAGGTAGTGTGTCAAGGAACCACGATTTGAACACGGGTTTTCTCTAAGTCTCATGCCTTCTAGTGTGCCACATGGCTGCTCTTTTTCTGGTAAAACTGTTGGCTGAAAGTAGGGCAGCTCATCGTCTTTCTTTCAAACCTTTTTAGGTACGGATCTAATCTTGACGGTACAAAGTACAGTTTTCGTCAAACCCTTAGCTCCTTGTTTTGTTTGGAAGGGCTACCAGTGGCAGCCGAGGGAGGCCCACCCATTATTCCTTTTCTATTCAAAAGGAGCTATTATCCTAAGGGGAAATGGTGAGTGGGCTGCCTGTTCTCTATTTTTTGTACTGTTGGAAGTATGCTCAGTAATTTACAGTTGGCTGATCGTGGCATTTAAGAACACAGTTCATGCCCCAAAGCATTTCAGTTTTAAATCTGAAGTTTTGGAAAGGAAATGGGAACTGAAGGAAAGCTACTTTGGACTTCTAGCTACTACAAATAAACTGCCTGTGACATTTTCTTTTCCTAAATTCTGATTTTTATCTGGAGAGGCTCCTTTGGGGAGGTCTGATTAGTGTTTTCCTCAATAGGAAGCAGTTTAGTATAGTGGAAAGAGCTCCCAATGGGAGGTCTGGAAACACGGGTTTGAGGCCTTGTTCTGCCACTACTGAACTACGAGACTATGGGCAACTGGTAGCTTCTTTTGGGACCTCAGTTTTCCAGTAAGTAAATTGTGTGAATGAGGCACGGTGATCTAGAAGCTTGGATACCTGGGCTCACCTGGTATTTTGTATGTGTGCATCTGGAAAGTGAGATGAATGAAAAATCATTGATTAAGCACTTACTGTATCATATACTAAAGGCTGGGACTACAAATAGAAAAGCTATGGTGGCAGATATCACATGGAGGAGATTTCACCTGGAAAGGCTCCACTCTTGGTTCTTAGGGTACAGTGGGAAGGCAGATGATAACCAATCTACTTAAATATCATTTCCATGAATAAAATCACATTGGTTTCTTATTTTCCTGCCTAAACCTTATTTTAAAAAAAAATTATTTTTCCCCCAATTACATATAAAGATAAATTTTTGATTAGTTTAAAAAAAGGTTTTGAGTTACAAATTTTCTTTCCCTCTCTCCCCTCTCTCCTCTTTGAGATGGTAAACATTTGAAATATAACCCTTATTTTTTAAGTTAATTCTTTTTTTCAATTACTCACTCCTCCTTCTCACCTTCACTTCTCTTCCATTATGGAAAAACAAAAACAAAATCCTTCTAACAAATATACATCATAGGTCAAAGCCAGTTTCCACACTGGCCATGTCTACCTTATGCGTCCCATTCTGCACCTCTCTGTCGGAAGATGGGCAGCATTCTTTAGCATCGGGCCTTTGGCACTGTGGCTGGTCTTTACATTGACCAGTCTTTTAAAATTGTTCATTTTTACATCGTTCTTACACCATCTCTTCCGCTTATTTTAGTCTTCCTCATTTCATGTGAGTCTTTCCAGTTTTTTTCTGAAATCACCCTCCTCCTCAGTCCCCGTTGGTTGCCAATATCGAACGATCTGATGGGGCTGAGAACTTTGTTGGTAAGAACTTGCTTTTCTGGTCTTCATAGCAGTGGCACCTCTAGAGGCCCCTCCACAAGCACTGCTCCCCTCAATGGCAGTGGTAGGGATTAAGCTGGTAGCAGAGCTGGAGGTCTGAGGGATGCTGCTCTCCCTGGGCTTACCTGCCTCTCAGTGGTAGAAGAGTTGGCGGGCTCCTTCCTTGAAAAGGTTTTTCTTATCCATGGTATCTGTGGGGGGGTCAGGCTGGAAACTGGCCTGGTGGTTTAGAGAGTAGTACATTTCTCAGGGTTTGGGGATTTGGGGCTGTTTCAAGTCAACAAACACTGATTAAGTACTTAGCAGGTACCAGCACCATGCTGAGTGCTGGGGTGCAAAAGTTAAACAACAATAATTAAACCAAACCAGCTAAGCCCTGCTCTCAAAGAGATTGCAGTCTAGTGGGAGGACAACATGACAACAACTAGGTACAATTAAGATATTGTGAAGAAAAATAAGAAATAATGAATAGAGGGAACTCACTCCCTATGGGGTTGGCCTGAAAAAGGTGAGATTTTTGGCTGGAACTTGAGAGAAGTCGATGAGGAGGGAGAGAATGAGGGTCAGCAGGTGAAGACGCGCAGAGTCTGAAGATATCTTGTGGAGGGAACAATCAGGAGCCCAATATCATTGGACTGTAAGGTATATATAAGTATAATATATATAATATAATATAATATATATAGTATAAGACTGGAAAAGTAGGAGGGGCTTTAAGTGCTGAACAGAACATTTTATAATTGGTCCTGGAGGTGATAGAGAGCCACTAGAGTTTACTGAATAGGAAGTGAGAAGGAGCTGATACAATCAGCCTTATTCTTTTGGAAGGTAGCTTTTATAACCCCGTAGAGGGTAGACTAGGTAGAGTTCATAGAGCCACTGTGCTAGGAAGTCCAATTGGTCATGATGGCCTGTACCAGGGGGTTAGCGGGGGGTAGCGGTATCTGAGAAGAGAAGGGGGCTTATGCAAGAAGTATTGGGAAGGTCAGATCTACAGTAGACAGCCAGAGGGGCTGAGAGAGAGGGAGGAAGCCAGGATGATACCTCAGGTGTGAGCCTGGATGACTGAGAGGACCCTGGACAGTAATAGGGAAGTTAGAAGAGGGGAGGGACTGAGGAGAAAGGTCATGGTTTCAGTTTTGGTCATGTTGAGTTTAAGATGGCTACAGTAGAACTTTTTCCACTCATTTTTTCACCTGAGAAATTTTTCTTGGGTATGATGTGGATGAAGATCTAGTAAGTGAGACTGAGGAGCAGACAGGCAAGTAGGAAGAGAGTCAGGAGAGTGGGGCCATGAAAAGGGGCAGAGAAGAGGGTGAGCTCTGCCAAGAATGATGAACATCAAGAAAAGACCATGTCCACCAAGATTTGGGGAAGTATTGGTCTGAGGGGTACCAATGGCTTGGACCACATAGTACGTGCTGATTGCCTCATTGTGTGTGTGTGTGTGTGTGTGTGTGTGTGTTGAGAACCAATGTGTTATAGTAGGAACAGTGCTGGATTTGAGGTCCGAGAACATGGGTTTGAGTCCTAGGCCATCAGTGTGATCCTAGGCAAGTGACTTGCCTTGTCTGGGCCCCACTTTTGTTCTTTACCCAATGAGGGGGCTGAGTCAGATGGCCTCTCAAGCTCTTCTAGCTCCAAGTCTATCCTACTATGATCTCTTTATTTGGATTTCTTCATCTGCTGGTCAAAACACTTGGCTCCTTCAGACAAATTCCAGCACTACCCACGGACTCTTCCCCAAACTTTAGGTGGCGGGCCGAGTTGATGACGTAAAGAATAGCTATTGTAGAGCCATAAATTGTGATTTTTCTAAGAACACATGAGCACCAAGACTGGGAAACTGTTCCTTTTCAGGCTGCATGAAAATGGGAACCTTGGCTGTGTGTGTGTGTGTGTGTGTGTGTGTGTGTGTGTATGTATTTTCTCTTTGGAGGATTCTGCAGCCTGAACTCCACTTGGTCTTTCTGCTCTTCTCTTCGACCACACCTTTGGTCCCAGTGTCCCAGTGTTGGTGGGCCAGCAGGTCTTGTTCCGAGCCCCACCGTCCCTGTAAGCTTAGCCTTTCCTCTGTTCTTGGCCCTCTCTTTGGCTCTGTGCCAAAGGAACCCAGATGAAACCCCTGAAGACCGTTACCCAAAGGCTGATGAAAGGGGCCTTGTTGTTCCTTCATTGCTGGAGACAGCTGCTTTAAGGTTGGCTCAACCTCAGGCCTCTTTTCAGAAGAGCAAAGATCAGATAATGGTCTGTGAGATGATAATGTAAAGCTCTCGTTAAATCGTCTCCCTCATAAAAATGCTGTATTTCTAGATAGTGGGGAAGAACTCAATTGGGCCTAGACTTTTCTCACCCAAAGCCTTTCAGGCCTGATAAAAAAAAGTATCACCCACCAGTGGGTCTTCCCCCCCCCCCCAACTTTTTTGAAGAAGGTTTGTAAAAATCTGAATAGGAGAAAGTTCTCCTTTCTTTAGCCTTGAAGGGTTTAAGCCAAAGCATCCCACAATGCAACTAGGACATTTATTCTGACATTTCAGATGAGAAAACTGAGGTTCAAAAAGGGAAAAAAAAATCGTTTGCCAACAAGGTACGCGTAGCAAATAAGTGGGAGGAAGTAAGATTGGAGGCTGTGTGGACTGGTGGACAACCCAGAGCTCTCTCCTCTATACCAAAGTGCCTCTGGGAGGATTATACCTAAATGACACTCCTCTGTAGACCAACACGCAAGAACAACAATGCAAAGTTTTGACCTGGGTCAGAAATAGGACTGAATTTGTGCTTTTCTTTTTATTTATTTATTTATTTTAATAGCCTTTTATTTACAGGTTATATGTATGGGTAACTTTACAGCATTGACAATTGCCAAACCTCTTGTTCCAGTTTTTCCCCTCCATCCCCCCACCCCCTCCCCCAGATGGCAGGATGACCAATACGTGTTAAATATATTAAAGTATAAATTAAATACAAAATAAGTATTCATGTCCATATTGTACAATTAGCCTGTGAAGGAAATCAAAAATGCAGGTGGGCAAAAATATAGGGATTGGGAGTTCAATGTAATGGTTTCTAGTCATCTCCCAGAGTTCTTTCTCTGGGCGTAGCTGGTTCAGTTCATTACTGCTCCATTGGAAATGATTTGGTTGATCTCATTGCTGAGGATGGCTAGGTCCATCAGAACTGATCATCATATAGTATTGTTGTTGTGAAGTATATAATGATCTCCTGGTTCTGCTCGTTTCACTCAGCATCAGTTTGTGTAAGTCTCTCCAGGCCTCCCTGAAATCATCTTGTTGGTCATTTCTTACAAAACAATAATAATCCCTAATATTCATAGACCACAATTTATTCAGCCATTCTCCAACTGATGGGCATCCACTCAGTTTCCAGTTTCTGAGCACTACAAAGAGGACTGCCACAAACATTCGTGCACATACAGGTCCCTTTCCCTTCTTTATGATCTCTTTGGGATATAAGCCCAGTAGAAACACTGCTGGATTAAAGGGTATGCACAGTTTGATAACTTTTTGAGCATAGTTCCAAATTGCTCTCCAGAATGGCTGGCTGTATTCACATGAATTTGTGCTTTTCTCTGACTGATTCCCCCTGCCCTGCCTTGAATTAGGGCTCTGTAACTTGGGTCAGCAACGAGATTCAGCCCATGGCACTTCTGAGAATTCCTTGTGAAAACAAAAGCGTTTTTTTTTAATTCTTTCATTTTTGTTCCTGTGATAGTCCTTTTTTCCTACATAGAGTCTCTGTCAATACTGTTAGGCTAGGGGAATAGGGCTCGGCTTCAGAAATGTACATTCAATTAGTAAGGCTTTTCCTGCTTCGTACTTTGTTGAAGTCCTGCAGGATTGAATGGGATTTTTTTTTCCTTCCCTGAAAGAAAAATCAGGCTGTTTCTCTTAGGATGCAGGAGTCTTCCACATAAGATCCGTGCAAATTCAAAGATCTTTTTAAGGAAGTGCAACTTGAGAATTGGAGTGGCTGTTTCTTTTTAACGTTAGCTACCATTTCCTCAAATCTGGCCCCAGATCTCAGAGAGCAGGCGTTGTCACTTAGTCCAGTCCCTCTTTGCTCCTCAAAGAATATGTGCTGTTCCCCAGAACCTTTGCCTGATCTGGAGGATGAGGCTTCTTTCCATGGGCTGCCTGTGGTTTAGAGATTAGAATGCAAACCAATTCACTTGGACTGGGCATCCACGAAAGCAGGAGTGGAACAGGAATCTGCCGTGATTTCTGAGGCACAGAGAGATTAGACCAGGCAGCTAGATGATGAGGTTTGAAGAATTTAGTTGATCAGATGGACTGAAATAGGTGAAAAGAAGCTGCCTTTCTGGGCAGCTATTCCTAAGTCAAGGACACCCCAGTCCCATCTATGTAGACGTGCTGCCAAAGTTTTGCCAGGGTGAACGTTGATATTTTGAAAATAAAAAAGCTTTTTGGGCATAATTCCAGATTGCTCTCCAGAATGGTTGGATTCGTTCATAACCCCACCGAGAATGCATCAGTGTCCCAGTTTTCCCGCCTCCCCTCCAACATTCATCATTATTTTTTCCTGTTATCTTAACTAATCTGACAGGGGTATGGTGGTATCTCAGAGTTGTCTTAATTTGCATTTTGCGTCATACTAATTTCCAATTATCCCAGCAGTTTTTGTAAAAAAAAAAAAAAATAATGAATTCTTATCCCAAAAGTTAGGATCTTTGGGTTTGTCACTAGATTGGGTTTAACACTAGATTGCTATAGTTGACTATTCTGTCTTGTGAACCTAACCTGTTCCACTGATCAATTAATCTATTTCTTAGCCAATACCAAATGGTTTTGGTGACCGCTGCTTTATAATATAGTTTTAGATCAGGTACAGCTAAGCCACCTTCATTTGATTTTTTTTTTCATTAATTCCCTTGAGATTCTCGATCTTTTGTTCTTCCATATGAATTCTGTTGTTATTTTTTCTAGATCATTAAAATATTTTCTTGGAAGTCTGATTAGTATAGCACTAAATAAAGAGATTAATTTAGGGAGTATTGTCATCTTTATTATATTCACTCGACCTATCCAAGAGCACTTAATATTTTCCCAGTTGATTAAATCTGACTTTATTTGTGTGGAAAGTGTTCTGTACTTTTGCACATATAGTTTCCTGCCTTTCCCTTGGCAGATAGATTCCCAAATATTTTATGCTGTCGACAGTTATTTTGAATAGAGATTCTCTTTTTATCTCTTGCTGTTGGATTTTGTTGGTGATGTATAAAAATGCTGAGGATTTATGGGGATTTATTTTGTATCCTGCAGCTTTGCTAAAGTTGTGAATTATTTCTGATAGCTTTTTAGTAGAATCTCTGGGGTTCTCTAAGTATACCATCATATCATCTGCAAAGAGTGATAGTTTGATTTCCTCATTGCCTACTCCAATTCCTTTCATCTCATTCTCGATTCTTATTGCCGAGGCTAGTGTTTCTAATACAATATTGAGTAATAATGGTGATAGTGGGCAACCTTGCTTCACTCCAGATCTTACTGGGAAAAGTTCAAGTTTTTCCCCCTTGCATATGATGCTTACTAATGGTTTTAAATATATGCTCCTGACTATTTTAAGGAAAAGTCCATTTATTCCTATCCTCTCAAGTGCTTTTTATTAGGAATGACAGGGAAAGATAATACGGAGTGTTGGAGGGGATGTGGGAAAACAGGGACACTGATACACTGTTGGTGGAATTGTGAACACATCCAGCCATTCTGGAGAGCAATTTGGAACTATGCTCAAAAAGTTATCAAACTGTGCATACCCTTTGACCCAGCAGTGCTACTACTGGGCTCATACCCCAAAGAGATACTAAAGAAGGGAAAGGGCCCTGTATGTGCCAAAATGTTTGTGGCAGCCCTGTTTGTAGTGGCCAGAAACTGGAAACCAAATGGATGCTCATCAATTGGAGAATGGTTGGGTAAATTGTGGTATATGAATGTTATGGAATATTATTGTTCTGTAAAAAATGACCAGCAGGATGAATACAGAGAGGCTTGGAGAGAATTACATGAACTGATGCTGAGTGAAATGAGTAGAACCAGGAGATCATTATATACCTCAACAACGATACTGTATGAGGATGTATTCTGATGAAAGTGGATTTCTTTGACAAAGAGAAGATCTAACTCAGGTTCAATTGATCAATAATGGACAGAAGCAGCTACACCCAAAGAAAGAACACTGGGAAATGAGTGTGAACTGTTTGCATTTTTGTTTTTCTTCCCGGGGTTATTTTTACCTTCTGAATCCAATTCTCCCTGTGCAACAAGAGAACTGTTTGGTTCTGCACACACAGATTGTACCTAGGTTATACTGTGACATATTTAACTTGTATAGGAATGCTATCACATTCTTTTTTTTTTTTAATAGCCTTTTATTTACAGGTTATATGCATGGGTAACTTTACAGCATTAACAATTGCCAAACCTCTTGTTCCAATTTTTCACCTCTTACCCCTCACCCCCTCCCCCAGATGGCAGGATGACCAGTAGATGTTAAATATATTAAAATATAACTTAGATACACAATAAGTATACATGACCAAAACGTTATTTTGCTGTACAAAAAGAATCAGACTCTGAAATATTGTACAATTAGCTTGTGAAGGAAATCAAAAATGCAGGTGGGCATAAATATAGGGATTGGGAATTCAATGTCATGGTTTTTAGTCATCTCCCAGAGTTCTTTCTCTGGGCGTAGCTGGTTCAGTTCATTATTGCTCCACTGGAAATGATTTGGTTGATCTCGTTGCTGAGGATGGCCAGGTCCATCAGAACTGGTCATCATATAGTATTGTTGAAGTATATAATGATCTCCTGGTCCTGTTCATTTTACTCAGCATCAGTTCGTGTAAGTCTCTCCAGGCCTTTCTGAAATCATCCTGTTGGTCATTTCTTGCAGAATAGTAATATTCCATAATATTCATATACCACAATTTATTCAGCCATTCTCCAACTGATGGGCATCCATTCAGTTTCCAGTTTCTGCTATCACATTCTTATATGGAACACTATCACAAATACAAATCAAGTCTAGAGGAAAATGGGTTCAAGCTTAGCATATGTAGTAAAGAATTGCTTCACTGATTCTTATCGTTAAAAGTACTTTTCTCCCAATTATTGGATCATTCAACAGGTATCCTTTATAATAATATAAATATTACAATATTTATATTATGTATATAGAATGTACTACTAATAATAAAAATAAATACAATAAAAAAAGAAAATAAAAAAGCTATTATTTCAAAAGTAATAGATGTGGTGATAGAGAATGTCAGATAACTTGATGAGGGGCCAGCGAGCTGCTCCCGTGCCTTGTTTTGCACATGGACTTTGTGTTCATGGTCAGGAAGCTTTAAAGTATTCAGTCTAGAAGAGTTCCTCTCCTTTCATCTCCATGGATAAATCAGATACTTTGAAGTAGGTAAAAAATGAGCTCTCATAAGTTTGCAGGCTGGAACAGAACTTTTAGCAGGCCTAATTGTGTGCTAATGAAATAATTGCCTTGTACAAATTACCCTTTTGGAGACCGTGACTTCTATTGGTAATACTTAATTTTCTCACAGCAAAACCTTTTGTTAGGAAGCATACAGATGGTACGAGCTGGACGTGTACTCGGTATTCAACATATGTTTTGGTTTAAAACAAGATGATGGGGTATTTTCTGAAATTGAAAATGACTGATCAGCAATCTTTGGTTCTAAAATCCTAAACCACCAATCAGGGCTTTTTTTCAGAGACAGTGGACTGGCATCTGACTGGAATTTACGATTGTACCCTATTGATTCTACTGTAGGGAAAGCTAGGTGCAATAGTGGATAGAGGGCTGGAGCTGAAGTCGGGAAGATTCCTCTTCCTGAGTTCAAATTTGGCCTCAGATATTTCTTAGCTATGTGTTACTAGGTAAGTCACTTCACCCTGTTTGCCTCAGTTTCCTCATCTGTCAGGTGAGCTAGAAAAGGAAATGGCAAAGCACTCCAGTTATCTCTGCCAAGAAAACTAAGTCAGTGAGGTCAGTGAGAGTGGGACGGGACTGAAAAATGATTCAGTAGCAATTCTGCTGGGATCATGAGGGTGGGGCAAAGATCAAACCTGGAATAGGCTTTCTGTGTTGGAGAAGGGGACATGGAACTGTGTGTCGGTATGGGCCTGGGATGGGCAGTCAGCCACTTTACTCTACTTTTCCTTTGACCTCTGGGGTAGACCTCCCCCCATCTGGGTTCCAATTTTTTTTTCTCTAACAAGTTTATTTTTTGTTAATTTGCTGCATCTTTCTTCCAAACTGCTCTTCCTCAAATTTGGGTTTTCTCTTCAATACTAAATTGGGGCACCTAGGTATAGCACCCTAATCTTTGTGTCTCTCATGTTTCTCTCTTGTCTGTTTCTGTCTCTCTCTCTCTCTCTCTCTGTATCTCTTTCTCTTCTCTATCTCTTTCCCTGTCTCTGTCTCTCTCTGTGTGTCTTTTTCTCTTTGTCTTTCTCTCTTTCTCTCCCTCCTCTTCCTCTCTCTTGTCTCTGGTCTCTCTGGGGTCTTACTCTTTGTCTCTGTATCTGTCTGTCTGAATCTCTGTCTCTGTCTGTTTCTCCTCTTCTCTCCCATCTTTGTCTCTCTCTCTGTATCTTTTTGTCTTCTCTGTATCTGTCCTTCTGTCCCTGTCTGTCAGTCTCTGTCTCTGTATGTCTGTTTGTATCTGCTTCTCCTCCTCTCTCCTGTCTGTCTCTGTGTGTCTCCTTCTCTCCATCTCGGTGTCTGTCTGTTTGTCTCTCTCTGTCTCTGTCTCTTCTTCCTCTCTCTCCTTTCTTCTTCTTAGTTTGGGTTTCAGAAGAAAGGGTCCCATTCCACTTTCCTGCCTTTTTAGGTTAACTGTCCATTTCCCTGGGGTCTTCCCTTCTTCTTTGGTCCCTTGCTTCTCTCCCACTTCCCTGGCTCTCTCTCACCTCTTTATCTGGAAACGTGTACAGATCTCATGGATCTCAGCAACATGAAAACCAAGCCTTTGACCCTGCCAGCCCTTCTAGCTGCTATTTTCTGGCATCTCTCTCATTAATTAACTTTGCAAACAAGTAGTCTCTACTAGTGAAGAAAGGAGACATCTGCTCCTCAGCCTCTTTGCAATCTGGTTTCTCTCCCCATCCCCAATTCAAGAGGCAGAGTAATAGCATTCTGCTTTTAGAATCCGGGGAGAAGTGAAGTGTCACTCTGTTTCTGACCCTAACTGGCTGACCATGCATGGGCAGGTCACTCTGTTTCTCTAAGACCCATTTCCTCATCTTTAAAGTGAACATAATAACACCCATAAGTACCTACCTCCCAAGGTTGTTGTGATCTCAAGGTAGTCCGAGCAGATAATTGTACAGCTTGAAAGGTCAGTTCTCAGATTTGCTTTAAGGTGATTTATGTAAAGTGGTTTGTAAACCTTAAACGACATGGAAAGGTCAGTTATTACTATTATTATCATCGAATTTACTTTAAGATCACCAGTAATGTGAATTGCTAACTCTAATGGCCTTTTTTCAGTTTTTCTTCTCAACATCTCATTTTCCCAGCATCTGTCAGCACGTCTCTTTGCACGTCTCCTGCTGCTTTTTAAATTGTCTTTTCATGATCACTCCCCTTTTTCATTTCTCCAAGACTTTGAAGCTTACAAAGTACTTTCCTCACAAACACTGTGATGCAGGTAGTTTAGTATATGTTTGGTCTTCCCGCAACTGGACAGTCATGGGCTTCTTGAGAACAAGGACTTGGGGCTTTGACTTTATTTGTGCCCCAGGCCTTTGCAAGTAGGAGGCATTTCATTAAATGTCTGTCCCATATCAGGATCATGGCAATAAAAGGGAAATATATTCGTAGAGGCAGTAAAATTGCTCTAGAAACATTTTGTAGATTTTGTGAGGAGAACTAGGAAATGCCAGAGGGATTATCTCATCTACTCCCCCCCTCCCACCCCCCGCTCCCCGGGGCAAGCCTTTCTTCCACAGCATCCCTAACATCTGGTTGGCATCTGCTCCAATATTACAGTCACGTGAAGAAAGCAGCCCTGCAAATTTTTAGGGCACAGTCAATGGAGTCTGAAGTCTGGAATCAGGAAAGCTGAATTCAAATCCAGCCCTGAACACTTCCTAGCAGTGCGATGCTGGGCTAGTTACTCCAAATGTGCTTGCCTTAGTTACTCCATATATAATGAAGTATATAAATATAGCATGATAATAGCAGCTTCTGTCTTCCAGGGTTGGTGTGAGATCCAAATGAGATAATAGCTGTAAAGCCTCAGCACGGTGCCTGGCACATAGCAAAAACCCTATCATCTGTTGGGTATTATTATACAACTTTGGGGGATAGAAAGATTTTCTTCATGATGAATGGAAATCTGCCTCTTTGTAATGTCAACCTGTGGGGCCTAGTTTTGCCTTCAAGTACATGACAGCCCTTCAGATACTCGGAAGCAGGGCCGCTAGGTGGCACACAGAATAGAGCATGAACCTGGAGTTAGGGGGACCAGAGTTCAAATCCAGCCTTAAGACAATTGGCACTTCCTACCTGTTTGATCCTGGGCAAGTCACTTCATTCCAATTGCACCTTCAAACAAACACAAAAGCAACTGCTTGAAAGTAGACTACCAGGTGTCCTCTTTTTTAGGTTGTTCCGGGATAAGTCTCAGTAACTCCTGTGTGTGTGTGTGTGCATCGTGTGATATCACTGACGTGGTTTATATAAAGAAATACTTAGCAGTCAATTATATGATCCAGATAAACTTCCCAGAATTAGAAGAATCACTGAGGAAAGACTTTTTTTAGGGATGGGGAGTACCTGGTGATATTCAGATCGGTTTATTGTACTGTTTGAATTCACTGGATAATTAACTGCTAACCCTCACCCATTTGTTTGTGCTATATAGACTGACCTTATATAGCATTACTTAATACTTGGGAACTGTTATCTAAGGTGGGAGCTAGAATTCACTGGTATCATCAAGTATCACAATCAATTTCCTCCTTTCCAAATCATAATACTTTATGAAAATAGAAATTGGAGGTGTCCAAAAAGGCAGTGGAAAGATGCACGGTGACACCATAGTGTGCCAATGGTGACATGTGTGGGAGGTCTCGTAAAAGAGCCCATCAAGGATGAGGATGATCAGGAAAGGCAGCAGGTTGCTTATATAGCAAGACAAAGGGCTTACAGATGAGGAGCTAGTGGGAGGAGGAGGATGGTGTACTGCAACTCTAGTGGCTCTGTGTTCTCCTTCATAGAAATATTCTTTCTCCTGGTACAGATATCAGCCCGTCCTAAATAACTCTAGCTTAGAACCTTCATGAGCTTGCCACAGGAGATCTCCCAAACATGCTAGGGCCCTATTGTATTAATATTATGCATATGAATATTAAGAGAATTAGAGGAATTCCTCAGATACGTGGCAGAATGGATACTTCAGGTGGGAGAGGCACCAGTGTGGGGAGTCACGTGAGGGGCAGAGGACGGAGGAGTGAGCACCCACGTAGGTGGGACCACAACCCCATGGAGGTAGGGTTGCCAACCTCTGATGGGAGTCATTTTGTTCACAAGCCAAGTTCCTGGCTAGTGATTTTTTCAGAAAAGGGAAACATGTCTCAGAGAATCTCAACAGCAAGGACACATGAGCTTGGTTCTGTCAGATGAATATGTTTGTTAGGTCTTGGAAGCACTTGTTGGAACTTATGTGTCTGATTGGAACACAGCCTATCATTTGCAGGATTGCAGTAGAGTGGATGAAAGATGGGCATTTGTGGAACAATGCATATATTATTTAGGTAACAAGATGACTGAAGTAGATAGACGGTCTCTCTCTTTCCTCCTTTCTCTTTCTCTCTCCTGTCTCTCCTCCACAATTTCTCTGTCCATATGTCTTGGTCTCTCTCTGTCTTCTGTCTCTCCCTCTTTGTTTCTCTGGGTATCTGTTTCTCTGTCTCTGTCTCTGTCTTTCTTTCTCCATGATTTCTCTCTCTGCCTCTCCTCTCCCCATTTTCTTTCTCTACTCTCTCTATCTTTTTCTTTCTCTGTCTCTGCCTCTCTGTCTCTGTTTCTCTCTCCCTCCTTCCTTCCCATTTCTTTTTACAAAGGTAGGGAGCATGTGCTGATAAGAAAATAACATTGCTTTTCCAAGCAGGTAGGCGTGGATTCCCTATATCCTTGCTTTCTGGTGTCTCCACATCTCTCAGTTCACGTAGCTAAAGCTGTAAGGCACTATTCCTGCTTTTGCTTGGGTACAGGAGAGGGAAGAAGCCACACACAGAGAGATTTGAAGGAAAGTCAAAGAAAAAGGGGAGGGATAACTAATGACCGGCTGTGTAACCTTGGGCAACTGTTTGACCTCTCTGTGTCAGTTTTCTCATCTGTAAAATGGACTATGTGATGATCTTAGGGCTCTATCCCCTCTGATGTTCATGATTCTATAACTGGAGGAGGGGACTGGGTGTGACTGTCAAGATCCTAGCAGACTTAAAGGGGAAGTGGGGAAGGCTGACTCTCAGTCAGTGGTCTTTGTAAAGTCATGGAAAATAGGAGAGATGCCACAGAATTGGGGAAGGGAAAATGTTCTCATTTTCAAAAAAGGAAAGGAGACGGAGTCTGCAAACTGTAGGGCAGGGCTTCTTCACTTTCTTCCACTCACGACTCCTTTTCGCCTGAGAAATTTTTTACATAACCCCAGATATCTAGATAGAAAAAATAGGTATACAAATCCAACATTTATGGAGAATAAATCTTAATTTCACAGCTCCCACATTCAGTTACGTGACCCCATATAGGGCTGTGACCTCCAGTTTAAGAGGTTTTGCTAAGTAGGTAGATAATCTCTCTGTCTCTTCCCCAGATTTCTTTTCCAGAAGGTAGGGATCATAGCCTAATGGCTAAATATTGTTGGTCAGTTGCTTGGTCAGTCAGCTCGACTTTGGAGACTAGAAAAATTCTAGTCCTTCATTGAGAAGGATAATTAGTAGATATCTAGAAGAGATAGCTGTGATTTCACTAACAACAAGTCATGGCAAACCCCTTATATTTGAACAGGATTGTTAGACTGACTGATAGATCGAGTGAATGCTGAAGACAAAGCTAAGATGGATTGTAGTGCCAAACATTTGACAAAGCCTGCCATGGTTTTCTTTTGTACAAGATAGGGAACAATGGATCAGATAATATCACAGTTGCATGGTCCAGAAGGAGATACATGATTGGACCTAAAGCATATTCATTTATGGGTTTATGGAATCTTGGCAAGGGGTCTCCAGTGGAGTAGTCCAGTTAGTTGTGCTTGGTCCCGGGCTTTTTGCTGCCATTGAGTTTTTTCATTTGTGCCCGACTCTTCACGATCCCATTTGGGATTTTCTCCAGTTTGTTTTACAGCTGAGGAAACTCCGACAGACAGGGTGAAGTGACTTGTCCGGAGTCACACGGCTAGGAGGTGTCTGAGGCCGGGTTGTAAGTCAGGAAGAGAAGGCTTCCTGATGCCATGCCTAGTGCTCTATCCACTGCGCCTCCTTGTGTCCTGGGTTATTTACCATTTTCATCAATAATGTGGATGAAGGTGTTGTAGTTAATGTACTTGTAGTTTTTCAGGTGGCCCAAAACTAGGAGAGAAAACTAATGTGGTGGATGGCAGGATTAGGATCCAGAAAGAGCTTGTCTGCTTGGGACACTGGACCAAGTTAGATGAAATTCAATTGAATAGGTATAAGTACACTTGGGTGTGAAAAAATTCAGCTTCCCAAGATGGAGAAGGGCTGTTGTCCCCAAACGATCTGGGGGTGGGCCTGCGAGCTCACTGTGAGCCACTGAACTGTGTTAATCAACGGGACCGTTGCTATCTTAGGTCATGCACAACTCTAGCCTAATTATGCCATGCCTGGAATGTCACGGTCACTTCCTGAAGTCACATTTCAGGAAGAACATTGGCAAAGTGGAGAGCGTCTTGAGCTGGGTGACTGAGGTGATGAAAAGGCCTCCAGATCATGGCACGTGAGGATTGATGGAAGGAACTGGGGTGTATTTAGTCTGGAGCAGAGTCAGAGGTATTATAGCTATCTACAGGTATTTCAGGGACTGGACTTCTGCTCTTTGACTCCAGAGGTCAAAAGTGGAAGCAATGGATGGGGGTTGCAAAAGGGGCCCGTTTAGAGGTGATATCAGGAAAAACCTGCATAGTGCAGTGGGCTGCCAGAGTAGATGGTAGCTTCTGTTCCCTGGAAGTCTTCCTGTGATCAGTTAGATATGGCGTGGGGGGGCATCGTTGCCTAGGTATGACCCCGATCCAGAGCGCTTCTGAGGTTGCCGTCGTCTGAGAGAGCCATAGAATTTTCCTGATGGTTAATGGAGGGGAGGGGTAGTTTGGCCTCAGGTGATACATGCCGGGTGGTACCTGGTTCACTGTGATCCTAAGGAGCCTTTCAGTGCTGACTGCCAGAACTCCAAGGAGGTGACTATAAGCCAAAAACTTTCAGTTTCACAGCTGAGGAAGCAGTTGCAAAGAAGGGAAGTGACTTCACTTCTTCAATGTCACACAGCCAGTCAGTGGCAGAGGAGGATTGAGAGCCCGATTTCCTGAGTCCCAGGCCAGTGTTCTCTGTATGTGTTTGTCAGATACACACGGTCATTATTTTGTGGTTTGTGGACTGCCAAGCAAACGAGACAGAGCAGCTCCATTCCTCAGAAATTTTTCCACTTAGAAATAAGCTTAATCAGCCTCTGGAGAGTCACGTGTGACAGCAAGTTTTGTGCACGTTTAAGCTTTTAGGAAAATGACTTGGTGCCAACAGGAAGGATATACTTCACCAGTCACATTTCCAGAAAGAAATATTTGCAGCTGAGATTCTGTTTGTATAAATTGGAAATCACATGACCATTCATCACTTCTAACTCACTTGATCACTTAAGACAGCTGTCGGGCAGAATGTGGGTAATTTTTTATTATTTATATATGACAAGTTGGATTCTGTTTTGCTTAGGAACCTTGACTTTCGAGAGGTCATCAGACGATGCGTGTGATAGAATGGAACGGTTTTGCTCTTCTTTTGTTTTGAATGATTTCTTTTCTTAATCAGGCAGGTTTGAGTCCAAGATGCTTCTATGGAGAATTGAATGTGGGTGTGTTTTCCTCTCCCTTTTGCTATTAAGTGGTTGGCTTGTTTCTGTGGCACAGTGTCCCCAAGAGATTAGATGTGAGTTTAGCTGTAGTTTCAGGGGCCATCACAATGAGTTTATCAATAAACCCTAGAAGGTGTAGATCTTAAGCTGCTCGAGGGCAAGGATTATTTTGGTTTTGTCTTTGTAGCTTTAGCACCTTACAGAATTCAATTCAATTAAGTGAGCATTTATTAAATACCTACAATGTTCCTGGCACCGTGCTAATAAGTCATTTAATCAGTGCTTCTTTTAATGGAATTGGAAATTAGTTTCAAGGTCTCCTCATTGAGATCCTGGAGTCACTTAAGAGATAGACAACACTAAAGAAACAAAGTGTGGTCCAAACTGTACCATATGGGTTGATGGGCAATGTGTAGGCTCTTGATTTATTCTGCTAATGCATGGAAGAGATACCGAAGTGTGTGTGTGTGTGTGTGTGTGTGTGTGTGTGTGGGTGTATTAGTGTGTTAGTAATAGGCTGCCCATCTATCCACATGATATAGTCCATAGGTAAGACTATAGCTAAAAGACAAATATCTGTGTGTATCTCTTTTCTCTTCTATACAACATACACACATATCTTGTCTTTAGTCTGTGCTCAGATTATACCGTGTAGATAGATGGACATAGGTACACATATATACATGTAAGCATACATATACATGTACAAACATATGTATATATTTCTAGAGATCTATCTTTCTATCTCCAGGCTACACCATGTGGATAGGGGTGTATGTGTATCTGTTTCAAGCATTAATAACTAAGTCATTGGGGACTGTAGAAAGACCCAGATGATCTGGGCCCACAGTTGAATAGGAGGAGGAGAACGGGCTGTGCCATACATTTCAGAAACTGTATAGTGTTTCCAGTGATCCCAATCTACTCCCTTCTGCCAAAGCACCGCTTTTGATGCCCATATTCTTCCAGTATTGTATTATGGTTGTGCATGATGGAATGTCATCATTATCTCATCAAAAAAACATCTAGCAAGATTCCACATGACCCCAAGGGTAAGGGAAAGACTCATGATGGGTGGAAGTAGTCTGTGGCACATTACCAGTGAGGACTGCCCGAGAAGTAGTATAGAAGGCACCATCAGGGACAAAATTATTACTTGAAAAGTAGCCAGGCTGGTGAGGTAGCAAGAGTGAGGGATGAACAGTTGAACAGCCCTAATGATACTTTGACATCTGGGAAATGATGGAAGACCCCAACCCCAGTGTCCAGTGCATTGGGCAGGTTTTCAGGGAGTATTTCTCATGAGATGTAGACAAGAATCGCCAGGGAGAAGATGGGAAGCATTTGTTATCTATTGTGGTGAAGTGCGGCCCCACATCAGTGAGATCATAGATCCATCGAAGGGTTGAAGTTTGGCTCATACTTGCTGAACCACTTTTTGTTGAATGGAGAGTGTGTCATGTATACCCTGGGTACGCAGTTACCTGTACACATTTGCCTTGAGGCAAGCAAAGAAAGTATGTGTCATCCTGAGACACTTTGTCTCTATGAGAAAACTTGGGTATCGCTATCTTTAAAGCACTTTATCCAACCTGTCCACCTAAATGAGGGAGTACAATGCAAATTGTTCTTCAAATGACTTGAAAGATAGGGATAGGAATAGGATTAGACCATCCCTTGGGTTCCATCCTAATAGGATCAAATTTCAAGAATGTTATTTAATTGTATGTTCCCAGCCATGGCCTGGCTCCCAGGGATTTTGGAGGTGGAATATCCAGGAGAGTTCGATAGAAATGCATTGGAGGGTTCCCGTATCAGAGCTCAAGTTTAAAAACTGTGTGCCAAGCTGCTCCAAGCTCTTAAGATGGGCAAGTTCCAGCCTGCCCGTCACATCAACACATGCTCCATCCCTCTAGGAAACCAAACCGGGCAGCCTAAAAAGAAGTGATTGTAGGGCTTTTTATGGAACTAACCTCTCCCTTCCCTATTAATGAATAGATTGTATTGTACTCTAATTGGGCCACTTTTTTGTCCATTTTTCTGAAGGTCCTTTAATGACAGACTCTTCAAATGACTCCCCTAACCTGATCCCCAACCCCAGGTGAATGTGAGCTGCCTTCTGGCCTCAAATTGTCCTAGAGCACATGGTCTGGCTCTCCTTCTCCCTAATCACAGCCTACCTCATATTAAACATGTTTATAGTCACACCAATTCTTCACATTGCTCCGTGAAGCCAGGAGCTGAGTCAGACTTGAGTGTTTTGCCTAGGACCTTCCACACAACAGAATCTTCATAAATGTGTTCAGAGTAAATGTGATCTTGCCTCTGTTGCCCCCTCTTGTGAGACCCCATTGCCGTATGGACACTAAAGATGCTCTCCTTTTGGGAAAGACACAAGCCACGGGACTATCTGGTCTTTGAAGACCCAGCTGTGGTTTTAAAGTAATGCTACTATTGGGTTGTCAGCTGATTCCTTTTTTTTCCTTCTTTAGTCATACATGGTGTCCTATTTCCTCATGGAATCTTTTTTTGTGAGTCTGTTATCTAGTACTATCACCCCTTTTCTCAACTCCTTCCTTCCATTAGTGGGCTTGAGTTTGAAGGTGGGACTAATGGAGACAAAGCCTGACCCCCATAGAGCTCTCTATCTTCAGGGGATTTCTGCTGGAATAGCCGAATGGTTGCTCCCTGACCCATCCTCTACCCATCTGAGCTGTTTTGTTGGATTCATTTGTGAGCTGGAACTGAAGATAGCGAGGCTTCTGGGTAAACCTTTTTCTGACTTTCTTCTTCTGAGGCAGTGGTGTCAAACTTAAAAACACAAGGAGGGCACTAATCTGCACAGAAGACAAGGCTCCCTGAGGTTGCACAGTGGCTTAGTTTGAAAATGTAATATTAGCCACGCTTTATTGTTTGTTTATTTTGCTCAGTAGAATTATGTTGTAGCTACACAGGCCTGTCCCACCTGCCATTTGCTACCTCTCCTCTAAGGGAATCCATCCGTCAGTTGGCTGTGGCTCACCTAGCTCTGTGCTGCTCAGACATCAGTTGGGTTTTTTCAGAGTGAAGGGGCATCTTCTTTTGTTTTTTGTCTTCCTTTCTCAGTTACTCTGCTCATACTCTCTTCTTTTCCAGTTGGAGGCAGTCTTATGAATGACACTAACCCTCCTACATTCATCTCATCTAGCTATCTATCTATCTATCTATCTAGATATAGATAAATATTCTAGAATATCTAGAAGAGAAATAGAAATAATAGAAAAAGCTTTGCACTGAGATTCAAAAGGATCTGGATTCAAATCCCACTCTCACCACTTTCTCTGATTTGGGCCAGTCCTTTCCCTCGTCTGGACTCTGGTTTCCTCTACTGTGAGATGACTGGATTGGACCAGATTGCTCAATTTCCATTTAGCTCAAAATCCATAAACTAGTATCCTATGTCCTTGTATTTGGCCTTCTTTGACACATACAGACAGTTAAATGGAAGAGAAAAGAAATGAAGGTGACAGATTGAAGAAAAGTGACCAAGAAGTCAAAATGCTTAACCTTGGATTTAAACTCCTCCTGGACCATCATTCTGTTAGTGAATGCCTTATTGTGGAATAATGATGGAAAGAGAATCATGTCGGCATAAGATGCGTTTCACTTGTGAGTGGGAGGATGCACATCCATGTGTGCGAGCCCCATGAGAGGCTGGCCCTCTGCCAGAACTAAGAAAATCATCTACTCAAAAGAATTGTGTCATATTCCTTGTGAAGCAAACCATGGTGAATGGCATTTCAAAAGCGGGGAGACTGGGGACTGTTCCACCAAGGTAGCTCTTTCATTCTTCATTGGCCTAAGTGTCTATACACATTTAATGTTAGGTTTAGACCGAAGCTCCCTTTCTGTTTGATCAGTATAGTATATTGGAATGTTTTGTAGCCCAAGATCCGAAAGCAGAGCACAGGACCGTAGAATATGAGCCCAAAGGGACCTTAGAGCACATGTATTCCAATCCCATTGTTTTACAGAGGAGGAAATTGAGGCTCCCACAAATTACTTAAATTGTCAGGGTCAGATATCTTATAAGTAGATCCAATATTTGAATACAGGTCCTCTGAGGCCAAATTCAGTGTATGTTCTACTATACCTCAAACCTTTTTTGCCATACTTTCTACCCCATGAGAGACAGAAACTTAAAATGGAGAAAATGCTCTGGATTTACTCTCCCAGTCCTTTCCCTATCATTCCAGGTTTCCAGAATATGGCTGCTAGTTCTCCCTTCAGAGTACAGGGCTATCTAAGAGGGGTTGAGAACGTCTCTTTGATGCTATAGCTCATGAACCCCCACCGGTGCGCTTCACCCCCAAAGCTATAAGTTGATACCAATTAGTTGGGCAGACTTAATTAATTTTAGAAATTATGTATTTACCAGTTATATGTCTCCACTACTTCCCCTCCCCCTCAAGTCTATGACAAACTCTCCCAAAGTACATAGAGTCCCAGGAAAAGTGGACTAAAGCTTAGAGGGCTAACCAGCTTTTGGTTGCTGGAAGTCCTTTTTTCCTCTTTGTGGGGATATTTATGAACTTTCCCTTAAGCATATTGTAACTTTCTGTAGAGCCTTGAATCTGTTTTTCTCATCATATCCAGCCTGTTTTTGGCTCCCGATGTAGGCTCTGCTGTCAATATCTACCGTCCTGGGGATACATCTAGAACATCAATGAAAAGCCCAAATCCTCTGGGCCCCTGAAGTTCATGAGAAGAGGGTTCAGGGGAATCGGTGGAAGGAGAGGAAGATACAGAGGGTGAGGCATTCTCATTCCTTCTGCCTCACATGATAACTGTTCCGGGGTTTGACTGGAAGCTTCCACTTACTAAGCTGCTAGATTCTTGAATCCCTGATTCCAAACGAGCTTCCTGGGTCTTTAAAAGGTTCAGAGGGGGTGACTGGAATCCCCAACCAATCTCAGCAGACTTATTTTTTTGGAATTTTTTTATTATAGCTTTTTATTTACAAGTTATCTGCATGGGTAATTTTTCAGCATTGACAATTGCAGAACCTTTTGTTCCAATTTTTCCCCTCCTTCCCCCACCCCCTCCCCCAGATGGCAGGTTGACCCATACATGTTAAATATGTTTAAGTAGAAGTTAAACAATATATGTCTACATGTCCATACAGTTATTTTGCTGTAGAAAAAGAGTTGGACTCTGAAATAGCGTACAATTAGCCTCTGAAGGAAATCAGAAATGCAGGCGGACAAAAATAGAGGGATTGGGAACCCTACCCTTTCAAAATGTTGGAGTGGGAAAGAACTTCATGAATCTTTTCCAATCTTCTTCTTCATTTTATTGATAAAGAAACTGAGTTCCAGGAAAGATGGATGATTCATTCAGGGTCAAACAGATTGTAGCTCTTTTATGGCGGAGCCTGGGATTCCAGTCCGGGTTCAGGAAAAAAAAAACAATAGGGAAGAAAGCAGAATCCAAATTGTCCAGATGTGCATCAGTCAACCAACACATTCTTGGGCCCCTCCCTGTGCTAGATAATGGGCAGACCATTTTAATGTACATTGTTCTCACTCTAGACTCAGTCTTTGACCTCAAGGAGCTTATATTGTAGTTGGCACAAGAGTTTACCTACTCATAAAGCAATCGGAGAGGAATGCATCTAATTGGATGCACAGAACTAGAAGTGATGGAGGAATTCTGATAAAGGAGACATCTTTGTGTGAGTGTACTTTTTCAATTAAGACTTGTATGGGACCTCAGAGATCTTCAGGAAACTGAGACTTAGTGAGGTTAAGAGAGGGCAGCTAGAGGGCGCTGCAGTGGATGGAGCACTGGGTCTGGAGTTAGGAAGACTTTCCTGAGTGCCAGTCTGGTTTCAGCCACTTCCCGGCTGTGTGACCCTGAGCAAGTCACTTAACCCTGTTTGCCTCAGTTTCCTCATCTGTAAGATGAGCTGGAGAAGGAAATGGCAAAGCACTCCAGTATCTCTGACAAGAAGACCCCAAATGGGGTCACAAAGGGTCAAATATGACAATAGAACAGAAGTTAACATAATTCCCCAAGATCACGCAACACGTAGCAGCAGACCTAGAATTTGAAACCAGATTTTCTACCTCCCCATGCCGTGCTTTTCCCATTGTAAAATGCTTCTTTGTGTGAGGTTTCCTAGAGTGGAGTTGGGAGGAAGGGAAACATATTTCTCAGACACAAGTTACCTGAACTGGGCCTTGAAGAAATGGGTCTGATTTGGAGAACTCTAGCAGGGCTGGAGCAACGAGGGAATCCCAGGAAAAATCTGGTGGATGTTACTTTTTCCCAGCCCCAAAAGTTCTCTGGTTATCTTTATTCTGGTAACAGTTCGTGCAGGAGAATGCTACTGTTCTCTGGTTTGAAAAATGAATGTGGCCTCTGATAAACTTGGCATAGTCAGAGATGGCAGCTGTTTGTTTTTCTGCTTCCTCATTCGGTGGGCCAATCTTAATTGCTTCTGGGGTGTTTTTTCGGTTCTTGTTGTTGTTGCATATCCTGTTGAGAAACTTTGTGCTGTTTCTAGGCTATCGTTCAAAAGATGATTTCATCTTTGATTCAGTTTGACATTAATGATTAACTCAACCTCCCACACTTCTCCTACACGTGCCAAATTACTTTCTTTGTTCAGGCAGAATTCTGGTAGGTAACCAAAAATGGAGCAGAGATAGCTCGGAGCTCAGCTCCTCCTAAATTCTTCAGGTGGCCTTGGGTATGCGCCTCATGTAGAAAAGTTAGTCAGTAATTGAAATACTTTCAATGTTTCTAATTTCCACCAACATGCCCACTTCTGGTTTTTGGAGAGCATCGATCAAGTTGGTTTTCTACAACTCCTTTTAATTTACCTGAGACAAAGGTTCATCAGACTATGGCTAGTTCTCTTTCCATGATGCTGGGATAGTACAGAGAGCCAGGGCCACTCTTGGATTGTTGCCCTATATTATCCTGGCTTGTGGTACCCAGTCAGAAAACACTGGGATGCTTACCACAGGGGCTCTGGATTCTGAGACCAGCTCCCTACTTGGGAGCAAAGCAATTCATGATGCTCTAGAATCTGGTGCTGTTAGAAGGAGGAAAACAAAAAAGAAGGGGAAGGCTGAAATGAATAACCCATCAGCTCCAGTGATCTAGGTAACTCCCTAGAGTCAGTGTCTCCAGGCTAAAGGCTCCTGTGCCAAGGATTCTGGATGGGGCCTGTACCCTGCATTCCCTGATATTTCCCCATGGATCTCCCCAGTTCCACGGTACAGCTGTCTGGTCCTCTCGCACTGATTATAGGGGTCATAAGCTTGAAAGAAATCTTTAAGATAATCTAACATCACCAATTCCCCACCTTGAATTCAAATTTGCTTTTAACCTATTTATTAGGGGTCTAAGATGGAGAGCCAGGTTTGCAGTTGGGTTCAAATTCTTTCTCTGATCCACACTGCCCTTATATCTTTAGCAAATCACTCAGTAAGTGTCAGACAAGAGTTACTATTCTGTACTGGTAGAGAGTTTTCACAAAGGAAGTTTCACGATGGGAAGTGGGAACTTCACATTGTGTAGTTCACAATGGGGACCTAGCTCCATGAAATCACAGGTCGTTCCCCCCCCCCAAAGACTATGAAAAAAGTCTTGCTCTTCACTTCTTTTTCAGACAAAGAAACTGAGGTCCAGGTGGCTTAAGTGACTTGTGTAAGGTTATATAGCTAGACAAATTTATGAAGCCCTCACTATGTGCTAGATACTGTCCTATGTGGAGGATTTGAAGACAAGTGAACCTCGACCTAATCTCAAGGAGCTTCTTGCAGTCTAGCCAGTGGAGGAAACACATACATATATAGGTATATCCAAACTAGATGTAGCTACAGAGCGATTTGGGAGATGAGCTGGGCAGCTGAGGGATGAGAATCAGGAAAGGCTTCATCTCAGAGATGCTGCCAAGATAGTGACGTGACCCTGAGGGATTGAAAGGGTGGTGATCTCCTCAACAGAAATAGAGAAGTTTGAAAGAAGAAAGAGCTTTGGGGGAGAGACAATGGCTTCACTTTGGAATGTGGTAACTCTACAAGATCTACTGTTCAGATCATCCTTTAGGCATTTGATACTGAAGAACTAGACCTCAGGAGAGAGGCTGAGGCTAAGGCTCCGGTCCTAATGACCTGCCTCCAGCCTCTTTTTTTTGGCCTGGTTCTTCCCAGGAAGATATCTGATAGCACTGGATTCTGGCAACCCACCCCTGGCCTTTGTCTGTGCCCCCAAATCATCCCCAGGCCTTCAGTGGATATTTCCCAAGCCGACTTACCTACTGCTGCCTCTTCTTGCTTCCTGACCTAACTCCCCTCAGCCACACCTTTGCCTGTTCCTGCCCACTGGGAGGCCCTCTTGAGTATATTATAGGACATAAAATCACCATCTGCCACAAGATTGATTCTCAGGGCAGGATCTTGGATGGTGTAATTAGCTATATCCCTCCAACTTTTAGACCTCCAACCACTGATAATCTGTCTGGATAAATTTCTTAATGCTTAACATACTCGTATCCCCCTCATATTCATCCCATCCTTGTGTTTTTGTCCCCCCAACCACCGAAGTCTATTGCCCACTGCCAATTGGCCTTTCTCTCAAACCCCTGGACCCTCCCCTTCAGGGTCTTATTCCAGCTCTCCCCGTTTCTTCTCCTGTGTTCTCAAATGCCTTATAGCCACAAGTGAACACAGCCCTTGGTCTTCTGTATGATCTCCAATCTCCCTATTGCTCAGTTATTTCACAGGCTATCGCCCCCGTCTGGGCTAAACTCTCTTTCTTAACCCTCTTAATCTCTTGGGGAATTAGTTTAGCTCTGTGTCATCCTCTACGTTCCAGTCTCTTGTCTCATCTCTGATCGTGCTTTGCCAAAGCTTTACCTTGGATCACACCTACCATTAGCCTCCTTTGCTCTTATTCATGGGCTGATGAAGAGATGGAGAAAATTTGGGAAACTGCTGGCTGGGTTTGCTACAAATTTGTGTTATTCAATCTCAACTCTGCCTTCACTGCAGTCTGGCAATCCTCTTACACCTCCCTAATAATTCACTCTCCCACTCATCACAGCAGCTCTTCTAAACCTTTTCCTCCCTCCTCCAACCTCCCATGATGCCTTCTCCACATGCCCTTTCAGCTGAGATGCTGGCTTTGTACCTCTCTGCAAAACTTGAGGCTTTCTTGCCAAGAACTCCCTTTCCCCCTTCTCATCTCAAATCACTCAAAGTATTTCTCCCCCTCTCTTCCTTTGCTCCCATCTCCCGGGAAGAGGGATTCTGGCAATGCAAAAACTCTTCACGTGCATCTTTGATCCTATCCCTTCTTCTCCAGCAGATTGCCCTCACTCTCATATCTTCATTCTTTCCCAAAATGCTGGCTCTGTCTCTGCTGCCCACGTCCTCCCTCCTTCCTACTGTCCCTGCTAGCAGTTGCCCTGTATTTCTCATGCCCAACCCGGCTAAGCTCCATGAAAAAGTCATCTATAATCTGTGCCTCTCCTTTCTCTCCTGTCATTCTTTTCTAAACTTTCTTCTGTTTTGCTTCTGACCTCATCATCCAAGAGAAATTTCTCTTTCCAAAGTTATCAGTGATTCCTTAATTGTCAGATCAAATGGCCTTTTCTCAATTCTGAGCTTTTCTTACCTCTATGCAGCCTTTAACGTCGTCGGTTATGCTTTTCTTTAGGATGCCCTCTTCTCTTTTTTTTGTGACACTACTCTTTACTGGTTCTCTTCCTACTTGACTGACTCTTTTTCTCAGTCTCCTTTGGTAGATTTTCCTCCAAGTCACTCTCGCTAACTGGGTGCCCTACTCATCAAAACTTTGGTCCGGGCCTCCTTCTCTTCTCCCTCTTTACTGTCTTACTTGGAGATTTCATAGGCTCCCATAGGTTCAGTAATCTCCATGTAGATGATTCCCAGGTCTCTATATCCACCCCTAATGTTTTTTCTGACCTGCAGTCTTGCATCATCAACTGCTTTTTGGATATCTCAAATTTGGTATCTCAAAGGCATCTCAAACTAAACGTGTCCAAAACAGAATGCATCCTTTCTTCCTCCTAGATCCTCCCTTCTTCCTACCTTTCTTATTACCATTAAGGGCACCATTGTGCTCTCATCTAGGCCTGCAACTTCAATATGGTCTTTGACATCCTTGATGTGGCCTTTCCTTCTGTTTCCTGTGTCTTCTCCCTCTAATTGGTTGGTTGCTTTTAGCATCTTCATTTTAAGGAGGCGATCCTGGTCAACCATGTCTTCATTCCTCTCCAGGTTCTGCTCCCGACCATAGGACTTAACCCACAATGCCTGAACTGGGTACCTTCGTGTTGTTCCTCCCTCTTTGCAACTCCCTTTTATGTGTTGCCGTCCCTCATTAGAATGCAGGCCGCTTAAAGTTAGGGATGTTGTGTGTTTCTGTTTCAGCTTCACAGCATGTCTTATAAAAGTCCTCTTCTTACCATTCACACAGACATCATCATGATATATAACTCTCATTGTCTCACTCTCAGACCATTGTGAGCCTTCTGGCTGGTGTCCCTCACTCCAGTCTGGCCTTCCTTAGTCCATTTTCCACTCACCTATCTTAAGTGCTTTTCCACAAGTGAGGATCTAGCCATGTTACCTTCCTATTCAGTAAACCTCAGTGGCTCCTTACTGTCTCCAGGATCAAATAAAAAGAATCCATTTGGCATCTAAAGTCCTTCCCAAACCAACCGGTTCCTACCTTTCCAGTAGTTCATCTCGCTCCCTTTGTGCATTTTGAGACTTTGCTCTTCCTCAGACATACCACTTTCTTTCCCATCTCCATGTCTCTGTACTGGATGTCCCCCATGTCTAGCCTGCTTTCTCTCTACCTCCTGGCTTCCCTGAAGATTCAGCTCAAATCCCACCCCTGCAGGCAACCTTTCCCAGTTCCCCATATGACTACTACTTTCTGTCTGACATTACCCTTTTTATATCGTTTATTTTCTGTTCTGTATAGAGTGATTTGCATGTTGTTTTTCCCATTAGAATGTGAACTCTTTGGTGGTGGTGCTGGGTGTGGGAAACCTCCTTTGCTGTACTGCTTGGCATGGTAGCTGGCACATAGTTAACACTTAATAAATGTCTGTGACTGTGGCAATTTCTTAAAATAAGATAACCATGAAGTTTGCCCCACTGACTCTTCCTTTCACTTGAATACTTAGAAGCCTTTGTAGGGTTATTAATTGGCCTAATCTCCTTATTGTGTCTCAGAGAATAGGGAGGCCCAAGGTGAGGAAGAGAGATGGGGGAAAGCTATTGGTGGAGTAATCAGAACACACACAACATTTATCCATCAAGTTTTCTGTCTTCATGGGTGGGTTTGTGGTGCCCCAAAACAATTACAGTAGTAACATCTCAGATCACAGATTACCATAACAGGTGTAAAAATAGTTAAAATTTTTGAAATATTGTGAGAATTTGCAAATTGTGACAGAGACGTGATGTGAGCATGTGCTGTTGGGAGAATGATACGGATATACTTGCTCGACACGAGGTTGCCACAAACTTTGAATTTGTAAACAAAAAATGCAATACCTTCAAAGTACAATACAATAAAATGAAGTGCAATAAAATAAGGTATGCCTGTATACGCGATAAATAGAAAGTAGTTCTAAGAGAGAATAAGAAATAGAAAGTAATCATAACTAGAATTGAGGGAATGAGTAAAGCTTCCAATAAAAGAAAGGATTTTAGTTGGAACTTAAAGAAATCCAGGGAGGTCAATAGACAGATTAGGAGAGAGAGAGTGCTTCAGGCATGAGGACCAGCCAGAGAGAATGGCCAGAGATGGAAAGTCTTGTTCATGAAAGAGCTAGGAGCCAGTGTTATTAGATTGAAGAATATGTTTTGGGGAATAAAGTGGAAGAAGACTGGAAAGGTGGGTTAGGAAAAAAAAAGAGTGGGTTGGGAAGGACTTTCAGTGCCAAGCAGAGGATTTTATATTTGATTCTTGAGGTAACAGGCAGTTTATTGAGGTAGGGGTGTGTGTGTGTGTGTGTGTGTGTGTGTGTGTGTCTAACAGATAAAGTATTAGACCCAGACTTTAGGAAAATCATTGTTGTGACTGAATGGAGAATGGATAGATTGGAGTGGGGAGAGACTTGAGGATTATTATAATAGAGCAGGCATGAGGTGATGAGAGCCCACACCAGACTATTGGCAGTGGCAGAAGAGAGCAGGTCATGTATTTGAGAGATGTGAAGGTGAAATTGACAGGCCTTGACAACAAATTGGATGTGGAGGCGGTAGTGAGAAAGAGTGAGGAATTCAAAATAACCCCTGGCTTGGGAGCCTGAGGGACTGGGAGAATGGTGTTGCCTTCTATAGGGAAGGTAGGAGGCAGGGAGGGCTTGGGCGAGAGTTCTGTTTTAGACGGGTTGAGTTTAAGATGTCTACTGGACATCTTGTGAATTTGAAGTTTCTTGTGAATTTGGAGGTCAGAAGAGAGTTTGAGGCAGGATAGCTACATTGGAGAGTCATTGGCATAGAGACGGTAATTAAGTTCAAGGGAGCCCATGAGATCACCAAGTAAAGTAGCAGAGAGGCAGAAGACAAGAGAGCCCAGAACAGAAACTTGAGGGATGTCTACAGTTAGAGGCTGTGATCTGGAAGAGGATCCAGCAAATGAGGCAGAAGGAGAGGTCAGAGAGCTAGGAGGAGAACCAGGAGAGAGGGGTGTCCCCAAAAGCTAGAATTTAGTTACAAAGGACAAAAGAGGTATATGATGATAGCATGGCAAAAACAAGACACAGAAATTCAGAAATGCAACAAATAAGACAAAAGATGTTTTGAGCACAATGGGACGAACATATAGAACTTCTTGAGATGATGTAATTATTGGTCTCCTGGAAGGACGTTCAAAAAGAGCCTAATTTCAGAACTTTCTTCAGACATTTTTTTAAATGATCCAGAAGCACTGGGAAAAATGAGAGCAAAATACTCCTCAAGAGAATCCTGAGGATGCGGTCAGATGAGGCCCATATTATTCAGGAAAGTAGCAGAGCTCCTGGGAAGGCCGTTCACCTCTCACCTATGAGCATTGAAATCAAACATTAAATAAACTGCAATAAGGTGGTCTGAATTCTGGCCTCTCTCTAGAACTTGAGACAGTGCCAAGCTAAGGGCTCAGTCTGAGGCCTACCATTTAGGAGAAAGCAAGAAAAAATGGACGTGAAACTTGGAAAGCGTCTTTTGTCATGGTGTTCATGTTTGGAGGATTTCATGGTAGGAGAAGAATAAGGTTTGCTTTTGTTGTGATGTGTGTGAAGACTGGAATGTCTTTAACATGTGAATTGGGGCATATGTGGTCTTATTGAAAGAAGAAGACATTTCAGATGTAGAACAAGGCAGTGCTTTAGGAAGCAGCCGGAGTGTCGCCACTCAGCTGGACATCGGTGTCTGAGTCAAAATATCAGCTACCGATTTGTATTTTTTTGGAAAACTTCAGCTGCCTTCTTTTGAGGAGCACTCTCTGGTTATGTCTACTTGCACAAGCATCATCATGTTCTTTGCCTCGAGTTGGCTTTTCCCATCCTTTTATTTTTTTTAGGGCTCAGACAAGATGAGAGTAGGGAAGATAAATTGGGGGTGTGCATGTAATCATCTTGGCTGTTCAACTGGTTCTGAACAGGTCTATAAGTGGCTCATGTTCAGAGTTTTAAATTGACAGTAAAAAAAATACTCTTTGATTTGTTATTAAGTGGAGAAACAGTCAGTAGTAAGAGGCCAGGCTTCTCGGGTCAAGTTCTGCCTCAGTACTCTACAAAAGACTAGAGATCTAGATGCTAGGAAGAAGGAGGAGATCCAAGAGGGCAAAAAATGCTGAAGTAATGGGAAGAGAGAGATGCTCTCTGTTCCCTGTGGCTTACAGGGTTTGGCCATGGCCTTATCCCTTAGCAATCGATCTCACGATAGTCATTCCCTTTTAAGAATTCCAATAGTATGTAGAAGCTATTATTCATTGCCTATTACCTTACATTCCTTCATATCCTATGTATATGCCTGCCTATGTGTATATCTTGCTTTCTTTAAAAAATTTTTCTATTTGGAATTCAAAAGACCCCAAAAAAGCATTTCCGCATATACAGCAGAACACAAAAAGATGATCATACATGAGATTGAATCTATTTCATGCAATGTTACTTTCAAAAAATGTCCTTCTTGCTTTGCTTTTTCTAATTTTTGCTGGGCATTTAAAAAGTTTCAGTGATCTCCTTTTTGGACATCATTGTTGCTAAGTTGCTAAGTTTCCCACCACCCTACTTCCAAACTAAAAATGGAGTGAGAAAAAAAGCACTTGTAACAAAAAAGCAGGAAAATGAGTCCACATAGTGGCCGTGTGCCTTTCTGCACATTTTGTCCATCCCCTGGAAGGACATGAGTACCACGCTTCCTTTTGGTCCTTCTGGAAACGGAGTTGGTCACTGCATCGGTCAGAATTCATAAGTTGTTTTTCTTTATGATGTTGTTGACCTTGTATAAAGTCTTCTTCCACTCACTCCTGTTCCCAGTATCCAGTATTCTCAGAAATTATCTATTTCATCATTTAAAAAAAAAAACAGAACAATAACATTCCATTACAGTCATAGGCCACACTTTGTTCTGCTCGTCTCCAAATGAGACATCACTCTTGGATGCTAGTTTTTCATATTTCTTTTTGTTCCTCTTACTAATCCTTGTAAGATCAGGAAGTTGGATTTGCGCTTGGCTAAACCCCGCCGCCGCCGACCCTCCCCCCGCTATCATCCTTTTTCTTAACCCCTCTCTGTGTTTCTGCCCATTTCTCACCAAATTTTCTGTCTCTGATTCTGTTTCTCGATATTTCTCTGTCTCTTGTCTCTCCACGTGTTTATGTGTTCAGCCTGTCATTGTCCAGTTTGGATATGAGTGAGATTTGTTTAATGCCTGCTCCCTTCCTCTCCAATCCCCACGTATCTTAATGATAAGAAATAGTCTTTTGTGGTCCCCTTTCCTCTTTTCTCTCTTAATGCCCGCCAAATAGAACCAAAGCACTCCCATCTTCCCTGGTTTTCATATTCACTCCTTGATCCCCTTTGAAGAAATAAAAGTTCCAAAGAGACACTTGTTTCTTCTCTCCCCTAATAAAATGTCCATTGTCATATAGCCCCCCTCCACTTCATCCAGTAAATTTACCCTTGTAGATTTCTCTGAACTTTTGTGTTTGCATTTCAAAGTTCCTACTTCATTCAGCTTGTTTCATTGGAGATGCTTGAAAGGTTCTGGAGAGGTTCCATTCTCGCCCCTTCCCCAGTTTGATTATATTCAGTTGTGCAGGGTAATTTATTCTTGAACATAAACTTATAGCTTTTGCCTTTTGGAATATTTCACACCAAGATTTCCCGTCATTTATAGGTGAAGCCACCAAGTCTTGTGAGATACCCTGACTTTGGTTCCTTGGTATGTGAACCAAGAACTTGACCCTTGAATCTTTGTGGCTGCTTGCAGCATTTTTATTTTGATGTCAGAGCTCTGGATTCTGGCTATGGCACTCCTGGGTTTTTCTTTTGAAATCCCTTTCAGGAAGTAAGGGGGAGATTATTTCTATCATCTCTTTGCCCTCTGGTTCTAATAGATTGGGCAGTTTTCTGTTATGATTTCTTGAAATATTGTGTCTAGACTTTTTTGGGGGGGTGGGTTGGGTTAGGGTTTTTAGGAAATCCAGTGATTTAAATTCTCTTGCCTGAACTATTTTCCAGATCTGTCTTTGATGTGTGACATCTTACATCTCTCTCCTGTGTTTTCAATCTTGATTTTGTCCTAATATTTCTTAATGTCTTCCAGAATCATTGTTTGATCTGTCTAGTTTTCGGATTTTTTTCTTTCTAGGGCAGAGCTTACCATGTTCACTTCTTAACTAATTATTTTCTTTTTTAGTTCTTTTCTCTAGAGCTTCATCTCAGTTTGATCCTCACAACAACACTGGAAGAGAGGTGTTATTATAATTATGCCTATTTTACAGATAAGGAAGCTGAGGCTGAGAGAGGTGAACTTAAGGTCCTAGCTAATGTCTGAGTCAGGATGTGAACTCAAGTTTTTCCAGTTCCAAGTCCAGCACTCTAACCACTATGCCACCTAGATGTGTAAAGTGACTCATCTAAGGTCCCATAGGTGATGAATTTGAATCCTTGTCCTCTGACTCTAAATCCATTTCTCTTTCCATTGAACCAATACTGCCTTTTGTAAACCTGGTACTGTGCACTCATCAATGCTTGTTCTCTTAGTGTATACACACACACACACACACACACACACACACACACACACACATATTATCTATATGGGATGAAGGAGAAAGAAAGCTTTCAGGTTTTGATGTATTTATTCTAAACTTAGAAGCAACCAACACATATTCAGCTACACAAACACAAAGGAAAGACTAATCATACATGAAACTGTGCTTTTATTTGGACTTTTCAAAAAGTACCTGTGAACAAAAATTTCCTATTTATTTCTGCGGCCTTTTCTGAACTTCATCTCCCCTCCTTCCACATCCACCAACCGTGGCTGATGTTTCCATCGAGTTTCCACTGATGTTTCCATGGTTGGTGTAGCGTATAGAGTACTAGCCCTTGACTCAGGAGGACGAGTTCAGATTGGCCTTGGACGCTTAGCTGTGTGACCTCGGGCAAGTCATTTAACCCCAATTGCCTCAGCTAAAAAAAGTCACTCACCTTGGTCAGAAGAATCCCATGGTTGGAATCAGTGTGTTTGAGTTGGCTTTCTTCATACTGTCTCACCCCATAAGAGGCTTTCCATATTCTTTTGTTCTCCCTATTTGTCACTTCTTTTGATGAAATAATGTTCCATGGCATTCATCCATAGTAGTTGAGTCAGCCATTCCCAAGTTGCTGGAAATATACATTGTTCTCATTGTCTAGTTATTACTAATTATTATAAAGCTGCTGTGATCAGAGTGAACCAGCAGGATACAGGAGATAAGACCACTGGATTTGTGGTTAGTGGATCCTAGACTCAGCTATTTATTTCTTTTGTGAACTTGGACAAGTCACTTTCCTTCACTGGTCCTTGGTTGCCTTCTTTGTAAAATAGCAGGGTTGTATTAGTTGGCCTTGAAGACTACTTCTAGCTCCAAATCTAATACTATTTTTGTTTAGCTGAGTCTTATTATTTCAGTAACATTCTTAGAATATGGTCTCAGCAGTGAGATCACCAGGTCAAAGGGGATGAATTCCTTTCTAGTTCTCATTGTACATTGAAGCATTGACTTTTAGAGGGGACAGAGTAGGTTGCCACTTAACTCATTTCAACAGAGATGTATGCTTTGGGTGAACACAAAGCTTACTCATAAAAGCTAATGAAGGTCTTAACCGTTGTATTTCTTTTTTCTTGTCAGTTCATCTGGTTCCTATAATGGAGAATTACAGGTTCAGGTTCTTTCTCTGTGGGAAATGTCCCAGCTGTAATGACGAATAATTAGTTCCCTTTCCCATCTCAGACTTACGTATAATCCCGGTTCTGCTTTTCACAAATTCTTGAGTGGAACTGATGTGGAAGTGTACTATTGGTTTATATATGGTAATGTAAGTTGTACATTTTTTAAAAATCAGTTACTCTACCTCTTCCCCCTATCCCTGTCCTTCTCCTTTGAAAAGAAGAATTCTAGGACCACATTCTGCTCCCATGAACTGAAGGACAAGTTTTTCATTTTCAGGAGATCTGTAGCTACAGAAGTTAGTCTTTAGCCTGCCCCTCCCCCCCCTCTCTTTCTTATTTTATTAGTTTTCCTTAATTTTCATTCAATATCTCCCACTTTTATACCCCATTTAATTATATTTGCCTATTAATCTTTAAAAATCTCTCACTTTAGTGATGTAACTAATGGGCAAATGACATAAGATCATCCAGAAACACCTAAATTCAACAATAGTGGAGGCTTGGAGAACTCAAGGATTTAGAAGTCTTTTTTCCTAAGTAAATGTAATTTACCAGCAAGAAGGTTTTTTGTTACTGTGGCTAAGTCTTTAAATTGATTAAGATCAGAGTGATTTGGATAGTCCAATATGTGGTCAGTCTAGAGAGCTGGCTCGGGCTGCTCCCTCTACATGGAAGGCCCTACATATAGGACAGAATTTCTCTAAGTAGGGAGATGTCTTGCTGTGGAAGTGTACTCTGGACTGTTTTTCTTCAGCCTGTTGATCATTCCAAAGAGATGACCTCTTTGTCCGAAAGAAAGAGCTAGAAAAATCTTAAATAGCATAGGAAAGTGGCCCCCACAAATCGGGATCTGGTAAGAGCCAGTTAAAGATGGAGTTGTCCTATAAAATAAAAAGTGTTATGTAGAAAAGATAAACTTTGCCTGTTGTTGCATACTCATTGACATGGTGGTTCTGAGAATGGTCCCAGTCATAACTCTCGGTCCAATCATTTGTACAGTGGGGGAATCAAAGGGATCGGGAATTCTGGCTTCTGTCCAGCTCAGTGTGATCTAATTAGGCCGATGCTTTGGACCTTAAGTGATGCTCAGACTGATTCTTTGAAGCACCTTTCTGCTGTATGTGTCTTAGCACAACCTCAGTGAGAAATGGAAAATGAGGTGTATTCAGTACTGTGAGATATGAGTTGATTCAGAAGATAAGAAAGTAGAGCTCCAATTATGCCTAAGCCCCAGTTCGGTGTTCCTGTTGCTAAAAAGAAAGAAAGAAAGAAAAAATGGTTTATTCCAAGCAATGTGTTCATCTGCTGTCTTATGAGTGTGTGAAGGTGGTCTTGAGAGTCTTATAGCTTGTGACAGTGGAGGGCAGGCTCAGGCAGGCCCAGTTAGGATGGAAAAGTTTCCAGTGCTAACCCAGTGACAGATGGGGCTTTCTCTTCAAACAGCAACCAAATGGAGAACAAGGCCATTACTGACCTTGCAATCTCATACTAAGGTATAGAGGGATTGTAGACTGGTTTGGGGAAAACAGTTTCCATGGCAGTCCAATCAAAAATCTTTTGGGGTATCCTAGTAAATACATATGAGATGATCTGAGGCAAGTACTTTGCAAAATTTAAAGCATCATCTAAAGCAGCACTTAAAGCAGAGAAGGGGAACGTCCAGCTTGTGGGCTGTATAAGACCCGTGAAATCATTCGGTCTGGTCCTGCCAAGGCAACTTTAGGCAACAACCACCTCCCACTGCTTGAGTTCTATAAGTTGATAATTTTGTACAGTCTGTGAATGATGTTATAAATATCCAAATGGCTCTCAGCAGAAAAAAGTCCCCCATTTCTAGTTTAAAGCATCGTCTTTTTAAAGACTCAATAGAACTCTCCCCAGTGCACCTCGGAGGCCATCTGGTCTAAATAACCTGTCTGTGAACAAGACCTTCCTCTATAACATGTCCGACAAGTGGTCCTCAAGCTTCTGCTTTCTGACCTCAGAAAAAGGAGAACTCACTACCTTCCTACAAAGTGAGTCCATCTCTCTCACTTCAGGACAGTTTTGATGGTTAAAAAGTTTTTCTTTACAGTTAGCCGGATTGTCTCTTTGCAAGTCTGCTCATTCTTTCTAGTTTTGCCCTCTGAGGCCAAGCAGAACAAAGGCATCCCTCTTCCAGCTACTGAAAGACAGCTTCTCGTGCCCCATATCTCTTACAGTTCTAAGTCTATGATAATCACATTTTTCTCCCAGGCTAAAAAGAACTTACTTCCCTCAACCAAGTCTCTTACAGTACTATCTCAAGGCCCTGTCCCCACCCCACTACTCTTCCTAAAAGGTATTGCCCAGACCTGAATAGATGGTTTAGTATAAGACATGAGGTAAAGGGACTGATTATTGCCTCTCTAGGATTGGACATGCTAACTTGCTGAATGCTGCTTCATTCAGGTCATATTTGTTCCATTGGACATGTTATACGGTTGACTCACATTGTGGCCTGCTAAACCCCTCTCTGATCAGATGAGCTGCTGCATCATAATAATCATAACTCACATCTGAACAGTTCTTTAAGGATTACTAAGTACTTTACACACATTAGTTCACTTGATCTTCCCAATGACTATCCTTTGAGATAAGTGCTGTTATTATCCTGTTTTTACAGATACACACACACACACACACACACACACACATGCCAGCTGTTATTAATTACTATTGTTGTTGTTACAAATGAGGAAGAGATTGCTTGGGATTCCACAGCTAGGAAGTATCTGACCTAGGATTTGAATCTGGATCTTGGTGACACCAAGCCCAGCTCTTTTCCCATTAGGCCATCCAGCCTAGCCTCGTGTATGTGTTTTGTGTATGATATTGGGGAGTGGATTTTTTTGAACCCGAGTGTAAGCCTTTCCAAAATCCACTTCTTGTGAGCTTTTATCTTAGTAGGTTCAGCACAATGTTGCAACTGGTAGAGATATTTGGGCATTTCCTTTCCATCTCCCAGTGGTAAGCTATGCTTTGTATCATTACCTCTTTGATATGGAGGATGTTTATTCAAGACACTGATAAAAATGTTTAAAAAATACAATACCAAACAACCACGCCTGAGGCCTAGTGCTTGAGGCTGCCCTTCTGATTGAGAGGGCCTTATTACTGAATATTCTTTGGATGTAATTACTCAGTCAGTTCTCAATCTGCTTGATGGAACTCGCATCTTTCTAAGGAGAGGATCCGTTCTATTGTCCAGCCCACACCTCAACATCTAGAGAGGGTTACCATCACTTAGCCCACATCATTGCCATTGACAGAGATATATAGGTTTTGAAGTATACCACTTACTTACTCAACTGAAACTAATACGTGGGGGGCATTGAGAAGCCGTACAATGATTAGGTCTCTTAGTTGCATTCTTCTTTTAAAAAATTCCTTTTTATTCTCTCCATATCAAATCAGTGATAAAAGCAAACAAAAATATCCGAGCCTGCTAAACAATTTGGTAAAAACACTTTAGTTACTTTTCAATGAACTTGATTCTAGTCTTTTTAAAAATCCATTTTCTTTTATAAAGCTGAATTCCATCCTGGAATGGAAACGTAAGAGACATGAATGCTTCTTTCAGTCAATTTTTGCTGAAGGATAAAAAAAAAAGGCTTGAGCATTGGGAACAAATATATATTTCAAATGAAAAGAACCACTCAAACTGTGTTCTTGGAGCTTAGATGAAAGGGATTTTCACCACAGTACTTTAGAGTTTTTGCTTTTCGCAGATAAAGGCCATAGATCCTGCTGCACAAACCTTTTGAAATATAACTCAGAATTGTAACTTCTGGTGCATATGCCTCTTGAAAAGTGACTCAATCACGCAATGAGCTAAAAATTGAAAAAAAAAACCCAATTTAATATTGTGCACGACAGCTATTTGAATGTGTCTTATTTTGTCTTCTTCCTCTAGCACATCATAAACTCCATGTAAACCTTAGTATATCCCCTAGCACTAAACAACTGTGCTCCCCACACAATAGGTACTGAATACATGTTTCTAGGATGAATGAGAAGGAAATAATCTGTCCTAAAGTTTTATTGGTAACTATGGCAGGCAGCATGATCTAGTGGCTGATCTTCTTACCTCTGCTGCCTCCTCATTTTACGACTGTGGGCACATTTCTTAATCTCTCAATGAACTAAGCAACACTTTGAGCATATAATTTGTAGGTCAAGACCTGTTGATCTGCACTGGTGAAGGAAGTTTGCCACCCTGGGAGCTGACTGTATCTAGGAAGTCAGAGCTCCGAATCCCTCCCTCTAGCGACATGTAGATATCCAAAAAGTTCACTTGCAGCTCACAAGTATGTACATATGCCCAGTGGTGTGTGAGAGAAGAATATGTTCTACTCATCATGGTGTGGAGGTGATTGTTGAAGTCATACCAAGTTAAGAAGGTCTAGCCTATGGACTTGACGTTGAACTTAGACATCTATCATTTGAAGACAGGCCCTACTACGTCCAGAATGGCTCATCAGCACATCGAAGGGGTTGGTGGTGACATCATGGGTCATCTAAACTCATGAAGACTGTTAGCTAGGTTGTAGTGGGAAAGAGTACCAAGATCAGTGAAATCATGGTTCCTTGGAGCTGGCAAGTGAGTCTGACACAGTGAACTTGGAGGGACCAGGTAAGTTGGAAGCTCCCGAAGGGTTGGGCAGCATGTTCCGTTTTTCTGTTCCCAACAGTGCCGAGCACTTCATGAAGTGGGTAGATTGCTGACACATGTAGCATTAACCTTTGGGGGAGGTAGATATTTTGTCCTCTTTTCGCCATTTCTTATTTTCAATAATGAACGGGAGCTCACTTTTTAATTATTTTATATTGCTGTCCTTGTCCCAGATTTCAATAAAGGCACATTTATTTTTTTAGAGGAATAAGGAGGCCTCTCTATTTCTATCTTCCCTCACAGGTCAGGTCACTGAGTTGTAGGTAAAATGTTTTGGAGTTCTGTAATAAAGAAACTTTAAATGCTGTTTGGCACGGAGTTGTTTAAAAATTGCAAAAATCTGCCAGGAAACTCTTTGTCTCCCAGGAAGCCAACAGAGGCATCATTTGACTTCTTGGGTAGACTGCCTATAGGATACTGCTAACAAGCATGCCCACGCTTCAGAAAGGTCATCTTTGGCCCCGCTGGGTTGCCTTTGATTCTTTGCTAAGTCAGGGGGGTAGAATATTGTCTTCTGGAATAAAATCTTTACCTGTGTCATGTAAATAAAATTGCTTAGGGCACCTAGGCATTTTTCAACAAATTAGTCAACTTTCAGGTCATTGGGTCATACCTTAGGTGGAAAATTTCTTTTCACTCTTGAGTCACACTATGCGTGTTAACACCCACTAGTTTATCATGGGACCTAGCCTAGAATCGAGCTAGCTCCTGTCTTTCAGGACAGAAATTGGCCTCCAGGTTGAAATGTTGGCTCCCACAACAGATGTACCAGCATCCGGTTTAGCACTTTGGAAAGTTGAAGAAGTTAAATGATGGCACTACTCATTTTTCATTTTGTTTCTTTTTTCTCTGCCAAGAAGAGTGATCTTTGGGCTAAAAAGGATAGAAGGAAAATGGTCAATAGGGCGTTAAGCTGATGAATATTTCTTAAGCACCTGCTCTGTGTCAGGCACTGGGGAGAGGAAGACAACTTTCCAGGAGCTTATGCTCTTTTGGGGGAAACCAATATATACAGGGACAAGCATATGCAGTTTTTAATCCAAGATAAGCAGGGACTTAAGTGTGGACCTCCCTGCCCTTGAGGAACTCAAGTACCCCAGCAAGTGAATGGCACTGAAAGAATTGTCAACTGTGATTGTTGAGCTCTTGTTAATGATCTTTGAAAAATCATAGGAAGTATTACAGAAATAGAGAAGGGCCAATGTCGCTTTAAAAAAAAAAGGAACAGAATGGAGTCTGGAAACTATGGGTCAATGAGTTTGAATTGAATTCCTTGTAGAATTCTAGATGGTATAAGGGAAGGTTTATAAATGTCTGGATAAGAAAGTCATGATCACAAAGAGCCAGCATAATTTCATCAAGAACAGGCCATAGCAGACTGACCTTATTTTCTTTTTCCACTCCTACTTCCAGACTTTCCCCACCGTCACTCAACGATCCCTCCTCCTTTCACGTTGATTCAATCCAAATTTATCACCCAATCAAGATTCTAATAGCTATTATCGTCTGACTGCCAGGACATTCTCCTTTTCTCAGTGAGAGTTCATTGCTTAGCTTATAGGCTTTCTCCATCCCAAGTCCTATCCTCATACTAAAGGAATTCACCGTATATATTGATATTCTCTCAACACCCAGATTTTTCACTTCCTCATTCTGCTCAGTTCCCATGACCTCAGCTACACATAGAGATGGTCATCCAAGGGGATCTTGCCAGTCGCCCACAAGTGTTTCACTTCCATGCTCACAAATTCTGAAGTTCCTTTTCTAATAATCTTTTTTTTTTATCAGCTCTGTCTGTCTTCCTTTTTCTCTCCCTTCCTCCCTCCCTCTCTTCTCCTCCTTTCCTCCTTAGGACCTCTGTGAATTCCCATCCCTGAAGTCCTCAGCTCTTTCCCAGGCTAACACCTCAATGCTCCCTATGTTTTCCTTTCTTCTGTGCACCCAGTTCAATTCAACACCATACTCTACAGTCTAACCCCTTACCCACTTATCCTATCAACACTGCCAAATCTCAGTCTTGAAATACTTCCCACCAAGGGGCTCCTTTGCTTCTATTCACATGCTACTGAATGGAGACAGAAAAAAAAAAATCATGAAGCTGTTCTGACTAGATCCTTGACAAATCTAAGGTACATAATCTTAACTGCAGCAAAACAATTGATCCATTTTCACCTAGGTGATACATGTCCTCCTTGCGATAGTGATTTTTCCCAAATGGCTTCATCATTCCTCAAATCTCATTGGACAGAGATCCCGGTCCCTCTCACTTGAGGACCTTGCTTCATTTTAGTGGGAAAAAATGGACTATTTGATGAGAGCCCTTTTTTCCTTCTCATTTCATATCACTCAGATATGTTCCTTCACTTCTGTGTTCCAAGAAAAGGTGGTCTTTTTTCCTTACCAGTGTAAACCATTCTCTTGCCTTTAAAACTCTCACTTCATCCTCCCATCCCAGTTTGTGATGATCCTCTATCTTTCCTCTCTTTAATGGCTACACCACTTTCTTTTCTCTCATGGTCTTTTAAACCAAAAATTTCAAACTTACATAGAAATGGATCCTTCCTGGCTTCATATTGACTTAGAAAACCACAAATTTACATTATCTCTATTGCTTTGTACTTGTATTAATTTTTAAAAACTTTTTCCACTTAACATTTTGATCTGGTTCAAGCTGCACTAGGAAGTTTTGTGGGTAAGGGTAAGAGGTAAGTTTGATACCTCTCTAAACCTCTGTTAATCTTTCTTCTTACCCATTATCCAACTTAAATTTCTTTCTCTAAAGGCACCAGTGAGTTCATCAGCCACCGTGTGTTCAGTCAGTATCTCCATTAAGATGTTTTTCAACTCTCCATAGTCATCCCTAGTTTCTGTCTTTTAAACTACATTTATGCATCTCTACCTCTCTCTTGCATACCTCAAATGGGATCTCCCATAGACAGTGAGAACTAAACATGTTGCAAAAGTAACTCATCTCTCCCCCACCCTCTGTTGTTCTCAGCATCCCCGTTACTGTCTAGGGCACCACCATTCTCACAGGTCCACAATCTAGGTGGTATCCTCTCTTCCCCACTTGCACTCAATCCACATATCTAATCTGTGGCCAAATCTCATCATTTAGTCTTTCGCAACATCTCTCTTGTGCCTCCCTTTCCTTTCACACAGCTGCTACCCATTACCTCTCATCTGGACTATTTAAATAGCCTTCTGTTTGGTATCCCTTCCTCAGGTTTCCTCATACACCAATTGTCCATCCTCCATTCAGCTGCCAAAATGATCTTCCCGGAGCACAGATCTGATCAGACACTTTCAGAATGTATAGTTGTTTTCATGTTGACTCCTCTATTTGAATATGAGCTCCTTAATGGCAGAGACTGTGTTTTTGCTTTCTTTGTACTCCCGTGGATTGGACAGGAGACTTGATTGAAGAAACTGGGGTCGGAGGACATGATAGTCACGTCCAAGTGCGATGTCACATGGAAACGTCATTATGCGGAAGAGGTATCAGATTTGGTCTTCTTGGCTCCAGAAGGCAGAGCTAAGATGAATCAGAGACAAATGTTGACTCAATCTAAGGAAGATTATAACGAGAACCATTCAGAAATATAAGAGGAGGTTATGATTCTCCCATTCCCAAAGTTATTCATGTGAAGATTGGGCAGCTACTTGTCTGGTATATTGTAGAGGGGCCCCTTGTTCAGGTATAGGCTTTCTTAGCAGCTGCTCAACCTTTCTACTGCTGAGATTCTACTGCCATTTAGGGTTAGGGTTGGCATTTGTGATTTCTTACTCCTCTCTCATCTCATTGGTTCCATTTTCTTTTAGTAATTGTTAAATTAATCCTTATAATTGAGAAAATCAAAGCACTTTTACTTGCTCTGCCTTTTGAATAGGGACACCAGATATTAGAAGTTTCACTGTATAATACCTGAGTAAAAGATCCCCAAATCATTACAAATGAGATGGAGCTTCCTAGAAATAAGGCCCTCTGGAGAGGAACTGCCCCGGTCTAGAAAGAGGTATTTTTCAGGGGAGCCCTAATTTGTGTGGCTCCAAATAAGTCGTTTTCTAAATCAAGACCAACTTTCAGAAATGCTTACAACACACCGTCATGTTTATAGAAGGAAATTGTTTCCTTCCAGCTGGTCCAGGATCTTCCAGTGACATCATTCTTTTTCATCACAGGCCTTTGGTGCAAATGCACACCTGGAATTTTACAGTGGTAGAAGCTAGAAATGCAAAACGGAGATTATTTGCGGAAATGATTCTGTGTAGAGAGGGGATTCCCGAAAGCAAGTGGGAGAGAAGGGGGAGATGCATCCTTCAGGATTCTGGGCACATTTTCTTTAATTGCATTAGCATATTACCTGACTCCAACAGGTTTGTGATGAAATGGCAGGCTTTCATCACCCAACCCTGCCTTTATGATCAGATGAGTTTCAGATACAAGACTAGCGTTTTGCCCTGGGAATGCTGGCAGAGGTTGTGGAAAGCAGCCACGGGGGGGCTTTCAATGCCGTCGGCAGTTGTGGCCCCCCATTATGGTTGCAGGCAAACCTTAGAGTTACCGACAAGGCCACCCTCTCTCAAATGTGAACTGGGGGTTCCCCTCTTTTCACTGAGCTGGTTTGACTGGCTTAGGTAAATTGCATGGATTGTTAGCTACCTGGCCTGATATGCAGGAAGTATTGGTTGTCTCCAGTGGGATGTTTTGGCACATGCCTTCCTGGCTGGAGCCAGGGAGTCCATCTGGAGTGTCGGTCTGCAATGTGCCCACTTAAAACCCTTGGGCAGCTGACCCTTTCTTAGGGCCTAGAGATTTGCATTGGGTCCCTGGTGCTCCCCCCAAAAGGGGAAAAAACCCTTTTGTTTCTTTTGTAATGAAATATCACCATCTCAACTGCAGCTGAACAAGACTGCTGGAGGTAGGGATGGGGTGGTTTCATAAGAGCATCACTTTTCCCATTTTTACTTTTAGGGTATGCAAATTCACATTGATTTTTGGGGACCCCTTTGACTGGTGAGGACAGTCTCCTTTCAACCTCTGTCCAGATGGGGTGGGCTTTGTGGCAGTTTTTCAGGAGTACTACAGAGTTGTCTGTGACCAAGGTGCTCTCGGGGTTCAGGGTGTATTCTGGAGTTGTGAATAGCATTTCTCTTTGTGTGAAAGTATCTGGAACAAAACCCACGACTTTGGCCTCATTAGTATCTCTCAGACAATTAAAAAGATATATCGACATGGAAGAATCTCGGCTAGATAGTTACTTGCTTAGTGCTTAAAGGAGCTGTACCCTCCACAGGAGCAGATAGCAACCCTTTCATATTAACCCATCTGTGCCTTAGTCTAACTATAGCGCAAGAACATATCCTCTATGGCAATCTTTGTGGTGATGGGCCTCTCCACTTCTTGGGTAGTCTGGTCCTCGGATGATGGCAATGGGAGCAGTAACAGACAGTTATTAAGCACCTGCTATGTTTAGAACCACATACTGGACACAGGGGAGATATGTCAGAGTAGAACTACAGGAGGATTTAATTACAAAGAAGTTTTTGGAAAGGCTCATCGTGACTCCCTTATGGCCAGCTAAAAGTTTTAAAGGGTCCTGGATCTATTTGAGCAAAGTAAGAACTTTTTTGAACCTTTTTCAATGGCTTAAGATGCTACCCCCTGGCAATCACTTAATGATGAATTTCTGGCTTTGCCATATGTCATTCAGCCTCTGACCCTGTGGTCCTCTCATAGACACTCACTAGCTGTATGACCCTGGTTCCTCATGTGTACGATGGGGGAATACTAATATCTGTAGCACCCACCCCTTGGGATTAAATGAGATCATGGATACAAAGCGATTTCATGAATCTCCAAGGGTCACAGGAACGCCAACTGTTCTTGGTCTCCCCAAACTCGACAGGCTTCTGAATCACTCAGGTGAGAGGTGTGGACAGTGGCTGAGTGTTTATCGCATAGCCATTTCTTTCAGGATCTGTTCATTTCATTGGTGTGTGTAATCCTTCCATTGATGCAAGGTATCGGTCATCAGTGGTTTTAATAGGCAAATGTCCAGACTTTGGAATAAATTGAAGTGAAACCTTGAGCAGCTTGGGGAACTTGGTACCATTTTAGAGAATGAATGTATCCTTCAGGTCTGGGACTGCAGATCTAACTTGTTTTCCTCTATGGTCAGTGAAGACCCCTTCACTTTGTGGTATAAGGTTGGAGGCCCTGCTTTGTGCTCTCCATTAGCAACAGGCCTAAATTGGGCTGAATTACTTTAATCTGAAAAATACCTGCTTCCACTTCTCTTTCCATAATCCCATTTCTGCTTCTGTTAAGGCTAATGGGGTGAATAGCAACATTAATATCTAGTTAAAAAGTCTAACTGAAAAGGTGATTTTGAAAAAATACAGCAATTTTGCCCCCCATCCCCATAAAAGGGCTTTTAACTGACTGAGTTTGAAAATGGAAAAAAAAAAATCAAGTCTATTCCCTTCAGTAAGTCATCATGTTTTTAGCATTAAGCACCTGCTATATACCAGGCATTGTGCTAGGCGTGAAACAAACCTTGTTGTTAAGGAGTTAAATCTTCTTTTTTGGGGTGAGTAATGGGGGGCTATGGATACCATATAAACATGTAAGTAAATATGAAATATGTATGAAGCAAATAGAAATACAAAGAGAGGTGCTAGCAGTCGGATAGGGGCTAGGGGTGGAAATCAGGATGAATTTCCAGTAGCCTGTGAACTGAGCTTTGAAGGGAGCTGGGGGTCCTAAGGACGGAGCAGTGAGGGCAGGAGTAGATTCTAGATACGGGGAACAGCCAAGTGCAAAAGCATAGAGATAGTAGATTGAATGTTGTGAGTGAGGAACAACAGAGAGGCCAGTTTGACTGGAACACAGAGTGGTTTTCACTTGGAACAAAGAATAGGAAAGAAAATGTTTTCAACTTCAGTCATTTGGGAACTAGCTCATCTGCGGTGTGTGCCTGTGCGTGTGTGTGTGTGTGTAGGTGTATGTGTGTTCACAAGCGAGCCTTCTTAGAATGATGTGAGGGACTTTTGGTACATTCCTCAATGACTTCCTTAATCTGGCCGATTTCATGATTTCCTTGGACTTCCCCTGGTTTCGGGGGCAAATAGGCAGTTGAATGGTGTTATGGAAGAAATATTGAACTTAGAAATGGAAGAACTGAATTTCGATCCTGATTGAACCACTTATTTGCTGTATGACTTTGGCCAAGTCCCTCGGTCTCCCTGGACCTCAGCTTCTACTTCAGTAAAAAGAGGAGTTTGGGCTTTCGATAATCCTTTCCACTGAAGATTTATAAAACTGTGGCATCACTTTGGTTCTTATTTTGGGCCCCGGTTTCTTCTTGTTAAAAAATAGAGGCTGATTATACTTATTTTACAGGATTATTGTAAGGAGATCAGGAAGGTGATATCAGAGGAATAAGCATTTATCTAGCACCTACTATGTGCCAGGCACTGCGCTAAGCACTTTCCAAAGATTACCTCATTTGTTCCTCGTGACAACTTTGCAAGGTTGGGGAAAATGATACAAACAGGGGTGAAGTGACTTGCCTAGGGTCACACAGCTAGTAAATGTCTGAGGTCTTCCCGACTCTAGTCTAGCAATTCCAGTGCTCTATCCAGTAAGCCACCTAGCTGCCTCTGTAAATAAGCTGTTATGGGCTTGATGTGGGAAGTGTCGGAGCAGGTAATTATCTGCATGCACAGAGCAGATGCATAATAAACATCTGGTGAGTTGAAATGAATGTTCTGAAAAAGATGTATGAATTGTTGTCCATTCTCTAGCCTTGGTTTTAAAAAAAACCCTTTTTTGTTTTGAGGAGAATTGTCTAATCGGTGTAGCTACTTAATTTAATAAAGAATATTTGGTCCAGGAAAGAACAACAGTGAAACGAAGTTATACTAATCTCGGTGTTTCCGTTTAGGTGGAAGCCATTTTATGCATGAGTTGCAAAGCCCACTTCAAAGCTTGAATGTCTGGGGGCTGAGAAGAAAAAACCAAACTCGCTTTTACCCCTGTGCGCTATAAGCATTTACTAGACACTGAGCACATGCTTACTGAATCGACTTGGATTTTAAGGCTTTTGACTAGGGGAGGTCATGTTTATATTTTTACAGAATGGAAATTTTCCTGTGCTAATGCAGAAGCCTGGGTGAAATGTAGAAGTCTCTCAATCACAAGCCTGGCACACACTGAACCATGATAAAGTAGTGATAGGGGACTTCCTTGATCTGGATATAGAACCAGAAAATCATGTGCATCTGCCGAATGCTCTATCTCTGCCAAAATGAACAGGCCCCATACATTTGCAAATAGCTTCTACAAATACATTATCGACTCTCTGTTACTTTCACAAACACATTAAGCTCTGTTACTTGGGCTGCTAGAAAATGTGCTAGGTACCACAGAGAGTAGTCTAACCTACGGTCTAGGCAGAATAGCCTTAGAAATGTCTAAAATTCAAGAAAGATGCCAACAATAATAGTCATTGCCTTAGGCATCCAAACGTGACGGAGTATAGGTAAGAGCAAGGTGAACTCCAGCTCCTAATGCAAAAGGAGTGAGCATTACTGAGAGTTTGTGAGGTAGGCCTGGGACTTAGTGCAGTAGAAAGAGAGCTGGAAGTAAGGACCTTCCCTTGAGTCAGAAGGAACCAGTTAGGGAAAAGGGCTGGGGGATGGGGCAGGGTGGGAATTGGAATTGAATTCCATATTAACAAGGTATACTCATGTGACAGAAATCCAGGAACAAGATAGGGGAAACATGGTGGACAGCATTTGGCTACCGATCGATGCAAACAGAAACAAGCGGTATCGTCACTGGAATATACCACAAGCCACCGGGACTGAGCGAATGGAGGAATGAGAAAGTGTTTACTGTGCCAAGCACTGTGCTAAGGATAGGGAATACAACTAGAAAAAGGAAGTTCCCGTTCCATGAGAGCTCAGCTTCTGGGTGGATAGCAAAGTTTAGAGGAAAATTTGATGAAACAGAGAAGAATAACAACTACTCACTTTCATATAATGTTTTCGGGTTTAGAGACTACTTTGTATCTATCGTTGTCTGATCTGATCCTCAGTAAAACCCTCTGAGATTTTCTATTATCCTTTCTTTGCAGTGAGGAAACCAAAGGTTAGTGACTTGAGGGATCGCAAAAATAGTCAATTTTTGGAGCAGAATTTGAACTCAGAACTATCTGACTCCATGCCCAGAACTTAATTTTCTATGCATACTCCCTCTTAGAAGCCACGCACGTAGGTAATGACGTCTTAGTGATGGAAGACTTCAGCTATTTGGTCAAAAGTAGAACATCTAAGGCTTCTCTTGAATGATAATTCCACCTTTCAAAAGGTAGAAGAACTCATATTCTGGATCTGATTCTCAGAGGAACTGGTAACTGGGGTGGAAACAATAGGAGCCTTGGGGGAAATGAAATTGCGTGAGATAAGGGAGTGGTAAATTCCCTTTAGACTCTAGAACAGTGGTTCTCAAAGTATGGTCTAGAGAATCCTGGGGATCCCTGAAACCCTTTTAGAGGGTCTACAAATTCAAAAATAGTTTTTATTTCCAATATGGTAAATGTCTATAAATATAACCCAGATAAACAAAAATGCTTTGGAGAGATCCTCAATCATTTTTAATAGAATAAAGATACTGAAAACAAAAATTTGAGAACCACTGCGATTGTAGAATAGCACATTTCAAAGGCTTTGGACATAGGATAGTTTGGGAACCTTTGTACAAAAATTCTATAGGTAAAGACAGCTGGGTAGAAAGCACTCAAGAATGAAATTCTGAAGACCCAAGGAGAAGCAGTTGCTATGTAAGAAAAGGGAGGTGGTGTCTAAAGGAACCAATGTGGATACATAGGGTACTCATTAAGAAGCTTAGATTTTTAAAAGACTTGAACAGAAGGTGGAAATAGGAGCAGTTAATGAAAGATGAATACAAAAAAGTGGCCTGGTCCAGTAAGAATAGTGTCACCTCCAGAGCTCAGAGTGAGTTGAAACTGCAAAGGAAAGCCAAAGACAACCAAGAGTGGGTATTCAAAATTGTGTTGAGGAAAAGATGAGGATCAGAGTATGGTTAAGTGTGTTGCTTAGCATTTATAGGATAATAAGAATTGATTCCAGAGAGGAAACTGGGCTGTCCCATTATTATTTTGCTTCTGTTTTCTCTGCCAAAGAGAATAATCTTTGGAGTGGGTAGAAGGGAGCCAAGATAGCCAACAGGGAGTTGATTCCTGAGGTTAGTAAAGGAGGAGAGAATGAGAGAACTTTCACCTGCCCCGTGATGTCATTTCAGCAAGCTCAAGTGTAGTCATTGAACGGCCCCCAAGTACAGAAAGAACCAGTGGGTGTGAAGATCATGGAGGATCATAGAAATACTGGAGCCCTGAAGAAGACCAAAAGTCCTGATTTGCCTCAAGGGGAAGAAAATCGAGTTTGCAAATCAGGTCTCCAGTCTTGACTAGGATGATTAGTAAGGTTTTAGGATCTTATTGAAGAGATGTTGAGTTTGGATCTAGAAAAAGAAGCAGAGCCAGGTACGATGGTGTCCATTTACGATCCCTGCTGCTTCTGAGGCTGAGACTGGTGGATTATATGAGGTTTGGAGTTCAGAGTTAGTGGTACTAAAATGAATTTCATTTCTGCTCTAAATCTGGCACCAAGACACTGAATGCATAAGTAGAGGGCTGTCAGACTTTCTAAGGAGGACCCACAGGCTCTGGTTGGGAAAATGGTCTAGGTCAAAGCTTCCATGCTGATCAGCGGTGGGATTGGACCCATGAGTGGCTGCTGCACTTCCTGCTTGAAGTGACATAAGGAGATAAGGGCAAAGGAGGAACAAGGGGAGGAGAAGAAGGAGGCAAGGGAAGGGGAGGGGAGGGCAGAGTAGGGGAGGAAGCAGTGATCATAGTCGTCAGGACTTCCTCAGAAATGGGTCATATAAGCCTCCCCTCTTTTTCCTTTTTAACCGTATTACTGGACTAGTAGATGAGAAGAATGTTACAGATTCTAGCAAAGCCTTTGACAGATGTTATTGTTCCCCATGTTCTCTCTTAAAGATGAAAAGGTGTGAGCTAGGCAAAAGGAGATTTAGGGCAATTCAGTTAGTTGAATGGCCAGAAGCAAAGAAATTCTTAATGGTCGCTTGACTCTAGTGAAGTGCCCAAGAGTTCTGTGCCCCATCCTATGCTATTTAACCTTTTTATTAGTGACTTGGATAAAGGCATTGCTGGCACGCTTATCAGCTTCCTAAATGATAGAAACCCAGGGAGAGGGGGATAGCTACCATCTGGAGCCACAGAGTCTGGATCCAAAAACGATCTCAGCAGGCTAGAATCCCGGGCCAAATCTCTTCAAATGAAATTTTCAAAATTTTAATTTTATTTTTTCAATGAACAAAAGTAGATTTTCTCTTCTCTCCCCTCACGGTTGAAAAAAACAAACACTTATAGTCAAGAAAATCAGAATCTTGCAAATGGCCTTTCCAAAAATGTATGTCACAATCTGTGCCGAGGCCACCGAGATATTTAATGGGGACAAATGTAAAGTGCCATACTCTCATGAGTATGAGGTGGGGGAGATAGTGCCTGACAGTAGTTCTGTCGCTGAAGATCTGGGGTTTCAGTGGACCATAAGCTCAACGGAAGTCAGCAGTATATGGTGGGAGGGAGCCCAAAATGCTCCTGTGATCTTGGGCTGCAATAAGCAAGTCATCGTGGTGGTCTGCGGTTCTGGCTGTTGGACCGCATCTAATACATTGTGTTCAGTTTTGAAAAGCACATTCTGGGGAAGACGTTGATATGTTGGAGAACATCTGAGGGAGCCTAGCCAGTAAGGTTGAGACTGGGCCTTGTGAAGTCCAGAGGAAGGGATTAGGCAGCTTTTTCCTGGAGAAGAGAAGTTGTAAGGGGAATATGATAGGCCTCTTCAAGTACTGGGAGCCAAGGTTTCCTCAGGACAGGCCTTCACAGGGCATCATTTGGTCCAAGTGGCAAAGCAGCAGATTCTGGCTTGATGTAAGGAAAAACTTCAGTTTTCTACTCTGTAAGATGCATTTGGTTGCCACAACTCATGACTACTCTCTATGGAGGTGGGGCAGAGCCCCAAGCCACGTTTATGGGAGGGTGTCCATGTTGATGGAAATGACCTAATGTCCTTGTGGAACCTTTTATACCTTTGCTTCCAGAAGAGGTCTCGGGCTCCTCCGGAGTTTCCCCAGGGTGAGAGTGAGGGCTTCTAGTCTCAGAGGTGTGTCATTAGAAGGATCCTTAAACCATCTGGCCTGACCCACCCCGTAGCCCCCTGCCATTTGGGCTATGCCCAAATGCCCGACATCCCTTCCAAGTTTGTGCTAGGGGTTGGGGCTGGAAACCAGGTGTCCTGACACTCATCCCAGAGCTCTTTCCATTGCATCGTCTTGGCTCCTGCACAGCCGCCTCCTGGGAAAAGAAACAAGCCAAGTGGCTGTAGAGCTGGGCAGATGGGCTGGGCCCTGGATGTGGGTTGTTAACACTAATGCCCTTCGATTGATTGCTTACTAGTCAGCTTGTGGTTTAAGCAGTACTAGCTTGAGGTTGGGGTTACAATGTTCTTTCTCAGTGTCTGTTGCAAGCAGGAGAGCTTAGCTACCATATTTGGTGCTTATCTGCTTGTCCAATGACTTCACATCAGTCTGTTGGAGTATTCGTGTGGGTTTTTTTTTTTTTTTTTTTTTTTTTTTTTGCCTTGTCTAAATATGGCAAGGCTTTCTGGGTAATCAAGGGGACCAGAAGTAGGAGCCCAGCAGTTGTCTTCAGTGCTGCTTTTTTTGGTCCTGTCCCATTCAGGTTGGCCCCTGTCTCAGCTGATGGGAGGAGAAGGGGGCAGATTGGAGAACATTCCAATTTTCTTGGGGCAAAGTCTAACAGAGACAGAAATATGTTGCTCTAAGGTGAGGATTCAGAGGCTGGGGTGAATTACCATATATAACTTCCTGCCACTTTAGGAGCCTGACTCATATTGCTGTAGTGCTTTAGAGTTGATTGTCTTCTTTCCCTACCAACCCAGTGAGGAAGGAACTGGAAAGGTTGCCATATGAGGAAACTGAGGGAAGCAACTCCCAGTGAGCCATATACCTGCTAAATCGTGGAGTCACGATTCTTACCTGTAGGTCACATGCTTTTCACTTTGCCACTTGGCCTCCATAAAGCCACAAGATTTAGTCACAGGGTTCGATTGTGTACGTTGGTACCTGTTACCAATGTTGGCTCCAATGACCATGATGGCCCACTCTTCCTTCCACTTCCTGGCGAGGATGGGTGCCCACTAAAACAGACAGAGCTCTAGATTGGGCACAAAGAAACCTCGATTTCAACCCCACGTCTGCTATTGCTCAGTCGTGGGACCTTGGCCAAGTGGCCACTCCTTACTGCTGTTCTCTGTGAGATGCTGGGTGCTGAAGAGGTTGGATTAGAAGTGATCTTCAAAGCCCGGTATAGATTTTGCCTAGACCTGTGATTTCATTTCTGTTGAAGATCTCCACTGAGGAAATGTCCTCTCCCAATACCAGTAATTTGTAATGTAGAATCTTGGAGAGTTGCTGGGGTAGAGCGTCTTGGTTGTGGATCATGATCATGTGTCGTGTTGTAATATGATACAAGACCTACCGTAGTCCTGATAGTCCATAAATCTAGGTGGGCATTACAGATACTGTTATCCCCACTTTACAGATAAGAAAACCTAGACTACAAGAGGAGAAATCACTGGGAAGTGTTCATTTTGTATAGCCCTTACTTGGGACAAATCATTGAAATTGTTATGAGAACATCTGGTGATTTCCCTTTCCCCCAATTCACTTGTCAGATATGTGAAAATAGTTTAAGTGGCCATTCATCCTCCCCCATCCACAGTAGCGTCAGATGCATGCAGGTGCCATATTCTTTGTTAGGACTTTTCCTTACGTACTTCTGGAGTTCTAGGGACCCCTGATATCTCTACACTTCAATGAAAATCACTTAGTAGCCATTTTGTCCCCTCCATTCAGTTGAATCCAAACTGTGTAGATGTTTGCTGGCCAACTCCCTACTTTTCTAGAACGTTGACAGGAATACCAGTCCAACCCCCTCTCTGCACCTGTAGCAATCACATGGCCCCCAGCTGATGCCCAAAGCCTTGCCCATCTTCTGGGTACTGTGCCCTTGAGGGGTTACTTCTGTGGATGGCACATGGGACCATTGCTGCCATCTTTGCCCATCAGGGAGCACTCTGGTGCCTTTCCTATGTGGCTAGGACCAACATCAGGTGGTGGTTGCCATCCCTCCCTAGCTTATTTGGAAGAATAAGCGGCATTGTGCTCAGCTGGCACGCTAGAGTGTCAAAGGGCTTTCTAAATGGGGGTTACTGTTGTCATTATCACATTGAAATAAGAACGGCGAATGTGACTGGAGTCCTTGCACAGAACCCTGGCTTCCCCTGGTCTAGGCCGGCCTGGGTTCTCAACAAGGGAAAACAAAAGATACATTTTTCTTTTTTGAAAGAAAATGTTTATTGATTTCTTATGTTTTTAGATCATCTTCATTTCTAGATAGATTCCTCTCCCCTCCTCTACTCAGTAAGTTTCCCTCGTAACAAAGATCAAAAAAAGAAACGGAGGCTGAGGGGAATGCAGCAGAACCATCAACTGACTCTGATAGCGTATGCAGTGTTTCCTACGCATAGCCCCCCGCCTCGGCAGAGGAGGGAGGAAGGTACCTTTTCATATCTGTCCTTGAATACCAAACTTGGTCGTCATTATAATTCCACAGCATCAGTTGAGAGAGATGATTTTCACAGTCGAACTTGTGAGGAAATTGTACCCTCCGGGCTTTCCTGTATTCATTTGAGCCTTGCTTGAAGTCCGAGCATATTGAGGGCTCCAAGTCTTTCATGGAGTCAGACCAGATCTGTCAGAAAGGAGGGGGATGTGGAGTGCACCACCTGCATCGAAGGCAGAAGGACCTAAATTCAAATCCAGCCTCAGACACTTAAGCTGTGTGACCCTAGACAAGTCACTTTATTCCAATTGCCTCACCAAGGAAAAAACCAACAGGAAATAAGGGAGACTAGATCAGAGAGAAGTATAATCCAAGCTGTCTGAGTCCCAGGGAAATCAACACCGTCTACTCGTTTGATCTGTGTCCAGAAAGTTGACTGTGTGAACCCTCATTTTGCTGTCAGGCCATGTGACAGAGGCCCTGTCATTGCCTCTCTTGTGGGTGGATGTGTGGCCCATATCCCCAGGGAGATAGGAACCTTCTCATAGGCTAGGACTGTGCCTCCTACTTCATGGCACCAAGCACAGGTTTGGGCAGTACCTGGGCTCCAGACACAGGAAGTCCTCTCCAGCCTCCTTCCCTCAGAATGCATGTTGGCAACTGTGTTGCGTGTCGGGCCAAACTGCAGCAGCCGAGGTGTCAGGTAGAAGGAGTCAAAGTAGTTGGGTTTGAGTCTTAGATTTGTTTCTTACTGCCACTCCCTGTGCGACTTTTAGTGTGACTTCCTGGGCCTCGGTTGCCTCTCAAGATCGGTTCCCTCTCAAGATCCCTTCTGGCCATAACCTATGAAGCTTCAGGATTTCTCCCTCTTCCTACCTGGATCATTTTCAGTGAGTCCCCATGGGAGGTGGGGATGAGGGCAGCGATTAAGCTGTAGAAATGAATCATTTGAGGAGAAATCTACAGGATCAGTGAAGGAGAGATCTGGAGGCAAGAAGGAGTCCCTCCCACAAGTACTATGTGGATCTTCACCTAAAGCTGGCTGGTCCTGACCATAGTGGAAAGGTACCAAGAGAGCTCCCTCACAGTCAGGTTGTGAAGTCAACAAGAATCTATTGAGGACCTACTATGCCCCAGGCATTGGAGATCTAAAGAAAGGCAAAAAAAAGGGGTTCCGGCCCTTAAGGAGTCATCTAATCGGGGAAACGGCACACAAACAACTATGCACAGTCATGTGGCCAAGAGACTGATTGGACACGGCTGATTCACGACGTGCTGTTTGGGATGTCTTGGCCACCTGAGCACTTGAGCCATAAGGGATCTCTGGGAAAGCGACCGTCACCTCGGTACTGAGCTGATCAGGACCAGGAATGTCATGGGCAGATCTTCATTTTGCAACCACCATGGGTCTTAGCGGCTCTTTATAAAGAAAGTGAGAGATACCAAACTGTTCTTGGGGATGTATTTCTTCCAATCTGAATCTAATTAAGTATCATTTTAGGAATCAAATGTTCTTTAATTATGCCTTGCTAGGTTCTGAAGAGAATTCTATTTTTTTAAATGGGAAAATGGAAAACAGCGTGTGCTCAAACAGGTGGGTGATGGTGGAAAGATTTCAGGACCGGGAGTTGAGGCATTTGGGGTCACGTATCTCAGCTGGGTACCATGGCTGCGGCCTTTGGGACCCGTTGGGATGTGGATGGTGGTTGGCTCCCCCTGCCTGGGAGGTGAGGGGGTGGAGCCTCAACCACGAAGTAGGCCTCTCAAAACCGGGAAGGCAGGCCGACTTGGGAGCTAGGCAGAGATGTAAGTGCACTGTGAAAAGAGGAAAACCAGTTGCTGGAGCAGACGACACAAACTTAGGAAGAAGCATAGCTGAAGACCAAAGCAAAATCTAGGGGTGGCTGGGGAGCTGCCCGGGCTTCCTGGAGCCTAATTCTCTTCCAAGCAGCTGTTCTCATTCTTTCCCCAGCGTCAGTGTGTGTAGGATCAGGGCCCACTAACTTTCCTCCTCACTTGATCCCACCTACTTATGTGGGGGTTTGTATATAACAACTTATTTCCTGTATGACTTTGAGAAAGTTATTTCTCCTTTCTGGGTCACCATTTCCTCTTGTGTCAAATAATATCCCGATACGAAGTGATCTTTATCCTTTCTCACTCTAAAACCCTGCAGATACACCTTGTCAAAAGAATAAGGGACAAAGGCCAGCGGGGCATTTGAGGTGGTCTCTTCGGTGGCAGGAAGATGTTTGGGACCTTTTGAGGGAGCGGTCCAGTGATCCCAAGGGGACAAGAAAGGATCTGGGTCTGTGGCCATCTTCATTCTGGCCTCTTGGCTAGAATAAGGAGAAGATATGAAGAAAGAGTTTGGGTCTGGCTGCCTATGACCTAGCCCTTGAAAACATCACAAAATGAACAGCTGGAAACAACTGTGTCTTGCTATGGTGACTGGGTTGAGCAAGAAGAAGCCGGGGAGTTAAGGTCCCATGCTGACATTCATTAAAACAGTCTGAGGATCAGGCCAGCAGACCAGGGGCTGGGGGCAGGGCTTTCACATTAGACTTTGCCTCCACCAGTGTTTGTTGAGATGAAATGCCAGCTCGTATTGTGCCCGGTAAATTTTAAAGAGCCGGCTCAGTATACAGCTATGCTTTTCCTCTACCCTACCTCTCTGCTGGAAGTGGAGTGGACTTTCCTAAAGTGGCATTTGAAAAGAATCAGTACCATTTGGAGGAGAAGGAAAGTTTCTGTCGAGGCTGACCTAAGGGTTTGACCCCTGCTTTAGATTATTAACAAGGTTCCTTTGAGTTTTAATGTGCGCAGTAGAGGGGGAATTAATATTTTTTGAGAGAATGATATTTTAATGTTCTGTCTTTAAAGGGGATGTGATTTGTCTGCGTTCACCCGGCTTGTCTGGGAAAAAGGCAGGACTTAAATCTGTCACCACAGCAGGCCGCGCCTCGTCATTACCTTATCTTATTAGCTAATATTAGTATCTTGTCTGTCCATCTAGATTGTAAGCTCCTTGAGAGCAAGGGACTGTGGTAATAGGTTTCCTTTTTGCTTTCTGGTACCTTGGCCAGCACCTTACACATAGTAGGCATTCAATAATAATGCCCCTAAATGAATACTGCAGTCTTTCTTTCTACCATATCCTACTATCAAACAGTAACAAAAAGTGGTTGCTGTCAGTCGCTTCTAGACATTTGTCTCTCGGCATTCGGTCTCTTTCAGGACTTATTAAGGTGTTCATTGTAAAAACATAATGGCACAATTATAAAATGAGGTCACCCCCCGGGCCTGAACCATTCTGTGGTTGGTTGACGTTCGCTTTCATTAAAGTAGCTCTGAATTTGTCATCCACAGCATCGGGGGCAAGGTTTTGTTCTTCCCTTAGCATTCTGAACGCTCACACTGGTTTTTTTCTAAAGCCGAAGCCTTGTCAGTCATTCTCGAGCCAGTGTGAGTTTCCATTCTTTCAAAGAAACTTGACCCTTGGCACGACAGACGTGAGGCTTAGTGTAGCTTGCTGGGAAACAGCTGTTCCCTCCAGGCAGCAATTGTTGCCTCGCTCTGCCCTGTGCTGGGGCACGGAGGAAAGGTACCTTAAATCTCAGACTTCTGACACATGGCCAGAAGTGGCTTAGTGTTCTGGGGGTCGGGGGTCGGTGGGGGAGGGGGGCTTCCAAAAGATTGACTTATATTCCTGGGTGAGTCTTCCATCCGCTTGCAGATTGCATCCATATCCAAAAGAGGATGGCAGTGATCCCAAAGTCTTTTTTTCCTGTAGGAGATACACATTTCAGTTGTTAAAGAATCTGTGTAATTTTCACCCCGAATTGTGCCTGGAGTGTATGGTTTTCAGTCACATCTGTTCAGTGCAGTCCCTTCAGTTTAAGCCCCACAAGGGAATGAGAAGATTAGCATCACATGATGCCCGCTTGGCAGGCCACACCACCCTAAACATGTGGCTGCATGTATAAGAGCTGGGCAAGGATCATTTATATTGAAGATATTCTGTATTGTAAATAAACTGAGCAGTCTGACTGTCTCATCAAGTAGTAGGTCCATTCCTTAAGGCAGTTCATGGTTGTCAGCCGTGTGAAGAGAGTGAAACAGTTTGGGGCTCATAAAAAGCTTTGGGGGCCTGTTTTCAAGGCCTTCTGTCAGTAGATGTGAGAAGGGAAGCAGGCTCTCTGCTAGGAGGGTGGCTATATTGGCTCTCCCTTCTCCATTCTGATTCTTTTAGTCTATTGTCACGTGGCTTGAAATCAACATGTCTAAAGTCAAGTCTGTTCATTGGTAATATTTTTTTTGTGGGGGGGGATGGCCTTTATGTTCTAGATCAAGAAGAAACAGCAAGATGTCTTGGGGTTCTTGGAAGCGAACAAGATAGGGTTCGAAGAGAAGGATATTGCAGCCAATGAAGAGAATCGGAAATGGATGCGTGAAAACGTGCCTGAAGGAAGTCGTCCAGCCACAGGGAACCCACTTCCCCCTCAGATCTTCAATGAGTGCCAATACCGTGGGGTAAGGACAATTCAGGAATTCTGCACATTTCCTACCTAGTACTTTTCCTTTCCCCTCCTTTATTTGTTCTCTCAGAAGGCCGGATTCTTCTTTGGCCTGTCTGCTGTCAGACGCATTAATCCTCCATGGAAAATGGAGTGCCATCGGACAGGGATTTGATCTCAGATTTCCTTTATTAGCCTTCATCCCGATTTCTTCCAGTCAGAACAACTAGATGTTGTATTTGTGGTATGTCTACAGCAGAAGCCCCTGGAAAGGATTCAGCTCTTCTCATTACTCTAAGTAAGTAAAAAACAAAAAAAACCAAACCAATTCCAAGTCCATCTCATTTTTCCTCACAATCCACAGTTGTTTTTACAGAGATTTTTGAGATCTTTTTCGTCTTTGAGTCGGCCATCAGACTTTCATTTCTTTGTACGTACTGGTTTTGATGGGCTGATGTGTGAGACACCAAGTCCTTTTTCCTCTCAGTCAACAGTCTGGTGACCCCATCCAAAAATAAAATGAGGGTAGTCGAGTCTGACCTGCTCTTGTGGAAGCCTCACTAACAGTTTGTGATCTGGTAGTAAACTCCTTTGAAGTGAGGCCTTTTTGGAAGATCTGGGGGAGGCAGTTTTCAAATAGTGCTCCAGGAGCCCCTGGAGCCACTTCACGGTCAGAGAGTCCGCTCGGTACAGTATCGTTTAATGGAGGTCAGCTCTGTCATTGCCAGAGAAAGTTTTGTGGCCTCCACAGATCTGCGTTTTAATCCCAGCTAGTGATTAGGCAGGTTCATTTTGGTCAGTAAACCTTTGCTCTCTGTTGGTTCATCTTCCTCTTTTGTCTTGCTGGGTTCTTTGCATGTGATGCACATGGGCCCGAGTCGGCCCATATGGCACTCTTGTTTTAACTGATCTTTTAAATTGGCTGCTTAAAAGAATTTGCTCGGTTCAGTTCAACAAATATTTACTTGCCTGTGACATTATAAAGAATTGAAAGGACTGTTAGAAGTTAGGATATTCCCCCTGCCCCCTTTCACTCATTTCATTTATTCATGTTCACATTCAGACATCCCTTTATTGTTAGGAGATTATTAAACCCTTCTATGTGCCTGCCTGGTATCATGTTGAACTCTAGCAGGTAGAGATAAGATGAGGTTGAAACATGGGCCCCGCCCGTGAGGCGCTTACAGTCTAATCGGAGACACAAAAGGGACATATGTGAACCATCTAGAGCATGAGCCAAGTCAACAGGCACTACTTAAACACCTAAAATAATTCTGAAGCGGCCAGAACATCATTTAGTTCAACAGCTATTTGTTAAGTGGCCCCTCTGTGCAGAGAAATCACAGGTAAGCTCCGTTGGCCTTGAGACAAAGGGACACCTTACTAGCTCGCACGCTGACTCATTTCCTCGCTCTGTCCGGTTCGTATGCCCAGATGGATGTTTTCACATCCATTAACCTCACCCTTCTTTGCCACCAGTCTTTATTGGGGAGGTGAGGTTAGGGCAGTTCTTGTTCTCCCCTCTGCCAACCCGCAGCAGCAACTGGGGAAGAAGTGCCAGGAAAGAGCCCGAGCCCAAGCTGGCATAACCGGGCTTTTTCCACAAGAGAGTCTGTCAGTTATTAGGAAAGGCCTGGGGATCCCATCTGTCTTGTGCTAGTGGAATCCAAAGCTCACCAGCTTCCTTTTCAGGTGGGAAAAACAAAAAAGGTTTTTTTTTTTCTTTGAGCAAACCTTGATTCTCTCATGTCTCAAATGCTACTGAAGCTTAGAATCGGAAGGGGGATGGTTCAAGTCCCCCTAGATTTGTGACCCTTAGTAGCCAGCATCTGACAAAGGGCTCTTACCCAGATCCTCAGGCTATAGCAGGAGCCCCGATTAGGGTTTGATCACATAATAAGCTCTCTTGAAAATCGCCTATTTTCACAGTTGTTACTGGAGACCAAGGTGTGGTGTCTGTTGGCTCTTTTGGAGACTGTCAACCAAAAACTGACTTCTGGGCCAAAGTATCTGGAGAAGCCTTTTTTTTTTTTTTTAAATGGTACAGGTTACTCTCAAGTCAGGTATTCTAGGTAGAAGAGGGATTAGATTTAATCTGTTAAACCTCAAAGGACAATGGGTACAAGTTGCAAAGAGGCAAACTAAGGCTTGATATAAGGGAGCCTTTCCTCATCTTTTGAGCTATCTCAAATCATGCTTGGGGAGGTGAGGTAATGGGTTAACCCCACCCCTTATCTTGAGGTCTTCAAGCAGAGACTGAATGCCTACTTACAGATTCCTTTTTGGGTATGAGTTGGACCGGCTGCCTATAAAATTCCACAATTTGTCTCGAGTTGTTTCTGAGCCATTGATGGCAGGAGTCAGTTAGCTTTACATCTGGAGGCGTCCCTCCCTCCCTCCCACAAAGACTGATGGCGTTGATGGCGGTTGGGTGCCTTTGAAGAAATACATTGCTTATAAATGGATGCCTTGATTTCTTGAGAAAACTTTGGATGTGGCAAAAGCGAGCCCCTCCTTGTTGAAAGGAGCCAAGAATAAGAGAGTAATGAGTACTTGGGCTTCTTCTTGGGGTGAGGCACCTCTAGCCTCAGGGGGCCCTAAACACTGGCTGGATTATGTGTGGCGGGAGCTGCGGGCCTACTTGGCAAGCTGTGAGAGAGGTCATCTTGGAGAAGCAAACACATCAGGGCTGCTTTGTCGCTTCTAATAAATCAAGCAGAACGGCAGGCTTGCTTTGCTGTAGTTTTTAAAATTACAGGCGAGATCTGAAAATGCCACTTGTTTACTGGGTTGACTCAATTTGGGTTATGTCCTACAGCTTTGTTTGGGTGACTATTTCAGTCACTTAGGAGAAGGTCTTTGGGCTGGCAGGATAACGATGATTATAACCACATCTTCAGCCATCCTCGGTGTTCCAGGCCCTCGTTTAGCCTGCCTTCTAACTTCTCAGACATTTAATTGCTGTTGCTCGGGTCCCCGGATGTCTCCCATTGGGATCCAAACTCAACACCCACCGGATCCATCCTCTGCCCAAGGGCCTTCTTGGAAGGTCAGAGTAGTTGGGGTGCTGGTGAACATTTCTTCGCTGAGGGATAATGGGAAAAAAGCAGCCTGGAGGAAGAGTAAGCTTAGGGGAGAGGGAACTGTTGCTCACTAAGAGATTGTTGTAACTCCCAAGATGCAACTGAGCTGCTGGTTCCAAACTGGCTGGAAATTAAACATGGGCTGGAGGAAGGCATTTATGAGTTGCTTTGCCTCCAAAGCCTCCGGGACTGCTGTGGGCCTGAGCTTTGCCCCTTTGCTGTATTTCCTGGTAGTTTAGCACTTTAGCATTGAGATTCCTTTACAGAGAACTTCTTCAGTTTTTTCCACTCTCGACCCCTTTTTGCCTGAGAAATTTTTATGTGACCCTGAGAATATAGATGTATAAAATGGGTATACAAATCAAACATTTAGTGATAATAAATCAGAAAGAAATTCATTTTAAAAACAATTCTTTGGCATACATATAATTTTCCCAGTTATTAAAGATGAAAGCAAATTTGCATGCTAATGAGATGGATGTGCTTGTTTATTTTACATAAAGAATTAAATTTTGGTGGAATGTTTGATATCTTTTACCATTGCCAAATTTTTTGCCACCCTTACATTCAGTTAAGGGATCCCATATGGGTTCGTGACCCACAATTTAAGAAGCTTGGCTCTACAGCAAGGACAGAGTATCTCAGTCTTGCCCAGGGGCACCAAATTGGCCCAGTCTTCCCCTCTGCCATATTTGTTTCCTTCATGTTCTTCAGCACTCCTGATTCTCTCCGTCTTCTTTTTCACTTAGGATTATGATGCCTTCTTTGAAGCCAGAGAAAATAATGCGGTGTATGCCTTCTTGGGCTTGACAGCCCCGCCTGGGTCAAAGGTAGGTGCTCCTTCTGCTTTCTAGTTGACAGGTAATGATTTCTGATGTCATAACATTCCTATGAGAGAAGCTGGGTGCAGTGTAAGCTCTCCCAAAGTGGCAATCCCTCCATCTCCCCAATGCAAGGCAGTCCTGGAGATCATCTTCCATCCTGATTCAGATAGACTCCGATCAGAAAGCCAGACGTGACCCGTGGCATTCCCAGGCTAAGACAGGGAGCAGCGAGACATGCCAACAAGCTCCCTGAGGCGGCCAGTTTCCTATTGGTCAGCTCACCGAGAATGTTAAAGACTTCATTATTAGAGCTGTCGTGTCTCTTTCTCAATCACAACATGTGGCCCAGACTGTGGTCATTTTCCTGGCAGAATGTGAGGAGAAATGCTACAGAGGGATCCATTGGTGATCCTGAGGAGCCCTGGGGTTCAAAAACTGGACAGCGAACTGCTGACCGACTCTGGGACCTTTTCTTTGCCTAAGGCAGATTCCTTTTCAACTGTATTATCCCAGGAGAACCTGAATCGAAAAACCAAAGCCAAAGCCAAAGACCTGAATGAATGGCCCGTTGATCACTTCTCTCTCTTTCTGGGTTGGGAGCACAGATAACAGGAACTCTGCCCCCAATGTAGAGAGGCTGGGTTGATAGGCTTACTGCTTTCACTGGAGACTATAGCGTGTTGATCAGTCACCTTCCCAAGTTGACTCTCTGTCAAACTGGCTTTTCTCGTGGACAAAATGTCCTGTTTTAAGCTCTAATTTTAAGTCTTCAGAGGTTTTTCTGTGTAAATGTATTAGTGATACCCAAGCCAAGTAGGGGCATCAGTAGACAGCTTTTTGGTGAGTTAGATGGTGCCGCTATGAGGGTCGAGTGGGACAACCTTTAAACTACTTTCAAAATGTCAGTTCTCATCATTACTATCTCTGCTGCCTCTACTAGTACTACTACACCTACTACTACTAGCATTCCCACTCCCACCACTGCCACTACTACTGCTACTACTACTACTACTATTGCTGCTGCTGCTGCAATTCTTCCTCCTCCTCTTTCTCCTCCTACTACTTTCTTCCTCCTCCTCTCACTCCTGTTATTGCTACTGCTGTTCTGTTATTCAGATCTGCTGGCTCACTTTCCTAATTTCAAATTGGTTCAGGAATTCTAGGTGACATTTACTTAATGTTTTAAGCCCAACAAGGTACTTTACAAACACTGTCTTGTTTGAGCTTCGGAATGACCCTGTGAGTCTGGGCATTGAAGGCACCACTGTCTCTGTTTTATAGTTGGGTGACCAGGCTCTGAGAGAGCTTAAGAGACTTGCCCTGGGACTTGAACTCAGCTTACTTGATTCCTCCTGAACTAATTAACCTTCCATATCTATGAGACTTTAGATATTCAGGGGACTTCCTCAGCCTCCTTTCAGTAGCCTATGATTTGAGGATTTCTCTCATCTGTGTTGCTTCCAGAAAGCTCTTTCCTCAGGTGCATTTGCTATTTCTCCTGACTAAAATAGTAGATTCTAGAATTGGAAAGGACCCGAGTCATCACCTGCATTTTACAGAAGAGGAAACTGAGGAGCAGAGCAATCAGCCAGTCAACAGATATTTATTGTGGGTGCACTATATGGCAAACACTGTGTCAAACACGTTATGCAAATAAAGGCAGAAGTACAGAACTTGCCCTCAGCAGCTCACCTTCCAATTGGGAAAATGACAACAGGCAGATGACACATACATAGGCCAAGTGTGCAGATGACACAGATGTAGTCTCAGAGGGAGAGGTGCCGTCACAGGGAGAAATGGAGAAAGGCCTGTTGTGGAAGAGAGAAGGGAGCTGGGAGGCAGAGGCTAAAGCATAAACCCTTCTAGTCATGGTGACATAACCAATGCAAAGGTATGGAGGTGGGAGATGGATAGTCCTGGGGATGGAGAGAAGGGACTCCAACTAAGCTCATGTAATTCTAGATCAAATGTTCTGTCTCTTAATGGCCAGCTAGGAGTCAGAGGGGTAAAAGGGCTGGGCTTGGAGGGAACAAAAAGTGAGTTCAAATTTGGCCTCAGACACTTATTAGCTGTGTAACCATGGTCAAGTCAACCTCTGTCTAATTTTCTTCGATTGTAAAGTGGTATAATAATACCACTTATCCCCAGAATTGTTGTGAGAATCACATGAGGTAATGTTCTAAAAAGGGCTTATCATAGTACCTAACATGTAGTAGGCACTTAATAAATGCTTGTTTGGTTCCTCCCTCCCTCCCTCCCTCCCTTCCTTCCTTCCTTCCTCCCTCCCTCCCTCCCTTCCTCCCTTCCTTCCTTTCCATTGTCCCTTCCCTTTTCCTTTTTTTTCTTCCCTTCCTTCCTTGTTTTCTGCCTCCTTCCTTCTCTCTCTCCCTTCTTCCCTTCCTTCCTTTTTCTCTCTCTCCCTTTGTTTTCCTATTTAACTGATACAAGAACCGTGTGTGCTCAGATTTTGAGGAACCTTAATTGGTTATGGAATCCATTGTATTTTATGAAACACTTTTTGGAAGGCTGCTCTCTAAAATCACAGGTAAGTTTGGAACAAGGTGGGGACCCTTTGGTGTCCCGGCCCTCCACTGGAGGGGCCTTTCTTGGGCCTCGGTTACAGCTTAGTAGCTAAGAAGTATGACCCACAAGGGATTCCAGTCTTGTTTTTCTTGAAGATCCTATTTCATCTATGCTTAGGAATCCGGGCTTCAGCTCGTCAATGATGTCATCATTCTTGCTCCCAGATAAAGGGGTGCACAGTAGGTACACAGTAATTTGGAGGAAAGAGAGTATTTTGAAATAAGCTTGGAGACGGAGATTGGAGGCTCGTTATCAAGTGCTTTAAGTGGCAAGTTGAGGAGTTTGCAGCCCCTGCAGATTGTCGAGCAGGCAGCAACAGGTCAGACCGGGGCTTGGTATGCTTATTTGGGCCTCGGTTTTCCAGTAGATGGGTAAGGGACACCAGAGGTCAGCTGGGAGGTGATTGCGACCAGAATGGTCAGAACTGAAGGGAGGGGGAAAAAACACACAGAAATGTGTTGACTGTATGGATTTATTTAAGAAAAGCTGCTTCTGGGGTACACTTGGGGTTGCTCGGTAAGTCACTAAGTGTGTGCTGTCAGACTGAGGATACCAAAAAGGACAAATCATCTCTGTTCTCAAGGAATCCCATTCCAGTGCAGGAAATGGCTCGGTAGTAACCACATATCTACCAGATACAGATGAGGCACATGCAGCACAAATGGAAGGTGGTCTCAACAGGAAAGACACTGGGGGTGGGTGAGGGGAGAAGGAAAGACTTTCTCTAGAAAGTGGGGTTTGAATTTACACTTGATTTCAAGGAAACTAAGATGTTGAGGTGAGGGGGCAGAACACTGCAGGCATGGAGGCAGCCAGTGCAAAAGCATGGAGGTAGAGAACGGAGGGTCACCTTTGGGCACTTGCAGGCAAACCAGTATAACCGGATCATAGAATGTGTAGAGGGGAGTGAAATATAAGACCCGTGATATAAAAGAGCTTTCAGTAGCAAACAGGGGAGTTTTTATCTGCTCCTAGAAGTAATAGGGAGCCACTAGAGTTCATGAAGGAAGATGACGTGGTCAGACCTAAGCTTTAGGAAAATGGCCTTGGCAGAAGAGAGAGACTTAAGCCATGGAGACCACTTCGAAGCCCAGTGCAGTCATGTGGTGAGAGGTGAGAAGGACCTGGAATTGGGGCGTGCACATCTGGGAGTAGAGAGGAAGTGATACAGTAGGGATGAGTGGGCTCCTAACTGGTCAACAACCAGGAAAACCAAAGAAAAGAAAACATGGGCACAGGATACATTTTTAAGTTTAATGTGCAATGTTGCCATTTTATCCGTCTCTTCTACGTAAAAAGGCACCAGAACAACAAATCCAGCCTCAGTCTGGAGCATTTGCTCATCTCTGAGCTGTAAATCCTCACATTTCAAAAAGATCTGGCCCCTGGTGACAGATTGGCCACGTGCGCCAATCTTTGCTCCTCAAAGACAAAAATCAACCCTGACCTCCCTTGGGTTTTCTCATTAATGCTGCTTAGAAGCGTCGTTTACCAGAATCGAAACGGAAATTTTAGGCCAACTTGCCTACCCAGAAACTTATATTTAACCACAAGCCCCATTTCCCTGAGCATTCTGGTTAATCAAGGCCCAGATGCTGAGGCAAGACCTTCCTTGGGCTGCCTTAGGCAGGTGGCACCTTTACAAAGCTCGCTGCTCCTGCAACCAGGTTTCAATTGGCACTAAGGTGATCCGGGGCTCCCGAAGCAGATGGGACTTTGCCATCCAGTCTTAGGTAAGTCAGCTTTACAGACATAACCAGCAATAGCTTTAAGGCACAATTGCAGTCTCTCCCTTGCGCCCCTCCCCTCTTAAGTGGAAAGCAGCGGGAAAATGGACGTCATTCAGCAAGTGCATCTCATATCAAGGAAAGCTGCCCTTGCTGAGTAATGGCCATTTTCCTGTTCTTTGGGGTTAGAATTTATTTCATTTTGAATACTCTTGATTACTGACATTTTCCATGCCACCCCTCACTGATTGGGACATAGACCAAAATTCCTGATAGCGAATAACTCACATTTTCATGGCAGTGGAAGCTTTAGAAATTGCTTTCCTTACAACCCTGTGAGGAAGGTAGAAAAAGTTGTAACAGCCTCATTTCACAGATGGAGAAACTGAGGCTTCTCAAGACAAAATGACTTTTCTGTGTTCACTAGATCTTTTTTGTTTGCTTGCTTTTTATTGCTGTTGTTGTTGCTGAGGCAATCGGGCTTAAGTGATTTGCCCAGGTTCATAAAGTTAGGACGTATTAAGTGTCTGAGGTTGGATTTGAACTCGGGCCTCCTGACTTAAGAGTCGTTGGTCTGTGTACTGTACCATCTGGCTACCCTTATGTCCTCACCAGATCTTAAGCATTGTCCTGCTTTCTAGAGCCCCCAAGTTGGGGTGATTAAGATATACCTTCCTAGTGGACAAGTGATGAGGCAGGACTCCTGAGGAGGGTGGAAAAATGAATTCCGTTTATTTCCCTTTTTATAATGTGACCAAAACAACACCCAGCATGTGGGACCACAGAGACAAGTTGCTACTGTACCGAGTTTGCCACCTGGTTTCACTCTTCCGCCTGCTATCACTCTGCCTCAATGCCAGTGCAGGCTGTCACTGTCCCCTGACTTCTCAGAAAGGCCGAGAGCCCCTAGGGGAAATGGGGACCTGAACCAGACACTGTCAGCAGGTTCCCTCTGGGCTGAAGGGTCTTATACCTCACCCAGAGTTTCCCCACTGACTGTGACCCTCTACAGGATTCCAGATCGGCTTCTCTGCCTCCATTGGCATTGGCTTGACCTTCCTTTGATTTATTCAGAGCAAGCTCTCCATTCTGGAGACACACCAAGGTTCAGAAAATCACACCTTTCCTGGAATGGGCAACGGGGGACTCCAGTGATATGTCAGAATGACCCCTTGGGTCCCATTCTCTTGGCCCTTGGAATCTGCTGGCTTTCTAACTTGATCGCCAAGATGGTCCATGCGGCCTCTCCAGACCAGCTCACCTTTGGAGCTGACTCTCTGCCCACCTCAAACAGAACTTCTGTCCCAGTATTTGCACATCCAAGTTTCTACTTTTCAGCAGCCAGCCTGCTGAGGAAGACATGTGTCTAGCCCATTCTGGTCACATCCTTCTATTTTTTTTTCCCTTCTTTAAGTTACCGTTCAATTAGGGTTGAGTTTCTGCTTTTCTGTCTGATCTGGGACGCGGAACATGGGTGTAGCCTTTTACCAGAGATTTTGGATAGACTTAATCTGGTTCTTTTTTGCTCATGTGATGAGGGACTGACAGAGGTGGGGCTGGAAAGGACCTCAGAGACCATCTAGTCCAGCCCCCTCATTTTCTAGATGAAGAAACTGAGGCCCCAGAGGGGAAGGGGCAAGATCTCACAGGTAATAAGAGGCAGAATCAGGCTTCAAACATAAAGCTGTGAGTTACTCTCAAAGTTGCCAAGTCCCTTCTGGATAGACAATGAACGTTCTCACCTCTGGCTCGTGGGGTGCTTTACCTGCCCCGTCTCACTCTATCCCCACTTCCCCTCAAGATAGAAAAGGACCTAGAGAAGGAAGTTTGTGCATTTTGGCCTCATGAAAGGTCACGAAGCTCTGCCAAGATGCAGCATGCCATCAGTAGATGGAAAGCTCGCTGCCAGCACACGCGCTTGCACTTACATGTGTGCCAGCCATCTTTTCAACCACAGGGGCTTTGTTCTTTATTACCCAAGAGGCCAACAGCTCATTCCAGATGCCTGAGTCGCCAGGGCCAGGCTCATTGGTGGCTTGGTGCAGAGCTAGGCCGTCTTTAACGTTATATATTTCCTTGCTGGAGTATCTGCATGGGACATGGCGAGAGCCCAGTGGAAGCAGACATCTGGGCCATCGAGTAGAAGGTCTGTCCCTGCAGCCATTCGCTCTAAGCAGCTCCATGCCTTCTTTGCCACAGCTTGGTACTGCCGTGACCAACCCAGACGCCATCTCCTCAGGCTTTGAGGTTTCCACTGCTATAATCTTCAGTATTCCAGAGCCACCTTTGGCCTTCAGAAAGCATCAGAGGAGGTCTGGAGTTGTGGGAAAGGGATCTTCAAATCGGAAGCTGCCACGTAAAAGGCTGTTGATTGCTCATATACATTTGGGCAGCAGACTTTGGGTCAGAAGGTCTGGCTTTGGCTTGATTTTGCTACTTAGTTCCCTGTATGATCTCGGGCAGATGACTCTACTTCTCTGACCCTTAGTTTGAGTAATGGGATAGTGGACTTAAGAAACCGTTATCACTCTTCTTAGCTTACAGGGTTGTAAAGCTCCTAAACTGAAAAGTTTGTTAACTTTTTAAACTAGAAAGCATCGCATCCTTCTGAAGTTACGAATGATTACCGGGAGGTTCAACTACAATTATTTTCTGAGCAACTGGTACTGTAGAGAATGTAGGGGAACTTCATAGTTTTTGGTACCAGTGCAGTTTTGTCCAGTTTTGTAACTCCAGGCAACTGTTTGGGGGCATTTTAATTGACTCGGTCTTTGTCTTTTAGGAAGCCCAAGCACTGGCAAAGCAGCAAGAGTGAACCCTTCTGCTTCCTGTCGAGAGAGTCGCCACCGCCATCGCTTTTCTAAAATAGCAAAATTATCCTGGCTTCCAGAAAACAATCGGCTTCATGTCTACGGCATCAATTTGTTGCTTGGTGTGCTCAATGTCCAAACGATAGCCAATGAAATACATGATTAAAATGTGAATGTTTTATGGTTAGAGCTTATGGGAGGTGATTATTGTAAAATTACAAGTAGATGTGATGGAGTGGTCTTGTGATCTTTCTGGGCATTCGTGCCCCCCCCTTTTTTTGTAATCGTAATGCAAAAACCTCTCTCTTATATTATTATTTTTGTTATTACTGCAGCTTAAATATTTCCAGAGCTCCTGTTGTTAAGCATATGAGAATCCAAAATAAAACAGGAGGGGAGGAGAATCCGTCTAATTCATTTGCTGCCTCGATATCCTCCTAGATTTTTCCAAGCAAGTACTTGTGCACCATTTTGATGTGTTTCTGTTGTGATTTTTAAAGAAGCCATAAGCACCGTTTATCATTTGGCACTTGTCATGATGACTTATGGCCATTCCTTTACTCCGAATCTTTTGTAGATGGAAACTGTCATGCTCTCGGGGCTCCTCGGCATAGCCCTGTGTTTCTCATTTTGGTGATCCGCAGATACCCCTTTGCTCTGAGAAGTCATAAAAGCATTCAGGTGACAGGTCCCGTGCATTACTACCCAGCTCAGGTTTAATGTTGTCTTTCAGGGTATGCAAAGACTGCTCTGTGGCGGAGCACTCGGCCCTTAGGCTTTTAGTCAACATGGGTGTCGCGGAACCCTTCAATTACATGGCTGAAAATGGGCAGAAAGTCTTCGTGCAAGGAGCCCAAGTCTCCATGGGAGGGGTTGTGGAGCAAACATTCCCCAGGTGATAGTTGGGGCTGTGCCTTGCTAGGTGGTTGTGTTTCTCCCTTCAGTTTTCAAATGACACATCACCATAGCACTAAGCTCCTGAAATTGGCAAATAGGAATCAGAAACTCAGCTGTGCAAATGCATTTTCTTAGCATGTGAAGCTTATTTTTTCATGAGTACATTAAGTTTAGATGGATTTATCTTTTCTCCACTTCAATAATAGCAAACATTCAGTCAGAGTATCCATCCAAGCAAGGGACCAATTTAAAATCATAACCCCGAAGGCTGATAAAAGGGCAAAGAGCAATATGGCCTCCATCACTTACGCAGGGAGCAGTTTTCTTACCATGGAGCAATTCTACTTAGCCTTTGTTACTAAAAACACCCCATGGGCACCCCCATTTTCCTTTAAGTGACTTTCCATTACCCTGCGCTGTATGCATTGCTGTGTCATTTGCCAAAATCAACATGTAATGAATATATGGCATTGTTTACGGAGGTTCAACACGGGCACAGTGCTTTAAAGTGAGATCAACATTTTTAGAAACAGAAATTACAGACTGCTGGGGATCTGAAATGAATAGGAGTAATGCCAAATGAATAGTATGTGGTTTCTTCTGAAGGGGAGGGAGGAGAACGGGAACAGTGGAAAGAAAACTGTTTAAATATTCCCGAGTTTGCTCGGCAGACTTGTTCTGGGTTATGAAGTTGCCGTCGGCAAAAACGTTTCGAGAACAAATGTTCAGCTGATCTGTGTGTGAATAACGGCATCGTTAATACTGGGGGACACGAGGTATCTGGACCAGATTCTAACACGGGAAACATTTGGGCCGAAAATGAGTTTGCTCCGCTTCCTTGTAGGAGAGGTCAATGGATTTTAGTGGCTAGAGAGCTGGCCTCAAAGCCAGGAAGACCTGAGTTAAGCTCTTCTGACCTATCCTGACCGTGTGACTCTGGACAAATCAACTAAACTCTTGGTTCTGGGCAACTCTCTGAGACTCTTAAGTCATGGAGAAGACGGCAACCTGCATTGGTAGGACTTTTAACACCTTCCAGATACCAGTGAAATCAAAGGTGTGCTCCTCCTATCTCGGGCCTTCTCTCTCACGCAGAGGAGAGGGTACTGCCATCTGGGTTCTGTTCTCAAGGGGAAAGCAGCTAGCCGGAGCAGGGATTCTATTGAGTGGCTAGCCTCCAGTCGAGTGGTTCACGACTGATAAAGTGACACATTCATCCACACAGAAAAAAAATACAACTGTCTGCCCTGCCCAGTTGAGTTTCATGCTAAAGGGGAGTTCTTTATTTCCTTGGCTGTGTCCCCTATAGCTAGGTCCAATAAAGTAGATGAGAGAGTGAAAAGCAGAATGTCAATAGTTCTGATGAGAAAAGAAAATCAGATTTCCCTAGAAAACCTGTCCTCTGGTGACAAAATTTTAGGGGAGTTGACAGCATATTACTTTTTGGGGGATCAGATCTGTTGGTTGAACCATCAATCCAAAGAGATGGATTTCAGGTGTTTGAGCCGATTTTTTTTTCTGAAACAGATTTATTCTACCGGGTTGGAAAAAAGCGGGGGGGGGGGGGGGGGGATATTAGCTTCTTCTCTCCAGATCCGGCTCAGGCTTTAGGGGAGGGAGTTTTTAACCTTTGGATGTCACGGACCTTGCAGGTACTCTGCTGAAGCTTATAGACCCCTTCTTGGAATGATTCTTTACAAATTCATCATTAGAGGAAATGTTCAATTTTAATGAGAGTAATGAAAAGATGCCTTTTTCCCACCCAAATTCACGGGGTCCCTGAAATCGACCCATGCATCCCTTGGGAATCCACTGTCCCCAGGTTAAGAACCACTCATGCCAGAGGGAACAGAAGCGACTTGCTTCTGAAGAGCTGAAAGCTGGGAATCGAGTGCTGGAGCCCCAGTGGTTCTCGGGGGGGGGGGGGGGGGGGGGGGAATCCAGAGGAAGGAGAGGCAAGGAAAAAGCCACTGCTTGATTGTGTTGTGCTTCTGATTCAATTATGAACGCTTAAGATTCGGGAAGGATTGGTATTGTTCCCTCTTTCCCCCATCATTTTTTCTTTAGCTTAAATAGAAATAAATAGCTTTGCTTTGAAACAATGATTTACCATTCCAATAAAACTCTTTAAGATGCTTTCACATTTTAGATGTTAGGATTGTCTGGTCTCTTTGTTCTGGCCCTAAATGTGAACAGAAACATACTCCTCCACCCCTTCTTTTTCACAAATGAAAATATGGATTCCTCCATTAGAAAATAGCATTCCTAAGATGATAGTACTCCATGTAACTTAGAACTGTCCTTATTTTTTGTTTCAGAAATAATTTAAATGCATACATACACACACAGAGAGGCACGTATACATATATATGTATATAAAAAATTCTGTTAGAACCAGTGGTCTTGTGTATGTGGAGACTGATGTGGCTAAACCAAGATATTTGGAAATATGCTCCCAAAGTGCCAAGTAATGAACGTGCCCTTTACAATTATGCCCCTCTTTACCGAGTTCCTATTAAAATGTAAATCTCGGGGGGATGCCTGATTCCTTAAATGCAGTGATTTTACACCTTGACCACCCTCTGCCAAAATTTATTTATCAAAATGGGGAGAGCACTGAGCTTCTCAAAGGCCCGCTGTCTTCTGGGCCACTTTGCTGTATGGCTCCGGTGGTTTGTGAAAGGGGTGGGAGATGGGGCGGTGGAATGGAAGGGTAGCAAGGTTTTTTTTTTTTTTAACCTCTTTCAATCCCTTCAATTCCTCCCCCTCCTTCTGAACCCAGCCCACCTATGTTTGCTTTTCTTTCATTTTTCATCTGTTTACTCCTCCCCTAAGCTTCCCCCCTTGTTTGCCTCTTCCCCTTCCTCTCCTTTCTGCCATGCTTAAAGCCCACAGTGGCAGACAAGTGAGTGGCTGGGGGTGGGGTTAGAGCTGATGGGAAAAAAAAATCTATTTCCTTTTCTCTCCTCCCCCCACCCCCACCTTTTCAGCCCCTTGCTCCAAGTATCCTTCCATATATAAAATGTGTTCTTGAAAAGTTGGCTGTAAGGAAAAATTCAAGATGTCAAACCTTTTCTTCTCGTTGACTTGAATTTGTAAATGAGAGCCTGGGGCCCTGAATGCTGCTGTTGCCATGGCAGCAGAAATTCACAATTCCCTTGTGCCAATCTAAGAAGCACAGTATATGCATTGCTTGTGGAAATTCTCTAAATAAGACCATCCTATATGCTGAGTTGCCTTACTATCAAGGGGTACATTTCTTGGCTTTAAAAAAAAATTTTTTTATACACTCAGGATGGAGAATACTTGAATAAATCTGCATTTCTTAACTTGAATTAAAGTCTCTAGGCATGTTGAGATGGAGCTGTGAAGCAACAAATTAAATGAGTAATTTAGGAAAACCAAAACCCTATTAGCGAGATCCTGTCTGTTAAACCCAATGACTGACTAAAGGATCAGTTAGCCTTTCTAGGAATGGAGCAAAACAGCTAAATGGGGCACTGGCTGCTCGGCTGGTGGACTTTCCCCAAGTAGGGCCCAAGGAGCTGCCTTCCTCTCTCCCCCAAGGAGCTGCCTTCCTCTCTCCCCAGGCTGTCCTTTCCTTCAAAGTCCTGCGGAAAGTTTCCGAGACAGGCATTTATTCAGACTAAAGTACTGCTCCAGGTGGAAGATGATCCCTCAGATCTCGTCCAACCCCTTCATTTTCTGGAGGAGGAAATCCAGGGGAGAAAGCTCGGTATCCAAGGTCAGTGACGCACACTGGAAGCGGCCAGGCTAGGATTTGAACCCAACTCTCCATTTATTAAGCACTTACTCTATGCCAAGCGCATCACTGAGCTCTAGGGATCCCAAAGCCAATGCTTTATTCACTACCAGCAGACAAGGCATTTGAGCAAGCCATTTGTCAATACTAGCAGATAGGCCCATTTTGTGTGCCACCTTCAGCATTCCAAGCTGCAAAGGAGAGGGACTCAGAGGCAGAGGAAGACTTTAGTGGATGAAGTTTAGGAGACACAGACAGAGATGGAAAGAGAGATGGAGAAAGTCGAAAGAAACGGCGATGGGGAAAGAGAAAGATGGAGAAAGAGAAGAGACAGACATGGAAAGATATGTATCACATATACAGAGATAGAGACAGAAGTGGAGAAAGCAGAGCTTGAGAGCAGAGAATGAGAGGGAAGGGGAGCAAGAGATGAAGAGAAAGGTAGAGAAAGCAGAGAGAGGGTGGAAGAGCAGAGGTAGAAACACACAGAGAGAACCTAGAAATAGAGAATGAGCTATCTATATCGAGAGCAGAGAGAAACTGAAGATGGAGAGAGATGAAAAGAGACACAGGTGGAGAAAGAAGAGAGATGGACAGAGACAGACATGGAAAAACCTTTGCACACATATACAGATAAGAAAGAAGAGAGAGATGGACAGAGCAGAGAATGAGACAAAGCAGAGAGAGGTGGAGAAAGACAAAGATGGAGAAAGAGAAGAGACAGGTGTAGGAAGCCCAGAGAGACACAGACACAGGTACAGACTCAGACTTAAAAAACAATCAACTAAAATCGGATTGGAAAATCTTCAGATGTCCTAAAGCTGATATTCTTGCTTCTCTGTAGGTAGCCCTCAAAGACTATATTAAAACACAATTTAGTCTCCCCTGTGTAAAAAATCCTTTCAGAACTTGGTGATAGTGATGACTTCAGAGCCAACAGGGTGCTGCCTCAATGACAGTTTGAAGAATCCTTTTATTGGGGTAGGGTCTGTGAGTTTATCAGTGTAAGGGCCTCCCAGGGTGGAGATTCCCTTTACCTTCAGATCAGAATCTTGTCTGCTAATTATAGTCTCAAAGAGTTGCCCGGATCACCAAGAGGTTAAATGATGTGCTCTCCTTCCCACTGCCAGTATATGTCAGGGTCAGGACTTGAACTCAGGGCTTCTTGATTCCAAGGCCGACCCTCTTTGCACCATGCCTTATTGCCTCTCGTTTTCCTAGAAAATGGAAATGCTAGAATGGCATAGGTTAGAGTCCCCACAACACAGTGTATCTCACAATTTCAACAGGAAAAATACAGGATTGCGATACAGAGCAATGAATTAGGGAAGGGTAAGCAGCCCTGTCTGAAAATTTCCATTTCTTCGGTATTTCACTGCTGACAGCCGTAGGAATTCATAGATCTTTCTTTGCTGATTTGCATCAATAAACATTTCCAAGTCCTGGAAGCAATTAAAATAGAATTGTTATACTCAGTGAGGCGAGGTGTCTTGATAAACTCCCAAATTAACTTACTACCTAAATGTTCACAAAATATGGTTCTCTTTATTATCGCGGAGTTTCCCTAGAATACATATGTTACAGGATCCTATTTCTAAGCAACACAAAAAGATGACGAAAGAGCTTTTGCAACAGACAGAGCTTGGAGTTTTTGCAAATCTCCTACACGTTCCTCCCAAGTTTCCTTTCTTTCCCCCATCCAAATGGCTTCCATTTTAAAAAAATCTAATAACTAAAAAAGACCAAGGGGCATCACGGTTATTACATATTGGTGTGCAAATTGTCCTTTATCTCCTAGACTGCCCGTGACCTAAGCTTTCATCTCCTGGTGTTTAGTTTTCCTAGAATTATCTGGGCTGCTTTTTGCTGGGCAGACAGTTCTTCAAACACATACATACGTGTGTGCATACATATAGACAAATCCTCTGCAGCTGGGTCCCACTTAACTGGGATTGTGTCCATGGCAGAACATCCCGTACCACAAGGAAGCATCAGGATGGTTGGGGAGCAGCTGTCACCCTCTACAGACTGCCCTTGTCCTAGAGCAATACCTATCCCTTCTCACAAGATGGGGAGCCCTGCTCTTGGTCCTCAAAACCTTAGAAATGTGGTATTTCCCCCTGCTTTCTATGATCTCACAAGGAAAAGCAAAGAGCATCTGGTTTTATTCTTATTCTGCACTAGTCACCTCTGTTGAATATGGGGGGGGGGGTTGATGCTGAGCCTTAGGATTACCAGTCCTTGTCCTCGTTTTTTGAAGGATTTATTATTGATTGATATGTCTATTAACTCATATTTCATGTGGCTGCTAGCTAAAAAGCAGATCATCTTTGCCTCACCTGGAAAAATAAAAGAGATGAGGAACAGAATGAAAGCTTTAATGTTTTCCCCCTTCCCAATGACCTCGGTAAAATCAGTTTATGGAAAGGAGGCTGTGAACAGTTCCTTTTAGAGGAAGTTGGGGGATTTCCAGGTTCAGGTTTCCTGATCTGGGCCCAGAGCAACTTACAGAGACTCCATTTAATCTTGCAGGTGAATGAGCTTTATTGTTGGGAGCCTCTGAGGTCCCTTCCAACTTGGAGGTGCTAGGATTCTAGGGAAATCATTGATTTCCCTCCTGCCTCAAAGTTTAAGGAGCATCGTTCCCAGAGGCAGGGGTTGGCAGTGTTGGCACACACCTTTTACAGATGTGAAAAGTGAAGCTTGCAGAGGTTGTGACCCGAGGTACCTAGATGGTACAGTGGATGGAGCGCTAGAACTGGGCCCAGGGAGACTTGGATCAGATCTGCCTCCGATACTTCCCGCTTGTGGGACTGTATGTGTTGCTTAACATCACTCAGACTCAGTTTCTTTTTTCTGTCAAAAGAGAGAATAGTCATATCTACTTCCTAAAGGCCATGGTGAGGATCAAATTCTCATTTGATCCCATCCATACAGTATTTTGTCAGCCTTAAAGCAATCTATAAACACTGGAGATTATTATCGCTATTACCCTAGATCAGTCCAGTTGAAAAGATCTGGGCTTCGAATCGAGGTCCCCTTGGAGCTCTGCCTCCAGAATCACTGTTCTGTGGCATCCTTTCTGACTTGATGCTGTTTTTGCCCAGGGATCGTTGTCAGGCTTTTTGCTTATGGCTGGCCTTGACTCATGGGAAGGATGACTATGATCCCGCTTAACCACTCATATTTAGAAAAGCCTACACATTTCAGTGGGACAGCTGAGAGTTTCCCGAAATTGCCAACCGTGGTGTTTTCTTCTTTGGAGTGTGTTACGCCACAATAATTTGTACTGACTTCAAAGAGGAACCCACAGCAGAGATGTCTTTTGGGTGATTGCAGCTCCCCTCCCCTCCTACCCAGTCATTCCAGGCTTGACTTCCTCATCTCAAAGCATTTTCTTTTACAGATTAATTCCAATTCCCAATGAATATCTAACCATCAACTTCAGCTTGAGGAACTGGGGACTCCAGACAGAAGGGCAGTGACACAGGGCTAAGATGGGCGGAAAGGTTATAGAGCAGGACCTCTGTCCTCAGAACTGCTGGGGTGCTGCCCCATGCTGTGGGGAAGAAAAGAATACTTTAGGGAGTCCATGCTGAGTCAGAAGTTTGGCTGTGAGTACTGGCCTCCTTCCTCCTTGGGAGCTTTTTCCTAGTATTATAAGATGATGAACTGGAAGGGATCTGGGAGATCATCTCATTCAGTGCTGTCAAAGTCATATAAAACCAGGGCCACTAAACTGTACACAGACTCCTAGGCCCAAGTTGATTTAGAAAACCACATATTAACATTATTTACATTCCATTGTATTTGACTTATTTCATATTTCCCAATTACAGTTTCAAACAGTTCCAGGAGCACTAGGGAGCGTCGGAGCAGTCCCATAAAGGCTGTATGTTTGATACTTCCGATCCAAAACATTTCCTTAAAATCGAGGCATGGAAGTGACCTGACCTCGGTCACACAGATTGGAAGTGCTTCAGCTGTGATTCAGACCCAGACCTTCAGTCTCCAAATTTAGTATGGTTTCCAGTATACCATATTGCCCCTGACAAACTAAAAATATATACTGCTCTACAAGCTGTTTCGAAAATAAACCAAAAACCTGCTCACACCTACTGGAAAAAGGCTAGTGAAATAAATAAAAAGAAAACCAGCCCCTTTGAAACCAGTTCTTGGAATTGTTCCACTTTGGCAAATGTAGGTAATCCCCAGGCTTAAGACCTGGGTTTCTATTCCAGACCCTTTATTTTTTCCGTATGCATGTCATTTTTTTTTGTTGTCTGTAGACGCTTTGAAGGGTGGTGCACTTTAAAAATTTCTTCCAGCCTGGAGCAGACTAACAAAGGTGTGTGAGTGCTAGATGGAGAAGAAGCTAGTTATTACTTCTACCCCCTTCTGCCTCAGTTCTTGGGGCTGACAGATATTTTCTTGTAGCCAAATATCCCAGTTTATGTGGCAGCTCTGGGGCTAAACCTTCCTCACATTGTCCTGTTCTTATTTCCATCGGGGATGACCTAAACGAGACCGGGCCCTCTGGGAAAGCTACTGTGGCCAGGATCCTGGCCTGGGGGGTTATGCTTACCTTGCAGGAACACATTTCTAAGCTACAGGGGAAACTGTGCTTTCCCATTTTACAGGTGAAGTGACTGACTCCTAGGGAGGGATAATTCCCTCCTTCCTCCTCTCCTTTCTTTTTTTCTTCTGTCCCACTTTTCTCCAAGGACTGAGACTGATGGGGGCGATACACTTGAATAAAGAGCTAGAGAAGGTCTGTGACGCTGAAGGGTTGTTTGGGACCCGGGCCCTCCCTCAGCTCCGTGTCCAGTTGCTATGGGAAATCGTCGGGATCCCCTTCCGAGGTCACCAATGGGCAAGGGGCTTCTGTTTTCAGTTGTCACTATCTACGGGTCCCGGAGGGCAGGCGTTCTCACTTAATAAGCCGAGCCGGTGGGCTGGGCCGCCCTGCTCCTCCCTTTCTTTCCCCTCTTCTTCCTCGTGCCCCTCTCTCTCTCTCGGCCAATTTCTAGCTTCCTGTTCTTTTCTCCTCTTCCCCCTCCCACCGGCCATCAGGGAGTCCCGGCCACGGACCCAACAAGCGGCCCAGAGGCGAGGGGGAAGGGGAGGAGGAGGGAAGAACAATCCGGGCACTTTAGTGGCTTTAAGGGGCCCGCGCACCGTAGCCGCTGGAATACGGGGGCGAGTCCGGCCTCGGATCCCCGAGCGTCTGCGGACCTGGGAGTCGGAGCCCCGCTTGCTTGCTTGCTTGCTTGCTAGCAGGACGTCGCTGCGTATTCTCGGAACTGTTTACTAGATCCCTCCCACCCCCACTCCTTCCTCTCAGCAAGGTGCTAACTTCAGGGAGGACCCAGAATCCTTACGGCGCCTCAGACATCAGAGGCTCATAGATGTGGAGATGGAAGGGTTCTGAGGGCGCATGTGGGCCACCCCCTTCCTTCTCATTTTCCAGAGGGAGAAACTGAGAGACTTGAACGACTTGTCCAAGGTCACCAAGACGGCGAGCAGGACTGGAATGCAGTCCTCAGAAGCCATACCCGGCTCCCCTCCCTAGCTAAAAAAAAAAAAGAGTACGACAAAGAAGGAAGTAGAGAGCAGGAGACAGGGCGGGGTCATACGTACAAAACTGGTTATTTGAGTAGCGGTTTGGCCCAGGTTGGGCCGGACCCGGCCGGCTCTGCGTAGGATGGGCGGCACCCGCCCGCTCCGCTGTCTGCGCAGGCGCACACACATTTTCTAACTCCCCTCCCCTTCGCCCTCGCAGAGTTCCGGGCGGCTCGGGTCGGTCACGGGAGCCAATCAGCTGTGGGGAAATTTAAAGCGCGGGACGATCCACGCCCTTCCCTCTTCCTTTCCCCTCCCCCAGCTGGGTGTTGCCCTTCGTGGCACTCGCTGGCCAGAGGGTCCTGGGCGAGTCCGTTAGCCCTCTGAGCCTCAGTTTCCTGTCTTGTCGAAAGCCTAGGGCCAACTTGGAGCCCTGCCTTCTCTAAGGCTCGTTTTCCTTTACCACACCTCCCGCCCCCATCATTGTGTGAAGAATTATGAGGGGGGTGAAAGGGCTGTCCTCCTCACCACTCCCCCCACTCCCCCCCCCCCCCCCCCCCCCCCCCCCCCCCCCCCCCCCCCGCCCCAGACGGCGACTGCCTGAGGTAGCGAGGGGTCGGGGCCTGTACCCGGGCTACACTTGGGGGGTGGGGTGGGGCCCAGGCTGCCCCCTGAGGCCGGAAGTGAGTCCCCCAGGCGGAGGGGGAGGGGCAGGCCTCGGTGGGACCATTTCCCCTTCCCGGGAAAACCCTGGGCCCGGGCAGGGGCTGCGCTTCCCCACTTCCTCTTTCGACGCCCTGACATTCCCACCCTCGTGACCAGCCCACGCGACTCTCCCTCTGGGTTGGCCATCAAAGAGGAAGGGCTTGTCTGTGGTCGGGGCTATCTCGGGCACGGGCCAAGAAAAGGCGACCGACCAGTCCCGAGTGGCCTTGGGACTGCTGGGGACCTCGGAGGGAGCTTAGCCTCCGCTCCTCCACCCCGGCCCGAAGAGTTTGCCCTGGAGCAACGCTTAGAGATCCCAGCCCGGGACTGGCACCGAGAGCGGAGGGACAGGTAAGTGCTGTGTGAAATGCCCCAGCAGGCCTTGAGTGCGGGGAAGCTCCAGGGAAGGGGCTCCTCGGCCCACACCGGGGACGTGCGATTTCGGAAGCCCCCGGAAGCCACCCACCTCGAGAGGGAACGGCCATGTTGGCAAGTGGGGTCCCAGAACGAAGCGGCCCCTTAGGGTTAAGGACAACGAACTCCCCACTCTGAGCTACCCCCACTTGCCTAGAGTGCAGGGCTCAAAAAAAGTAAACCGTGACCAGGTGGGCTCTGTGGGGTGGTACGGTACCAGGCAGTGAGGAGAGAAGGCTGTCTGGGAAAAACGGGCCTGCCTCGGCCCCGTGCTGGCCAAGGGGCCCTGGGCGAGTTGCTGAAGCCCTCAATGCACCAGGCAACTCTCCAGCCTAAGTTGAGGTGAGCCGGTGCCCGGCCACAGCATCCACCTGTCATGGAGCATTTCCTTCTTACCAATAAAAGTTTGGAGCCAGTCCCTGAAGTGTAGTGGAAACCTCCTCTACTAGATTCTAGTGAATTCTAGTACTGCCTTGGGGACATTAATATGTGTGAAAACATTTATGAACCATGTGACTTATTTTCATGATTTTGTAGCTTTGTGTTTCAATGGAATTTTTTTTTTTAGCTATTCATTCAACAAACATTTATTTTTAAGAAGTGCCTTCTGTGTGACAGACATGAAAGGGCCCCACCTTTATGGGGCTCTTTTTTTTGATTGGAGCAGATACTGTGCCCACATAAATACCCAGGGGATACAGATAAATTAAAGAGGAAGTAATTGGTGGGGAGGGAGAGGTCCCAGCAGCTGATAGTGGTTAGGTGATTGTAGGAGGTGGCACTTGAGTTGCATATTCAGAGCCTTCGGGGACCCTATGAAGTGAAGGTGAGAAGGGAGAAGTGTATTCCAAAAGCAAGGAGGTGAGAGATGGGAAAGTCTGTGAAGGCACAAGTGAGAGGTAATAATATGTAATAAGTCTGGAAAAGCTGGTTAGGACCAGTGTGTGAAGGACTTTAAAAGGAAGGGGACCTTGTGCAGAAGAACTGGCTCTTGAGTTAAGCCTTAAAGGAAGAGATATTTGAAGAGAGTGGCAGTGGAGCCAAGAGACTGCATTGCAGGAATGGGAAAGCAGCCTGTGCAAAGGCTCAGAGGCAGGAGATTATTGATTAGGAAAAGATGAATGGGCTAATGCTTGTAATCTTAAACCAGTTTTCATTTCTCTGTAAAATATTGCTTCCCTAAAGGCACTTGTCTGTAGCTGTGTTCTCCGACATCGATCCCTTCTCTCATTCTCACACGAGGATGCTCCCCTCCAGCCCTTCCCATCCCTCCTCTGGGGCTGCACAGGTAGCATTGACCCTTCCGAGGCTTCTAACCTGACCCCATCTACCTAAACCTTGACACTTGAATGTTTCCACACTTCTGTTCCTAAATGACTTGACTAGGCACCCTGAGCACCAGTGAATGAGTAAAGGCCCTCCTTCCCCCTTTTTATTTTGGGAGGGAGTAAAGTGAATCACACAGGATGGGATAGCATCATTGCATTGTGATCTTCATCAGCAATCTCACTCCCTGAACTTTCCCTTCAATGATACTTCCCTTTCAAATTTGTTTATTTTGAGGGTGTCATCATTCTTCCACTCTCCCAGCTTCCTTGCCTCTCACTCGGCTATGTCCTCACTCTCATGGCTCTCATATCTAACCAGTTGCCAGCTCTTGCCTTTTCTACCTTTTGTATGTCTCTTGCCTGCATCCCCTTCTCTCAACTCTTATGACCACCACCTTAGTTCCGTTCTTCATATGTCCTTTCTGTAGCGTCCTCTTTGGCCTCCCTGCCTCAGGCCTTCCCACCCCACCTTCCAATCTAGCATCCCCATAGCTACAAAAATGATCTCTTTTAAAGCACAGGTCTGAACATGTCACCCCCCTACTCAATAAATTCCAGTGTCTCTCCATTAACTCTGGAATCAAATATTATTTCATCAACATCTGTCTCCTTCATTCCTACTTAAAAGATGCTGAATAAAGCTTGAGGAAATGTCCAAGCATGCTGACTTTCCAACAGAAGCTGGGCCCTTACTGAAGCAGGGCAGTTCTTTTATTAGTTCCTAATTGATTCCCTATCTCACTCCTGCAGAAGGTATTCTACATCTGTTCTTCATTCTTGAAGCCCCTCCCCCCCCCCCCCCACTCTTTCTCTGCTGAGGACCTTGACTCTTATTATACTGAAAAAAAAATTTGTGCTCCTTCTTCTCTCATTCTCTACCATCTCATCCTCTCCTCCTTTCCCCTAGTTTTTTGACAAAGAGGTAGTACTGCTCTTGGTCAATCTCTTGTCCTCCCATATTGCCCCTTCAGTCATCCCGTCCACCTCTAGTTGTCAACCTCTTCCTGTCATCTGAGTTGCTTCCCTGCTGCCTTCAAATGTGAATCTCTTGACTTTAAAAAGCCCCTTTGCTAGACCCTCACCAATCCTCTATATTTTTTCTCCTGTTATGAACTGTTTCTATTAAACAGTGTTCACCTGCCTCTATCTCCTCTCCTCTCTAACTCCCCAGTCCTTTTGTAGTCTGACTTTTAACCTTATCACTTGACTGAAGCCACAGCCTCCAAAATCACCATCTATCTCTTAATGATCCAATCTGATGATCTTTTTTCAGTCTGCTCAGATTGATCTATTTGCAAAGCCTTATGTTGCTGACCATCTTCTCCTGAATACTTTCCCATCTCTCTGGTTTTTTGATACTGTTCTCTCCTGGTTTGTCTCCTATCTGGCTCACTACTTGTTCTCATTTCTCTTGTTGACTTATCATCCACAATCCTGGCCCCTAATGTGGCTGTGTCTTTTTTCCCCCACTTCTGTACTGTCTCGGTGATCCCTCTGAACCCCATGGCTTTAACTCTCCATGTCTATGTGGATGACTTCCAGATTTCCATATTTTGCCCCGGTCTCTCACTATACCTTAATTCCAGGCCTTTCCACCCCACTTCCTTTTAGGTGGGGTGCTTAGTAAGCATTTTCAAACAGATCTCCCACAACCATAATGGACTCAATATATCTAAAACTGAACCCATCATGTTTTCCCTCAAACCATTCCCTCCTTCCTTATTTCTGTCAGAAGTATTACCATTTATCTCTTTACCCAGGTCCACATCCTCTAGTTCCTCCCTCTCCCTCATTCTTCTAGTCTGATCAGTTGCCAGATCTTGCTGTTGCTACCTTTTCTGTTCCCCTAGTTACCTTATCTCCTCTCACTGAAATGACTGCAGTAGCCTCCCGCTTGGTCTCCCTGCCTCCAGCCTCTCCTCACTCCAGTCCATTCTCTACACAGATGCAAATTGATCTTCCTGAAGTACAAAGCTAATCCTATAACTCTCCTACTGACCCAATTCTAGTAGGTTCTTCAGAATTATGAAAACCAAACCAGACTCCCTCTGTTTAACTTGTAAATCCCTACCCAACCTGGCCTCAGCCTATCTTTCTGGCCTTTCTTTATGATTCCTCATTCACTCGGCCATCCTGGACCCAGCTGGCCTTCTCTTTCTTCAGCTCCCTTCTCCTTGTGGGCCCTGTGCCCCCCATCCCTGGGATGTGGTCTCTCCTCACCTTTCCTTTGCAGACCTTCTCTTTAAGATGGAGCTCAAGCACCACCTTCTGCACAAAGTCTATCCTGCTCTCACAGAACTGCTTATGCCACCTTCATAGCTGCCTTGAGTTTCACTTCTTTTTATTTCTTATTTGTTCAGTCAGGCTATTCGCTTTACATTTGTCTCCGGTATATTTTTATATATCCTTTATTTTCTGCCCCTGTTAGAATGGAAGCTTCTTGAGAGGAAGGATTCTTAGTACTTAAGTTTACCTGGCACAGCTTTTGGCACACATAGGAGGCACTTAATAAATGATTAGCTTTTTAGTAAATTATTAAATGTTTGATCTTATCCTTTTTTGATGGCTGTTTTGGTGGAAACTTGATAATGCACGTAGATTGATAGATAGATGAGCACTTTGTGCTGGGCACTGTGCTAGGCAAGCAAGCCAATCCCTGCTTCCATTCTAATGGGGGAAGACATCATGTCAAGGAGAATTGAAAAGGAATAGGATATACTAGGGAGATGAGCAAGTGGGGTGAAGGCCTGGGCAAGGGAAGGGGACAAGTTCACTTCTTGGGGGGGGACAACAGGCGGGCAGATTCCAAGGTTATGGGGGGGTGGAGATGAGGATGATGGCTGAAGTAGGGGCAGGTTGATGAGAAGATAGTCCAGAAATAGACAGGGGGCAGTGTGTGTATGTCTGTGTGTGTGTGTGTAATTTCTAGATAAGAAAATAGGTGTTAACTGGGGGGGGGGGTACGTGCTCAATTTTTCTTTTCTTACTGATAGGAGCACCCAATCAAAAAAAAAAATCTGCAGAACAGTGGTCTATAGAATTCTATCCCCAACCATTTTCACAGTATTCCTTATCTGAACTCTTCATTTTTAGGATTATACTGCACTCTGCTGGTTAGCAGGTTGTTCTGACAAAATGCTAGCAGAAGCTTTCTTACCTGGGATCCTGTACCAAGAGCACATTAAGTCATACCAAGCACACACATGTAAGCAGAACCCCAAAAAGGAGAAGGAACCTTGGACAGACCAGCTTTTGGAGAGTGAAGATATGAAGCTTCCCTCCACTGAAACGAAGGGGCTGGACAGTGGGCCACCTGCAAGCTGCCCAGAGTACAGTAAGGATATGTGCCAGCAGAGATCGGCAGATGGGGTGGCAATGCAGGGCCAACAGAGTACAGCCCTCCAGGGTAACGCGTCAGCAGCGTTGCAGATCCCCCAAAGAGCCCCACCGGAAGAAAGCGAGCTGGATCTGTATCGCTCGTGGTCCTGCGCTAGCATCTGCCAGAATTATCCTGATCTCCATATTGGGGGAAATCGTGTGGGGCATGCTTATGATTCTGGTTGTTTCATGGACCATGCCCATGATGAGACTTTCACAGGACCCCTGCTTCTCTCAGAGGACATCCTACTGGGCCGTTCTCCCATCCCCAGCAGGCAGCCTCCCATGGCATACAAATTCCTGCCTGGAGATGAGGTTCGAGAACGAAGCATCCTCTTGCACAAACAGCCCCTCTCTGACTCCTTGCTTAACAGCTATGTGGAAAAGAAGGTGGATGAGCTCTACAAGCAGGTTTTTGAAGAGAACTTGACCCGATGCCGCTCTGTGACCAGTCTCGTGGCTTCCAATCTACTAATGAACAACTTGAATCACATCAGCCTTCAGATCTCACAAGAACAAAACATTGAGGTGTCCCGAGCTCGAGAGGCCCTCTTGCAGTCTATGGCCTTGCGCAGCCTGTACTATGCTTCCAAAGGAAACAGCTCAGAGCTCAGCACTCCCAACCTGCAGATCTCTAGTCAGACAAAGTGGGAGAAGTTGCCGAAGTTGTAGGCAATACCCTTTGGGCTGCTGCTGCTGTGTCAGAAGACTGCCCCAGTAGCCTTTTCAATTTGGGGGTGGGGGGAAGAGGCATCTTTGCATGTGGGGAAACATTTCTGGAGAGCTCAGAGCTGACAAGTGCATTTCTCACTTTGACCATCAGGCATTGGGAAGGTGCTGAATTCATCTTTTTTGGACCCACTGTCAAATTGTGGCACTACCATTGCTTACTACCATGGTGACAGGAATACCAAATTGCAGAATTATTAAGCTGGAAATGATCTTTGAAGTATGTAGTCCAATGCACAAGCAAAACAATAATCCTTACTATACCACACCCAACAAAGGAACATTCAGCATCTACGTGAAATCCTCCAGAAAGGCAGCAACTCCTTATTCCTGAGGCAGCCCATTGAACTTATGGAAGCCTTTCATTCCATCAGACTTGAATTTGCTTTGCGATTTGTGTCCGATACTTCTAGTTTGGCTTTCTCGGGCCAAACTGAATAAGTCCAATCTCTTTTCCTAATGACAGTCCTTTGATTACTTGAAGATAGCAATCACATTCCCCCTACCCTCTTCTTCAACAAACTAAATGTTTCTGTTTCCTTTAATTGATTCTTGTATGGCAGAGACTCAAGGCCTCTTGTGTGTATGTTGTATGTTTCTCTTTTCAGATATAGATTGGATTAAATGGTCACTGAAATGCCTTCCAACTCAGAGATCCTGAGAGTCTGTCATTCTGTAAAGTTGCTTTTCCTCTTTGGCCCTCAGTTTCCCAATCTATCCTGTCAAAGTTTGGATTTGATAGCCTTGAAGGTCCCTTCAAGCTCTTAGTCTCTGGTCCTGGCTATGGAGAGCAAGTGCCATTAGCCTCATTTGAGGTCAATTTGAGGTTAAAGTATCATGAGGAGACTGAGGCCTATGACAGTTTAGGTAACTTCTGGGGTAACTTTTCAAGGATCTAACAGAGCTGAGACTCAATGCCAAGTTTTCTGACTACAAGATGGCTGGATGGTTTTATCCACTACAACATGTTCTGAACCTCCCTCAAATGGTGAGTTCCTGTATTTTGTGACAGGTACATTGGAGATGCTCAATTGCTTTTTGATTCAAAGGGATGCCTGTTTCATTTATTCCCTGACTTCCCCCTTGCCCTCTGCCTTCCCTTTGGCAGCTTTGTTTTATACTGTAGTCAGGGGAGCTTGAACAGTTCAGATAGGCAGAGACTGAACCAGGGTCAGCACACCCCCTTAGCAATCCTGCACTGAAGGATGCCGAGGGATGAGATGACATTTACTCTTGAGAGTGGGCCACAGGAGCAGTACTTCACAGAACAGGTCTTTTACCAGCAGGACCCTGTCCATTGAGGCAGGGCTCTGTTCATCTCTTATTTAGGACAGGGTCTTAGAGAGCTACTGTGGTTGAAACATTAACATGTGATTGCCCCAAAGGCTATTGGTGAAACGGTATCTCCCATAATAGGAGCCCATAGATAACCCACAGTGGTTCTTTGCCAGCTTGTCCTTCAGTTCTTTCCAGCCAGATAGAACTTGACCTCACTTAGACTTTGCTAGCATAACTCTGGAAAGCCGAGGGTCACCTTTGTGCCCTTAGTGGGGCATTGGAAGAGGACTTGGGTGGCTCAATTCCTTCTATCCTAAGACCTAAAGTTGGAACTGACCTTCCAGAATATCTCTCACTCCCCTTTCACATCCCACTCGTGGATGAAGACGGTGAGGACCAGAGTTGTGAGTTGATTTGTCCAGAGTCACACAGCTAATCCTTAATAGGAGATTTGATTTGATTTGAACCTAGGCCCTCTGACTCCAAAGTCAGTGCTTCTATTGGGCTCCATTGGCATGGAGAGAGTAAGAGGGAGCTGCAGGGAACAGTGATTTGGTGTTGAAACTTGATCATTCTGCACTGTTTGGAGATAGCCATTAGCAGTAGTTTTTCATGGCCTTGATACATAGACTGTTAGAGCCATGGGGGACCTGAGCGATCTGCTCATATAACTGCCTTCTTTTATAAAAGAGGAAACTGCACCCAGAGAGGGCAGGTGGCTTGCAAAATATTCCCCAAAGAGGCAGATGCCTCCCCCATCTTGCTGGGCCCCATGCTTGTTTGTGCCAGATCTTCTGTTCTTGGCACACAATTCTTTTTTTTTTTTTTTTTTTTTTTTTTTTTTTTTTTTGCTGAGGCAATTGGGGTCAAGGGTCCTGCCCAGGGTTACACAGCTAGGAAGTGTTAAATGTCCTAGACCAGATTTGAACTCAGATCCTCCTGACTTTTGGGCCGGCGCTCTATCCACTGCTCTGCCTAGCTACCCCCTTTCTTTCTTTTTTTTAACACATATAATCATGTTAAACATAATTCCACATTAATCATGTGTTAAAGGAAGACCCAGGACCAAAGGGAAAAATCCCAAGAAAGAAAAAAGAAACAAAAGAAAAGTGAAAATAGCATTATTGGATCTGCATTCAGACTCCATAGCTCTTCCTCTTGCCATGGATATGATTTTCCATCATGAGCCTTTTGGAATTGTCTTAGATCATTGCATTGTTGGGAAGAGCAGTCTGTCACAGGTGATCATCGTATACTCTGTTATTGTGTACAGTGTTCTGCTGGTTCTGCTCACTTTACTCTGTATCAGTCCATATAAGATGTCTTCCTGGATTTTTCTGAACTCCTTCTGCTCATCATTTCTTATATTGCAATAGTATTCCATTACATTCGTATACCACAACTTGTTCAGTCATTCCCCACTTGATGGATATCCCTTCAATTTTCCATTTTCTTTTTTGGCACACATGGACAGGCTAGTGAAGAGAAAAAGACTTTCCTCAATGGACCGTGAAACCATTGCCATTCACTTGGTGTCTCTGCCTCAGTCTACTCTTCTGTAAAATAGGATAATAGCAATTACCTTAAAGAAGGGCCGTGAAGACTAAAAAGATGAGATGTTTTAAAAGCACTTTGATTTTCTGTGATAAGAGTTCTGATTGTGGAGTGTCTTGATAAGGGAAAATTGGCCTTGTCATCCAATTGCTGGCAGACTTGGATTCTGGACACTCCTAGAAGAGTCCCAGGGTCAAGGTTTTGGAAAAACTGAATGAATTGAAGATACTGACAAGCAGATATTTGTTTTTTCTGTTTCTGTTAAAGTTTGTTTTTAATGGCAAAGTCATCACAATGGTAAAATTAGTTAATACTTCAAATATATCAACTTTGTTGATGTAAATAAAGATTAATTGGCCAGTATCACTAGTGTGGACAATTTTTTTTTCAGACACTTATTGTTTAGGGTAACTTTTTTTTTTATTATAGATTTTTATTCACAAGTTATATGCATGGGTAATTTTACAGCACTGACAATTGCCAAACCTTTTGTTCCAATTTTTCCCCTCCTTCCCCCATCCCCTCCCCCCTGATGGCAGGTTGACCAATACATGTTAAGTGTGTTAAAGTATAAATTAAATACAATATAAGTATACATGTCCTAATAGTTATTTTGCTGTACAAAAAGAATCGGACTTTGAAATAGTGTACTATTAGCCTGTGAAGGAAATCAAAAATGCAGGCGGACAAAAATAGACGGATTGGAAATTCTATGTAGTGGTTCACATTCATTTCCCAGAGTTTTTTTGCTGGGTGTAGCTGGTTCAATTCATTACTGCTCTATTAGAATTGCTTTGGTTCATCTCATTGCTGGAGATGGCCACATCCATCAGAATTGATCATCATATAATATTGTTGTTGACCTATATAATGATCTCCTGGTCCTGCTCATTTCACTCAGCATCAGTTCATGTAAGTCTCTCCAGGCCTCTCTGAAATCATCCTGCTGGTCATTTCTTACAGAACAATAATATTCCATAATATTCATATGCCACAATGTATTCAGCCATTCTCCAATTGAGGGGTATCCACTCAGTTTCCAGTTTCTGGCCACTACAAACAGGGCTGCCACAAACATTTTTGCACATACAAGTCCCTTTCCCTTCTTTAGTATCTCTTTGGGGTATAAGCCCAGTAGTAACATTGCTGGATCAAAAGGTATGCACAGTTTGATAACTTTTTGAGCATAGTTCCAAACTGCTCTCCAGTAGGCTAACTTTTAACAAGTTAAACAAGTGATGGTCTTAGCAACCTGGAATATGCCAAGATTTGAACAAGATACTACTGTTTTTAACCTACTCCCTAATTAAAAATGTATGTTAGGTTACCCTCAAGTGCTGACCCCATCTAATTAATTGTTCCTTTGTTCTCTCTAAATAATCCTAGAAATAAGCCATTCACTCAAATAAATATTTCTCAAGCACAAGAAGAACAAGAACTTCTTCTGTTCCAGATACTATGCTAAGTTCTGGGCATAGAAAAACAAACAAAAAAACCCTGAAAAGCTGGTGCCTGTCCTCATAAAGCCACCTCTGAGGGAGTTGGAGGAGGGACAGCATGTAACATCTTAACTGTATAAAATTAATCCAAAGTAGCTTGTGAGTGTAAGGTGAGAATGGGTAGAACTGAGCAGGCCAAGCCTAGTGTAGGTCACCCTTCAGTTGAACCCTGAAAGGCTAAGATTTCCCTAATCTTTTATATCTATAATTGCATTTAGTCTTAGAACCAACCTTGTGAGGGATGAGGTTTGGAGAAGAGAAGCAGTTTACCTCAGGTCACACCTCCGAGACTAGCACTCTGTGCCAGACATTTGGTTCTGCTGCAAGTGGAATAGGCAGTGGACTGCTGAAAGGGAAGATGATGAGCCTGGTGTCTTTTGCAGTCATGATGGGTCACTTCTGAGGACTTCTGGACTTGAATTACATGGATATGTCTCTGCGTTTTGGATTAGGGACAACATGTTTTGTCATAGATGATTCTGTTTTCTTTGTTAGGTTGCTATCTTGCCCAGTCTATGTGGTTCCCTTACAATCATTTAACCCATAATCAGTAAGGAATCCATATGTTTTTGTTTTTTTTTGTTTTGCGAGGCAAGTGGAGTTAAGGTAAGTGATCTGCCCAAGTTTGCACAGCCGGTATGTGTCACGTATCTGAGAATGGGTTTGTACTCAGGTCTTCATGACTCCAAGTCTGGTGCTGTATCTACTGTGCCATCTCACTGTCCCTGCTCCTTGTGCTTTTGCAGAGGTTGCTAAGTACATATGTGAACTAGAGAACCATCATCTTATCAATTCTACTAAGTTAACACCTTGTTTCAAGTATACTTCTCCAAAGTTCTGCCCTCTATAGTTTTCCACCTGGACTAGTCCAGACTAAGACTAGTCCATATCAAGATAAGGGAACTAAAAGACCTAGGGACATGAAGTGATTTGCCCAGTATCACATATATTTTATTTTTTTTGTTGTTGAGGCAATTGGGCTCAAGTGACCTGCCTAGGTCACACAGCTAGGAAGTGTCAAATGTCCGAGACCAGATTTGAACTCAGGTGCTCCTGACTTCAGGGTTGGTGCTCTATACACTGCGCTACCTAGCTGCCCCAACCTCTTCATTTTACAGGCAAGGAAACTAAGGCCTAGGTAAGTTAAGTCAGGGCTTCTTAAACTTTTCCCACTCGTGCCCTCTTTTTGCCCAAGAAATTTTTACGTGACTATATATATATATATATATATGAAATAGATATCCAATCAAATGTTGATAATAAATCATAATTTTATGACCTTCATATTCAGTTATGAGACCTGATATGGCGTCATAACCCACATTTAAGAAACTGAAGGTTAGGGGCAGCTAGGTAGTACAGTAGATAGAGCACCAGCCCTGAAGTCAAAAGGACCTGAGTTCAAATCTGGTCTCGGACATTTGACACTTCCTAGCTGTGTGTCCCTGGGCAGGTCACTTGACCCCAATTGCCTCACAAAAAAACAAAACAATAAAAAAAACTGGAAGTTAAGTGACTTGACAAGGCTTGTATGAGCTTGTAGAAGCATGAGAGCAGGATTTGAACCTGAGATCTCTTAGTCCAGAGCCTGTACGATTTTTACTGTACCCCTAAGCCTCCATTATCCTTTGGTGTCCTCTACTCACCCTCATATTGCATTGAACACACAGAAGAACCATAACAACCAAAAATCTAGATCTGGAAGGGACCTCAGAGACCGCCTGGGCTTCATTTGATAGATGAAGAAACAGAAGCAGTTGCCCAAAGATGTGCAGTAAATTGGGTCACAAACATTAGAGATGAGATTCAAACCTGAGTCTGATTGAGAATCCTATCCTAGCTCCTCATAGGGCATCCGACCCTTAGATCTGCATTGGCCCAATGACAATCTGGTGGACAGACCCAAGGCTCAGGTGTTGGGAAGTGGTTGGCCTGGGAAAGTGCAAGCTTGGCTTATGGTGGAAAGCTTGGTTTATGTATTGGGCTTATAGACAAGCTGCCCCCCAGGGGTCCTTGATATCAAGAACAATACTTTCCTGAAGTTATTTGGAGAGGATTAGAGCTCTTTGGTCTTCCCCTCCTGATCTGGGTTGGAGTCACATTGGTTGGTGGCCAAGAAAATTCCAGGGCAGTGATCTTTTGGGATATTTGCCTTGTGATGGGACTTCAAAGCAAAATGATGCCCTTATATGCATCGTTTTCTAGAAAGAGTCCCTATTTTTTCCTCTTTAGAAGATAACTATTGGCAAATTCAGGGTTACTAGGAAGGAAGGGGTAATATAAGTAGGAAATAGAATAACAAAAAGGTAAATGGCTCAAAGCTAGAATTCAATTTCAAAGCAATCCACATAACTCAAATCCATATATTTCTTAAATGAAAATCAAAAGTAAGATCATGTAGCAGTGCACAGTCACTAACATGTCAAATTAGCCAATTCATTGGGTGTGTTCTCAGGGGCCGAGTCAAACTGGGCAGCTGGCTACCCACTCCTTCTCCCCCCCCCATTCACCTCACTTCTTAACACTTTCTCATAGAGAAAGAGGTGATATATAATGTAATGCCAGAGAAACTGAGGCAAGACAGAGATTAGTTTTTTTATCTTTTTAATGTGGAGAGTTTTTTGAGGCTAGCTGGCCAAATGGAACTCATGTTTAAAAATCGTTTGACACTGAGGAACTGAAAACAGGGAACTTTTATAGCTAACTAGGGTTTGCAAACAAAATAACCCGAGAATACAATTTTTTAGGAGAAACAAAGGCAGATGTGGGGGTGAGGACACTGTGTAAGTGGACAAGCCCTACTTCCAGGAAAGGATCATAACTTAGTCCTGAGAGGGTAAAGGTCAAGACAAGAAGGTCGAGGACAGGAGACAGCGAGGTGAGGGACAGTAACTCAAAAGGAGGGGAGATTATCCCAGCAAGGATTGAGATAAGGGACCTGGAGTTTTATGAAACTCAATGGTATTTCAAGGCTTCTTTTCTGATTCAATTCTCCCAGTCCTAATGGAAAGATAAAAGGGGGGTTAGCATAGTGTGGGATACATAGTAGGTGCTTAGTAAATGTTTGTTTCCTTCCTTCCTTCTTAAAATTACTTTGCAATTCTTTCTATTTACATTGTATTTGCTTCCTTGGGTAATGTATCCTATCTCACAGAAGATCCACTTTGCTTTTGTATTCCTAGCACCGAACACATATAGCTGTTATTGTTATGGATAATAATCAAGCACTTAATCATTAAATAGGGTTTGGATTGTACCAAGACTCCCATGAATTAGTGGCTCTATCATGCCATTACAGTGGCCATTTCCTTTGGTATTACAGAGCCTGTCTACCTCTCCCTCCTTCATAGAAGACCCATTTCTCTGATGTGCGCATTCAAAGTCGTCCTCTGGGCCTTTTCATGATAATCCTGGGAACAAAGCAGGATACATGAAGAAGGTGGGAGGCCCGTAGGGACATCTGCTCTCCAATGGGCTAACAGATGAGATCATTAGAGGTGGCCTGGGCCTCTGCTTAGTATAGTACATTCTGAGATCTTTGAGAACTTTTCCAAATGTCATTATTAAATCCCTCTAAAGACTTTGTTATGATATGGTTGCATAGACAGCTGCAGATACAATGGAATTGCTTTAGTTGGGATATTGAAAAATGTATACAACAAATCATTTCTCATTTCAGTGTCACAAATGCTCTTATACCCATTTTGAAGAAGAAACCGAGTCTAAGATGAAATGACTTATCCATTAAGTGTTGGAGGGGAGATTTGAACTCAGGTCTTCCAAAGCCCAGAGCCGTTTTCCCTGTGACATGCAACATAATGGACAGAGGATAGGTTGTGGAGGTGGGCAGGCCTGGCTCTGACTCACTGTCATTTAACCTCAATGAACTAGACCAGGGCCTCTTAAACTTTTTTTTACCCTTGACCCCTCTCCACACTGGAAATTTTGCTCGTCCCTTCCCCCTTCCTTCCCCCCCCCCCATATAAAATAGGTTTATGAATCAAGCACATTCCCTCATGACATCATGTGACTTTATCTAGGGTTCGCAAAAAAATTGACAACAATAAAAGGTATCAAATACTCTACCAAGATTTAATTCTCTATGTAAAAATAAGAAATAAGCATATCCATCTCAGTATGCAAATTTGCTTTCATCTTTAATAAATGGTCAAATTATATGTATGCTAAAGAACTGTTTTAAAATAAATTTCTTAATGATTCATTATCAGTTATTATTTGATTTGTATACCTATTTTATATGCCACTGTATTCATGATCACGTACGATTTCTCAAGTGAAAAGGGGTCAAGAGTGGGAAAAGTTTAAGAAACCCTGATCTAGGCAACTTTCTAAGACTCTAAGTTATCTAGAAGGTGCTACCCTGTCATAAGGGAGGAACTTTGCACATCCAGGCGTTCCCTTTGCCAGCTAAACAACAGGTTTTGTATCTTATTGAAGAATGTGTGTAGGATCCTGGTCTTGATGGATGTGATGCGATCAAGCTAGGAGAATGTACACCTTAGCTTTGTTTCTACTGAATCATTGCTGTGGTGACTTTTGAAATGCTATCCTGTTTCTTTTTTTAAGGCAGATAAGTATGCAGCTCTATAGAATGTTGATACAGTTCTGCTTTTTACTTCCTTAAATGATTGGGGGAAACATGTGTGACTAATTAATGGAAATGAATACTCAGGCTAGTCTGGGAATCAGAGTCATAACTAAGGTGGGATAATGGAGTATTGCCCAAGGTGCTGAAATTTAGAGAGTATTGATAGCTCTTGAACTCCTTCAGCAGGTAGAAACAAATAAGCTTGAAACCCTGGTTAGCATACAAAATTAGTTTAAATAGGAAACTATTAACTGTACTGTTGTTCCCCACTCTAACCCCTACCCTCCCAAACCATTATGTCTCGAGGTACAGGGTCTCTTACCTCCCCCTCCTCTTAAAAATTGGATTTTGCTACTTATCCTGCAGCATACTTCTTGACTGCTACAGGCTCTGGAATGATTGGTTCTGGCCCTGCTGGGAATGCTAAAAGGTCAGAAGGTATAATTTTTTTCAGGAGACTTCTGAAATTGACTAGTTCTCTTATGAGCTGCCTTTCAGTACATGAAGAATTTTCATGTGACAGAAGACATCTTTGAAGGCATCCATGATTGGAGATGATATTCCCAAACCTTGAGAAGGATAGGGTTGTAGAGAATAAGAAGGCATGACTGAGTGGCCATCTGTACCAGGTGGAAAGAACATCTATGTGGATGTTTTCTTGGGTCCACAAACCTATCTAAGTCTCATGGGGAAAGGAGTAGATTTATTCTGGGAAGGGGAAACCTAGGAAGCCACAGGGCAGGTTTCCACTAAATGTAAGGAAGAACGTTCTAAGTGTCTAAAAGCCAGTCTGGGAGACTTAGGGCCCAGGTAACTTCAAAAGGAGCAGAGTCTGGCATCTCCCAAATTACCACACACAAGAGACCTGGCCCAGGAAACACTAATCATAGGCTGGGACTAAGCATGATCCTTACTAAGCAGCTGCTCTCTCCTCCCTCCAGGTTGAGATGAGCTCATGAGTTTTGGGAAAGTACTCTACTAGATTCTCCCATGGAGTAGGGCAACTCCTGAGAATCAGATGGAAGGGAGATCATATGATTGATAATGAAGTCTCCAGAGTGGAATTGGATCAGGATGATGAGACTGAGGTCCACTGGAGAGGGATCCTGGCAAAGGGAAAGTCTCCTAGTCAGCTGTTTCTCAATCAATGTGGCAAGATTCTTGAATGTGTTGCAAAGATGTCTTTGTTATGTTGTAATATCTTGGGCAACCTTGTATGGATAATTTTTGACTTGGGTAAAAGATGAAGAGCTTGTGGTAGTTATGGAAGAAGGAGGGTGGTTGCTAGCTTGGGTAGTGTGTGTATGTGTATAAATATAAAATAGAAGGGGCATGACTTGAAGTAGTAAAGAAGGAATGACCTTCCCATCTCTTGATATAGCGCAGAAAGTTAAAGGATGTTCTACCTCTTTGTTTTGCCATACATCAGTTCACTGCCATCTCCTGTTAGCCATGCCAGCTACCAAGTTTTCGAGAAACTTGCCTCCCTCCCAGTTCACGCAAACCCAGCTCTTGAACTCTGAACCATGACCAAACCATTCTACTATTATTCTTGGATCCTGTGTGTCAATCTGCTCCCGTGGTCCCACTGGCCATTTTTGTGATTTTCTGATCAAACTGCCTCTTCCTGGCTACCACTCCCCTTTGTGTGTTATATTCCCACTAAGCACCTCAAAGACAAGGACTGTCTGCTACTAGTACTTGTATCTCCAGCATTTAGCACAGTGTTTAACACTCAGTAAGTGTTGGTCATTCGTTCATTCCTTCATCCCTCTAATACTTGAATGGGGAGATGGGGGATAGATTGTGCTGAAGTCATTGAAGACAAACTGAGTTTGTATTCCATTTCTGATACTGGGATAGTGAGTATGTCCCATCCTCACTCTGAACCTCATCTGTGGTGTATGTAATACTTACCTCAAAGGGTAAGGTTTGTAAAGCACTTGATGCTAGACCCATAGGCCTCCACTTCAACCTTTGTAACCTTCCCAACCCTTTCAATGCATTTTGTTCCATTAGATTTCAAAGGAATTAGTCGTGGGTGTGTGTGACTTCGCTTCAAGTGCCGAGGCCAAACATTGGCTCCTAGAGCCAAGAAGGCCATCGAGCCGGTCCAGTCAGCTTTGTGACAGTTAAGATGTGGCCAGACTAATGGCATCTCTCTTGGAGATGAAGGAAAGAGAACCTACTACTGAAGACTCTGGTTTTTATTGAAGAAATTTGGGTGGGGGAGGGAAGTAAGATAAGGGAGGTCTGGAATGTGCACTCTGTAAGACTCAGTTCAGTACTAAGATTTCTCTGTTGTTTTCAGAGAGTGCGCAGGGGGTTTGGCTTAGAGTTAAGACCAGCCTCACCTCCTGCCTCTGATAATAGCTGTGGCATTATGGTCACATCATCTAATCTCTCTCTGTCTTAGCTTCTTCCTCTGTAAAATGGGAACAGTGATACCTGGAGCACTTACCTCTCATGGTTGTTTTGAGACTGTGAGATGGTGGATCGAAAGAAGCTCTGAACAATGACAACATTAACATACTTTTCCATATGGGTGGTAAGCCATAGAAAGGTGGAGTGACTGAGCATTACAGAAGAGCCTAGAGAGGACCTAGGTCCCACCTAATGCACTCCCCTCCTCTTTCTAGACACTGAGGCACATAAAGCATGACCTTGTCTTGTCCAAGGTCACATTTCAAGTTAGTTGTAGAGCCAGGACTCAAATAGGCCCTGTTCTCCTACCTAAGGCCAACTCTCTTATGTCTTAAAGGTCTGTTACAATACAGCAAGGGAATCATTCATTCATTTTCCATCCATCCATTCAAACTTTGTTGCTATTCCCCTCCCCCCCCCCCCCCCCCCCCCCACACACACACTGGTTACCGCCTTACATTGGTTATGGAGGATAAACAAATGCAACCTGGAGTTCAAGCCTGGATTGTATGTGTGACTTTTTTCACTGGTAAGGACTCACTGTTGCATACCTCCTCTGGAAGAGAGGGACTTCCTTCCTGCTTCAGGGGAGTACACATGGTCCCAGATCCTCTCTGGGAAGAATTCACAAAGGAAGAAAACAGATTATGGAAATTGGACACATTATGGGAGATGTAAGGATGTGCCGGTGCCAGCTTAAATCGGCTCACGAGAGCCAATTGTTAAATTACCTAGGAGAGCATTTACACTTTGGAATTTGGCAATTGCTGGAAAGCAGGGCTTGATTTATTGTTTTGTTGGTTGTCTAGACTTAAAGTAAGGGAGAAAATGTTCACAGGGCTGATCCAACTTAAAAGTATGGCCTCCTTTTCCGGGAGCCAATTGCTAAACATTTACCAACACACACCTGGGAAACTGGCTTTCTCCTACTTGTCTGTTTCCAAAGTCTGTTCTTTTTCTTTTTGGATTCACCCAGAGGGTCTGGAATGTGTATCTTCTTTTGGAGCAAGAAAAAAAGAAGAAAGTCTCTCTCCTCCTAAACTATTACACCAATCAATTACCAACTCTTCTCCCTTTCCATCAGTGGGGAGAGTCTTATGCAAATGCCCCAGCCTTAAACCCCTAGTTACACAGAGTTTAGACGGGACCTGGCCTCTCCTGTCATAGAATTTACAGTCTACTGCGAGATGAGATCCAAACACCAACAAGTATAATGTGCCAACTTGCCTAATAAATTCATCATAAAGAGGCCAAACCAGGCCCAGAGTTTGGGTCTGAAATTGACTACTTCCAGTGACTGACAACATTTTTCCTATCATATTTACTATAATAATCTACAATTTCTAGGGCTAAAAGGGATTTTAGAGACCAGCTAGTCAGAATTCCTCTTTTCACAGATGAAGCAATAGGCCTAGAGAATCAAAAAAAACTTTTACTGATCACTATGTGTTAGGCAGGTACTGGTAGGGCAACTAGGTGATGCAGCTGCCAGAGTGCCAGGCCTGGAGTCAGGAAGACACATTCTAGTAAGTTCAAATTTGACCTCAGATGTATACTAGGTGTGTTACCCTGGGCAATTCACTTAACCATTTATGCCTCAGTTTCCTCATCTGTAAAATGAGTTGGAAAAGGAAATGACAACGCATTCCAGTTAATATCTCTGCCAAGAAAACCCCAAGTGGGGTCACAAAAAGAATCGGACACGACTGAAAACAACTGAACAATAATAACATTATGGGCTGTTCAATTGGAGATGTTTAATTGGCAGTTGAAGATGTAAGATCAGAGATCAGGAGAGAGGTTAGGGCTAGATAAAGAGATCTGGAAAGCACCTGTAAAGAGATGATAATTAAATCCATGGGAGCTGAGGAGATCTCCAGCTAAGATGGGAGAAGAAGCTAAGGACAGAGCCTTGGGGGATACTTGCCATTAGTAGGCATGAATGATGTGGCAAAAGAGACTGAGAAGATACAGAAGCTGTTTCCATCCAGGTATGAGGGAGGTGGCGGTTCAGGTGATCATTTGACTTACCTGACAGGTACCACTTCTTTTGTCACCCTCTGGCACTTGGCTTTGGTTTGAGGGCTGGGAACTGAAGCCAATGACCTTGTCAGGTCCTCTGTGACTCCATGTCATCACACAAACAATAGTAAGTCGGAGGGGTATGTTTATTTAATACAAACATCTGAGCTCTTCGTTTAAATAAGTAGAATTCCTCAATACAATATTAATGAATAAAAGAAATATGTGCCAGCAGAATTCAATGTTAACGGTCACCATCAGTGTTTGACCTCAGCTCAGTGACCTCAGAGCTATCAAGAAAGCTGATGTTTTTCAGTTCTTTCTTTAAATATGGGCCTTTGCTCTTTTCCTCCTCTGACGCCACCTCATAGTTACACAAGGGTGTGCCCATGGCACGTAGGCTCTGACAGATCCTGTGGAGCTGGAAAATGGATGAATATGAGATTGAAGGCAGATTGGGTGGTATGTGAAGGGTTAGCCTAGTTAAGTGCACAGTGTTGACACCGAAGGCCACCCAGCAGGGGATAGAGTGTCTGGCTACATACATCATCTCCCAAAGACTGTCAGAGAAGGTATGGAAGGCATGGAAGGCATGTCATGGTAGAGCCATGGAAAGAGTTGGGAAGGTTAGAGTTGAGAGTCAGGAAGCAAAGGATGGGGGATGGAATCCTGCGTGACTTTGGCTGAAGCTCTTCCCTTCTCCAAGCTTCCATCTCCTCTTCCTCTTGAAATCGAGTGGAATATCCTAGATAAGAGATAATAAACTTATGTCCCAGATTAAAATATAATTGAAAAATGTTTAATGAAATAAATAAAAATAGAACCCAATATAGATAGTCTTAATATGTGATTTTCTAAGTCATTATGTGGCCCACTAGAATCCCTTTCTATTTGAATTTGACATCCCTAGCCTAGGTAACATCTGACTGAGGCTTCTCTCAGCTCTAAGTCCATGATCTTCTAATTGCCATCTTCTCTACCCATATAATATAATCACAAATCCTTGAAGCCGAGAAGGAAGTGAAAATGAGCTTGTGCATCTGCTTCCTCTTTCCCAGGCTGACTTTTCTCTGCCACTGATCCTGCCCAAGCTGCCCTGTCATCCAGAATCATCCTGCTGGTGATGAACTAAAGTCCAGGATCAGCAAAACTCAGTCTCAGAGCACATATTCCACAAGGCCCCATGAGCCAAACAGCACTTTGGCCTTTCCCTTTTGTAAGGAAGCTCCAAGAAATAAATCCCTGAACACATAGCAGACAGGGGGTAGCAAACTCTCAAAGGTGTGAGTAGTTAAGGCTGAGCTCCTCAAGACCCAAAAAAAGAAAGTGTTTGACACCAAAATCTTTGGATCTGCCAAAGGACTCACTAGCACAAGGGATTTTTTATCATTAAAGAAACTCCATTACCATCTGACTGCTCATTGCTCCCTAAGGACCATTGGGCCTCTCCAGCTGACTGACAGCTGAAATCTCCAATATGTGTTGTTTCCTATTAGGATGTGAACTCCTCGTGAGCAAGGACTGGCTCTCTTTTCTATTTATATCCTTTGTACTCAGCATACTGATATAGTAGGCACTTAATAAATAATTTTTCACTCATTCATGCATTCATAAATAAATCCAATAAGAGAAATACTCTACAACTTCTTGTAGTCCTTCATTTCAGTGTTTGCTTTAATCAAAAAATTTATCAAGTGCCTACCATGTGCTGGTATTGTGCTAAGAAGGGAAGTATCTACCCAAATCATGGATAGACTTCCTCTGGCAGAATGGCTGGATAAAAACAGTGGCTGTGGAGGTGGCTGAAGCAGACGTTATGGGGTGCCTGAAGCTTGGTCAGACATTGAGGCACAAAGATCACCCAGCGTGTGCTGGGCCATCACCAGTGGTCGGTCTCGACTTTTGTCTGCCACTGGACTTCCATCACTTAGGAGATGGCTTTGTGCTCTGCCTCCAATTCATATGCAAGCTAAGACATCACATTGTGATATCATTGATCCTCTTCAAAAATGAAGGGTGAACAACAATGACAAAAGCAACTGTTTTTTTTATTTTTATTTTATTTTTTAAAAATTTATTTAATAGCCTTTTATTTATAGGTTATATGCATGGGTAACTTTATAGCATTAACAATTGCCAAACCTCTTGTTCCAATTTTTCACCTCTTACCCCCTCCCCCCTCCCCCCGATGGCAGGATGACCAGTAGATGTTAAATATATTAAAATATAAATTAGATACACAATAAGTATACATGACCAAACCGTTATTTCTGTACAAAAAGAATCAGACTCTGAAATATTGTACAATTAGCTTGTGAAGGAAATCAAAAATGCAGGTGTGCATAAATATAGGGATTGGGAATTCAATGTAATGGTTTTTAGTCATCTCCCAGAGTTCTTTTTCTGGGTATAGCTAGTTCAGTTCATTACTGCTCCATTAGAAATGATTTGGTTGATCTCGTTGCTGAGGATGGCCAGGTCCATCAGAACTGGTCATCATATAGTATTGTTGTTGAAGTATATAATGATTTCCTGGTCCTGCTCATTTCACTCAGCATCAGTTCGTGTAAGTCTCTCCAGGCCTTTCTGAAATCCTCCTGTTGGTCATTTCTTACAGAACAATAATATTCCATAATATTCATATACCACAATTTATTCAGCCATTCTCCAACTGATGGGCATCCACTCAGTTTCCAGTTTCTAGCCACTACAAAGAGGGCTGCCACAAACATTCGTGCACATACAGGTTCCTTTCCCTTCTTTATAATCTCTTTGGGATATAAGCCCAGTAGTAACACTGCTGGATCAAAGGGTATGCACAGTTTGATAACTTTTTGAGCATAGTTCCAAACTACTCTCCAGAATGGTTGGATTCGTTCACAACTCCACCAACAAAAAAGCAACTGTTCTAAGGGCTGGGGTACAAACACCAGAATGAAAAGGCCTTACTTTCAAGAAGTTTATATAATATTAGTTCTACTGGGTGGGATACAAATTTACACAGATAAATTCATGTACAATATATACAAAATTAATGCATTATAACTTTTTGGAGGGCACCAACATCTTGGGGGATCAGAAAAAATCTTATGTAGGAAGTGGCAACTCGACTGAACCCTGAAGGGAGTAGGGATTCCAAGGGGAAGATTGGGGAGGGAGAGCATTCTAGGGCTGGGGGACAGCTATGCAAGAGGGTGGAGATGGGAGATGGCATGTAGTGCATAAGAAATAGTAAGTCAGCTACTTTGGTGAGCATCGAGGTCCTGACAGGGAAGAATATGAAATCGGAGTAGAAATGAAAGCTGGAGTTGGTGTGAAAACCTTTAAATACCAAAGTCTCCTGTTTTCATTTAAGTTCTTTCCTCTTGTTCCATTCATAACTATCCTTCAGATGCTTGAATACAACAGTGCCTTTACTTCTTAGCTTTCTCTTCTTTAAATTTATTTCAGTTCCTTTAACTTTATTCTCTTTTTAAAGACAACAGACAAGTGGAAGCCATACCCTTTGGTTTTTAAAAAAAAATTACTTTTTTCAATTATCAGATATTTATTGTTTTCTCTCTCTTCCTATCCTTCCTCTGGAAAAAAAAGAAAAAACAATTCTCATAACAAATATGCATAATCAAGCAAGACAAGTGCCCACATTGGCCACATATAAAGATTTTTGTCTCATTCTGCATCTTAAATCTATTACCTCTTCGTCAGGAGCTGGGTAACATGTCATCTCATTGGATCTCTGGAATCATGGTTGGGTGTTGCAGTGATTGTACTTAAGTGTTTCAAAATTGTTCATTTTCCTAGTGTTATTGTTGTGAGGTACATTTTTCTTTTGGTACTGCTTGACTCTATCAGTTCATATAAGGTTTTCCAGGTTTGTCTGAAACTGTCTCTTTGCCATTTCTTATAGTACAATAGTATTGTATACATTCTCCAATGACAGTAGTTTCTGGTTCTTTGCCTCTACAGCAAGAGCTACTATAAATAGTGTTGTTCATATGGTCTTTTTCCTTTTTTTTTTGAGTTCTTTGGGTATAATCCTCATGGTGGTATCATTGGGGTCAAAAGGTATGTATATCTTGAATTTTGGGGCATTGTTCCAAATTACTTTCCAGAATGGCTAGTCCAATTTGCCGGTCCACCAGCATTGCACCAATGTACTTCCAACATTTGTTGCTTTTTGCCTTTTTTGGGTCAACTTTGTCAGTTTGATAAGTGTTCCTTTTATTTTTGAGATATAAGACTTTTATCACACAAACAGCTGTTTCCCTTCTAATCAGTCACATTGGATTTGTTTGTTCAAAAACTTTAAAATTTTGTGTGATCAAAAGGGTCCAGTTTCTCTCTTCTGTTCCTCTTTATCTCTTGTTTGGTCATGAATTCTTCCCTTAGCCATAGATCTGACAGAAATATCCTTCCTTTTTTCTCTAATTTGTTTATGATGTCACCCTTGGTATATGGTGTGAAGTCTTAGACCTTGTACTTTGTAGGAGCACTGTGCTGATACATGGTCCTGGAACACTGGAGTCTGAATAATGGGTCTTACAACTTTGCTGAGGGTTAGGGCGTGGTTTTATTCTGCTGGGAAAAGAGGAAGTAAAGGCTGTGCTGGATCTTTTCTCCTCAGTAGGAAGAAGCGTTAGAGGCTGACTGATCTTTGCAGGTTGGATGAGTAGGAGCTGGATCAGACTGTGGTTCATGAAAGAAAGGAAGTTGAAAGGAAGGTGAGCCAGGAAGAAGACTTTATCACAGGGGATTGGACAAGATCATTTAAAAAGCAAATTGAAATAAGGTTCCGAAATGGAACAAGAAACAAAATAGCTCCTCTTCTTTTTGTTCTTGGGGATCATAAGTCATGAATTTAGTTAGCTCCTTAGATCTAGAGCTGGAAGATTTCAGAGGTCATTAAATCCAAACTCTTCAACTTGTAGATTAGGACGTGAAGTACCCTCCTAGGTAGTAAGTGGCAGGGCAGGATTTGAAGCCATGTCCTCTTACTTCAGATCCAAATACAGCCCGTCATTTTGACCTGTCTTTTGAACTCAACTGGAGAGGATCTTAGAATTCCTTTGGGGGAATACCAGAATCCAAATAAGTGTAAAATGAATTAGCATATGATGGGACTCAAGGAGAGAGCTAAGAAAATTTGAGGATTCAGAGGACCTCTGCACCCTGGGATGGGATAGGGGAGGGGAGAGGGAATTTGATTGGAGAGAAAATTCATGTTGGAGGTAGTACCTGTGTTGATCCTTGAAAGATTAGAAAGATTCTGACAAGGAGAGAATGTAGGACCAGGAGAGGGGTCTGATATGCATCCAGGCAGAAAAGGCCTTAAATAGAGGGTAAACAATTATATCTTATACTGTAATGCCAAAGAAATTGAGCAAGACAGAGATTAGAGACCAATCCAATAATTTATTAAGTGGAGAGAAATACTGGGATTCATGTTGATCCCAGGGCTAGAGGAGACTATCATGTCAAAGAGTCTAGCCCCAAGTCTCTGGGCAGGGAGCCTTTTATGGAATAACAACAATGGAGGGACCTAGGTGGGGATAACCTCATAGAAGGAGGTTACTGATATTCTAATGACATTAAGGACCGTCTATAAACCCTTTATCTCAACCATTAAGAGGGGACGGTCATAACCTAAGGCAGAATTACGAAATAGGACAATTGGAGGAACTGGTCACCCCATTAAAAGGGAACTTTGGCATAACAATACTATTGGCAGTAGGAAGCCACTGAATATTTTTATGCAGGATCAGACCTCTTCATTAGGAAGGTGATTTTGGCAACTGTGTGAAGGATGGATTGGAGGAAGGAGGGACTAGAGGCAGGGAGATCCTTTGGAAGGCTCTTAGAATAGTCTAGCCTTTCCTTCTATGTTGTGTTTTTTGCATTCCCTTAATTGGTTGCAAGGGTGGTTGGAGCCAGCTCAAACCGGCTAGCAAGAGCTAATTATTGTTCCATTTTCAGAGTAAGCATTTACACTTCCGGGCTTGATTTATTTTTTTGCTGATTAGGCTTAAGAAAGTGACGAAAAAATATCACTAATGCAGACTAAATTTAAAAGTATGTTGGAAAGATGACAGGGAAAAAATGATGAATGTTGGAAGGGATGCAGGAAAACTGGGACACTGATGCATTGTTGGTAGAGTTGTGAATGAATCCAATCATTCTGGAGAGCAGTCTAGAACTATGAAGGAAAAGGGACCTGTATGTGCCAAAATGTTTGTGGCAGCCCTGTTTGTAGTGGCCAGAAACTGGAAAATGAATGGATGCCCATCAAGTGGAGAACTGTTGGGTAAATTGTGGTATATGAATGTTATGGAATATTATTGTTCTGTAAGAAATGACTAGCAGGATGAATACAGAGAAGATTGGCGAGACTTACATGATTTGATGCTGAGTGAAATGAGCAGAACCGGGAGATCATTGTACACTTCAACAACAATACTGTAGGAAGATGTATTCTGATGGAAGTGGGTATCTTCCACAAAGAGAAGATCTAATTCAGTTCCAATTGCTCAATGATGGACAGAAGCAGCTACAGCCAGAGAAGAAACACTGGGAAATGAGTGTAAACTGTTTGCATTTTTGTTTTTCTTTCCAGGTTATTTTTACCTCCTGAATCCAATTCTTCCTGTGCAACAAGAGAACTGTTCGGTTCTGCACACAGAGATTGTATCTAGGATATACTGTAACATATTTAACATGTATAAGACTGCTTGCCATCTAGGGGAGGGAGTGGAGGGAGGGAAGGGAAAAGTCAGAACAGAAGTGAGTACAAGGGATAATGTTGTAAAAAAAAATTACCCATGCATATGTGCTGTCAATAAAAAGTTATAATTATTTAAAAAAATAAAATAACTGTAAATAATTAAAAAAAAGAACTCACATGGTTGCTGGATGCTTTGGACATCAGCCCTGGAGGCAACATGCCCCTAGCACAATCTCTCCCTCTTAGAAATCCAAATAAAATATTAAAAACTCTCTAATCTCTATCTTGCCTCAGTTTCTCCGGCATTACAGAATCTGTGTCTGTCCCAAAGTCTGCATCCTTTACCATGTCTTTTGAGCTCTTCCCTCTTGGCAGACTGTGATTACAAGTCGAGGGACCATGACCTGGAATGGCCTTATGAGTCTGACACTATTTTTGCTGTGTGTGTGTGTGAGAGAGAGAGAGACAGAGAGAGACACCCATGTTATTTAAAAAGATTAAAAAAGATTAAAAAAAGATTTTTCTTTTTCACAAAGGCCATGAATTTTTCTTTTTGGAAGGGAGGGCACCCTGGGAATCCCTCAAGCGGTGACTATCTTATTTAAAATTAAAGTGACTGATTTAAGTCATATCAATGGGGAATACAAATACAAGCAGAAAACCATTTCTTGCCCTCAGGGAGCTTATATTCTAAGGAAGAAGACAACATATAAAGTTTAACAGTTGTGGATATTTGTCTTTTCTTGGTAACTAAAAAATTCCCTTGTGCTCTTGGTTATTCAGGGAAGCAGTTGGTGATGTCCTGGAGGTGGGGACAACATGTATAGGTGATTAAGACAATTCATTTTCAGGGGAAATGGAAGGATTTCTGAATTGAGATCTAAGTTTAATAGACCAAGGTTAGATTAAGTTAGTACCAGGGGTTTTTTGGAGAGCTAAAATAATAGAGGGCATCAGAAAGAAATGAGTTGCAGGAATGATTACTTCAGAAGGAATAAAGCTCCCCCTCTTTAGAGAATATCAAATGGAGATTAACATTTTGGGAGTGTCATAAGAGGTTTTCTGTTAAAGTATATGTTAGACCAGATGAGCTTGGAGGTCCTTTCCAGTTCCCAAAATTTTAAGTCTGTGAGTAGAAATGCCAGGAGGGAATTCTGTCCTGGATCAGGAGACAAGATGCCACGGTGTCAAGGAGCTCTTGTCTTTCTTAATCTGTTTCCCCCAAACCTCTTTCTTTCCTGCGTCTTTGTTTGTTTCCTGGCTCTGACCTGCCTTGGTGTGGTAACTCAGTTCTTCCCAAAGGGACCTTAGTTTGGGATAAGATAGTGGAGTGGGAGCTCAGAGGCTTCCCTTCTAGTCCTAACTCTGTCTATAAACATCTATAGGATCTTGGATGAGTCAATCTTGTTGAGTCTGTTTCCTCATTTGTAAAACAGCCTCCCTACCTTGCGGGGCTCTGGTCAAGATCAAATGAGATAATATACAGAGTACCTTGCTATCTTTTGTCAGTCAGTAAGCAAGCATTTATTAAGCTGCTACTATTTATTAAGTGCTGGGGATGTAAAGAGAGGTCACCTCTCCCTTTACCCCCCATCACAGTGCCTGCTGTCCAGGAGTTCAGAGTCTAATGGAAGAGGCAACATGTAAATAGCTATGCATATATACAGGGTATATGTACAGAATGTACATATTGTACATGTACATGTACAGAATGGAGGAAGGTGATCTAAAAGAGGAAGGCATTAGCAACTGCCAAGGCTGGGGAAGTCTCTTGGAAGAAGTGGAATGTGATCTGAGTCTTGAAGGAAGGCAAGAATTCTAAGAGGCCAAGATGAGGGGCAGAGCATTCCAAGCATGGGGGACAGCTGGCACAAAGACACAGAAATGAGATGTGGAGGGTTTTGTGGGAGGGAGTGCAAATGGGCTAATGGTACTGGAACTTAGGGTGTATGCTGGCAGAGTTGTGAAAGAACTTTAAATAGCAGAGGAGTTTATATTTTCTCTTGAAGGTGAGGGGGTGGTGATGGAAGGGGAAGTGCCATGCTTAGACCTGCACTTTAAGAAAATCACTTTGGTGGCAGAGTCAGGGAAGGACACGGAATGGAGAGAGACTCAACCAGGAAGCTTAGTTGGAATATTTCAGAGAAGTGGCGATAAGGGCCCGAGCCAGGGTTGTGGTTGTGTGAGTAGAGGGGAGACATGTATGAGAGGTGTTCCGAAGGTAGAAATGACAAGATTTGGCAATAGATTGGGTTTAGGGATTGGAACAAGGTTAGCACTCAAGTTCGGAGTCTGGGTGAATGGGAGGATGGTAGTGTTCTTGTCATTAATAGGGAAGTTCAGAAGTGGAGAGGGTCAGGGGAAGAGAAAGTTGAGTTCTGTTTTGGACACTAACATTCAAAGTGCCTTAATTTAAAGTGAGTTGTTCAAAAGGTGGATGGAGATGTGCTTAGCACAGTACCTCGTTAATAGTAAGAACTTTATAAATGCTTATTGACTAACTGATTGAAGAGAAGGCAGAAAATAGGCATGAGAGTAGTGTTAATTTGATGGAGAAGTTAAGCGGGAATTAGAGCCGGGGTGCATGTGGAGGAGGTTCCTTAGGCAAGGAAAAGGACACCTATGGATCCAAATTCAGAGTGAAGGAGAGAGCAAGAAATAGCCTGAGAATGTGGGAGAGAAGCAGGAGGAGAAGACAGAGTTTTCTTGGCAAATGGCCTCAATTTTTAAAAGGAAGTGTGGCCAAAGGTCTTGAGAAGAGAAGGTAGGGGAAGGGTACTGTGGGAGGCTTGAGGACATAGAAAGTTTGGAGCAACCACCATGGAGAGTGGGAGGGTGAGGCCTACTTAAGAATAGATAACATCTGTTTGTATGCCCAGTCAACATAGTATCATGATTTCTTCCAGCTCTAAGAACAAAGGAGGCAAATGGTAAGGGCTAGGGTTTGACAAGGTCTTGTCAACAATGGCATAACAGGGAAAGTGACCCAAATTGAGAGGATGGTGGGGAGTTGACCTGCTGTACCAAAAAGGGATAGGGAAGAAAAGAGAGTATAGCCTGTGGGGTGATGGCCTGCAAATAACTGAGCCTTAGAGGGAATGGATCAGATAAGGGAATTTCAGAGTTCAGGATCATTGAAGCGGAACACTTGTGGGTGATGGCAAGAGCCAAAGGTTGTGTAGCTGAAGTGGAATGAAAAAGTCATGGGAATTGAGCAGATTGCAGGATTGTGACGTTACAGTATTTGAGGGAGTATATTGAAGTCTCATAGTATGAGAGCAGGAGATGGAGAGGAGAGAAAGACTGAGTCAGGAGCTGAACTCATTGAGGAGGTAAGGAGAATGAACTGGGAATCTACTGATGATACAGCCACCAGGATTTGGATTGGGTGATATATGGATAGAGTCAATCTTGGAGGATGAGAGGTTGCTTAGTGAAAGTGGTCAGGAAAGAGTTAAGAAATGGCAATGAAGAGCAAGGAGTTCTCTAATTTCTGTACCATAGTGAGTTGAGAGGTATGAGGGAAAGGATGTAATTGGGAAGAAGTCTTGTCTCATTGAGACCTAAAAGTGAAGGGGAGAGAAAGAAAGCAGTTTAAGATGCAAGTGAGTTTGTTAATTATAGAATTAAACTTCCAGAGGGCACAAGGAAGGTAGATCTAGAGTGGCACATTTCAGTATAAGGTTGAGGTAGAGCCTGAGACAGCATTCAGTTGAAGATGGCGAATAGGGTTTGTGTATCAGTCGCCAGAGGCTTTTGATCACTGGTGGCAAGTATAAGGGGATAGGAATATATTAACTTTTGAGCAATGAGTCCAGGCAGAATATCAGCAGACAATAAAAAATCCATTGAAGGAAGCATAAGATTAGCCAGTTGAAAGTCTGTCTTTGAGGTTCCGCTTCCCAGCAGATGGATGTATCGGTTCTTCTAAGACCTGAGGAGCTTGCTTCACATTTGGCAGCAATGGGTGGAAGAATGAAAACCAAGTTAAGAGGGCAGGATAGGTGATTCTTGGTGGATGGGGGAACAGGAAATGGAGGTGATTTTTGTCTGCAGGGTAACCTAGCAATCAGGGAGGTTTGGGGTCTGGGCCCCACTTGACTGAGAGGTAGACCATAATTCCCCGTGAAAACCCTACTTCCCACATACACATACACAAATATACAATCCCTTTGGTGTCTGAGTATGCTGATGAAGCCAACAGAGCCATATGGGAAGGAGCCATCCAGGACTGATACTGGGGATTTTGTTACCTGCCATTACTAAAACTACATGATTCCTTTGCTGGACCTGCAGTGAAACAGCATGATACAGGGTAATGGCAAGAGTGTTACTACCCGTGTCACCCTGGCTAAGTCACCACCACTCCTTTCTGGGCCTCATTTTCCCCTTCTACATATGAGAGAGTTGGACCAAATGACTCTAAGGTCACTTCTAGGTCTAATTCTATGCTTCTGTGATCTTCTTGCTCCCATAAATATCATTATTTAGAATTTCCCCATTTTAGGTGTGATGTTATTGCTTTCCCTTAAGTATATGGAGCATTTCTTTTTTGCAGCACCAGAGGGCAGCAAACAGAAAAAAAATCTGTCCATTTTTATTAGTTGAATTGAAGCTTATTTTCATTTTGAAGACTGGCTTAGGTGACCTGAGTTTTTGAATGTCTTTCCCTGCTCTGTCCTTGCTAACCTTGCTCACTCAGAGTTGTGTTGACCTGTGAAACTATAACTCACTCTTTCTCTCTCTTTTTATAGTTCTATGGTTTTCTATTTCTGATCTCTAGCACAATTGGATAGTTCCATTTCCACTCTCCTGAATCCTCTCATCTGAGGATTCCTTCAGAATCCCGCCCCCCCACCCCGTGCTAAGTACCCATTTTTCAGATATCTTTTCCCTCGTTTGGATGCACAAGTCATCAATGGCAGTGTGGTGCAGCCTCCCTCTGTTCATCTCTTCTATATTTCCCCATGTCTCATCCCTGGTTCTTATTCTTCCAGGGCCATGGTTTTCCGTGGTTCACAGCCAAGAGGCATCCCTGGGAGAATATGATGTTCACAGATTGGGCTTTTGCCACAATGCCTTGAGGTTATTGAACATCTTGGACAGTTTTCCAAATGGGATTAAGCCTCTCCCCTTTTGTTTACCCTGGAGCCTAATTCACTGCCCATCGTCAGGATCCCACATGCCATAACTTAGCTATGATTACAGTACTTTCGGTGTTTTAAAAACTTTACATCAGTTCACCTTTTTTGTAATAATAGCTCATGTTTTCTTATCACTCAAGGTTTGCAAAGCACAAGGTGTACATTATATTATTTGACTCTTACTAACAACAGTATGTATGGTTACCATTCTAATTTTACAGACAGGGAAGCTGAAGCTCTGGGAGTTGAAATGACTTGACCAGGGTCTCACAGCTAGTCAGTCTCTCCTGTAGAATTTGAAATCAGACCTTCCTGACTCTAAGTCTGGAGCTTCCAAACATGACGGTCCATCAACCTTTCAGAGAGAGAGACTGCTAGGCCTCACATTTCTGTGTTAAGTCTGATCAAGGGCTTGCTGGAACTTTGGCAGACTCTCATTATTTCAGTGCTGCAGCCCAAAGGGGATGATGCATATATTTGAAGAGAAACCACAGTCCATCTCCTCTGACCCTACCAGATGTATTGGGATGTAAAGGTTGTGGAGGCAAAAAAGACTCGACCGAATCGTTTGATGGGTTGGAGGCTGGGCTGTGCTAAGCCAGGAAGACTTCTGGAGGAGGCAGAACTCAAGCTGTGATGTAAAGTAGGAGTTGTCTGGGGTAGGCCTGGCAGTGTAAAAAGGCCATTAGTGCCTGCAGGACACATAGGGCAAAGACTCAGAGACTAGACAGAGAAGAATGGAATGTTGTCTTCTATCTATCTCCCTTTCCTGTCTCTTCAGGATAATAGTAACAAAAACAGTAACAATCTCAATCAACGACATGTTGACAGAGAAACATTGAACAAAGGTTTAAGGAGATAGGTTTGGAATTCATGTCTTTGTGACTCCCAATCTAGCGTGGAAACCAAAAGAATGGCAAAGAGTGAAGGAGTGAATGGGATGCTTTCGTTCTGGGTCCTTCAGGCCAGTTAGAAATCCTACCTACTGTCTTGGTTTTCTTTCTTCCCTCCCTTTCTCCTCTCCTTCCCTCCTTCTCTGTCTCCTTCCTTCCCTCCCTCTCTTTTTCCCTCCCTCCCCCTTCTTTTCTTCCTTCCTCCCTCCCTCCCTCCCTCTTTTCTTTTCTTTTCTTTTCTTTTTTTTTTTAAAGAATACAACTGTAGACAGTGTAAGTCCAGCTCTGATTCTGCTGATTTCTCTATTTTTTATATGCGTCATAGTTATATATTTTTTTAAAAACAGCATTAACATATTCCATTACTAGACCACAATTGATTCAGTCATTCTCCAATTGTTGGACATATATGTTGTTTCCAGTTTCTTGCTCTTACAAATTGAGCAGCTATTGATATAAACTTTGAATGGGAATACGAGTATTTCCCTTTTATGACATTTTGGGGATATGGTTCTAGCAATGCAGTTTAACAACTTTATATATTTGCATTGGTGCATTGATTTCTTCCTTTGATAATTTCATCATTTATATGAATGCTGAATATTTAAAAATTAATTTCCAGAATTCTGTGGCCTGACTGAAGTTTATAGAGTTCAATTAGCACTTGCTGAAAGCAAAATAGTTAAATGCCCAGTAGAAGATACTGGGAAACCAAAAAGTAGATGGAGAAGGCAACAGTCCAAAGGTTATATGAAAATCCAACTTGAAACTTTTCCTTGTGCTTTTCAGCTAATGCCTTGCTTTTTCATTTAATTTCTTTTTAGGACAGACTTGTTGTTGACAAATGAAAGGCCCATGCATTGGTGATTCTGCATCTCCAAACTAGTCCCAATTTGCTGAAAAATGGGTCATTGATTTGTCATTAGTGGTTGGTTGGATGGTGTTTGGACAGCTAAGGAAAAATGGGTTATGGATTTATCTAATAGCCTTGGGCCTCCATGTTTTAATTACCCATGTTCTCTGTGATTAGTCAGTCATGTTGCTAATGTTCGGGACATCCTGCTATGTGAAATCCTTGTTCTTGTCTCCCCCCTCCCTCCTCTCCTCCCCGTCTGCTTTTTTTCCTTCCTCCTGGCCTATCTCTCTCCTGACAAAGCAGTTAAGTTGGAATTAAGAAATGGAATCAAGTTATTTCCAGGATAACTTTTTTCCCTTTATTTTTACTGTCTGTGGTATCTGCACGAAGAAACAGTATAACTTTTCTTGGCCTCATAGTTAGTTGTTTCTATCACAATCTTTCTAAGCCATATCCCCCCACATCCCCAAGTCTTCATGGGCTACCTTGCATGAAAGCTCTTCTAGAAGTTATATGTAATATTAATGTTTTCCCTTGATAAATACTATTCAGTTTAGTATGTATCATTTCAGAAGATAAAAAGATAAATCTCTGAAATAAGGGGAGAAAATGGTGTTTTAAAATGGGGGGGGGGAGAAAATTTCAGTTTTAAAAATCCCATACATTCACCCTAGACTTCTTTTGTCTCTAGGTGCCCAGATGTGGCCTCTGGATAGGTCGTGTGACAAGGCAGAACCAGGGAAGAAAAGCATGGGAATAGAGTCTGGACTTTTTGTCATTTTTTGATGGTTGACTATACTCTCTCTCCCTGGTTTCCAGTTGCACACCCCATCTGTTTTTTGCTTTTTGCTTCTCCTATAGTTACTGCCCAAATCATATCTAATAATTTCATGTTGTCAATTCGTGGACCATAATAATCATTGATCCATAATCCATTGATGGAACTCTGTTCTTTGTTAGCTGTGTGGCCTTTGGCCAAGCCCTGGGCTTCATTCATCTCCTCTGTAAGAGGTCACCCGGCTAGTTAAGTTGGTGGCAGAGCAGGTTTTAAAACTCAGATCCCATGAGTACTTGGTGAGTTTGGTGGTTCCTGTTTCCCTGACTTTGTCCTTGACTTTGCTACTGCCAGCCCGGAGATCTCAGACTCAGTTTGGAGTTCTTAGTCTGGGACCTGCATACCCCTCAAAGGTCCTTGGCTAGATTTTTGAACATCTGTGAACTTGGATGGGAAAAATGCTTCTTTATTTCAACATAATTGATTTCCTCTGTGTATTTTGTTTTAGGCATTCTGAGAAGGGGTCCCCGGGCTTCACTGCACTATCTGAGTACAAAGTTAAAAACGCTTGTCTTGAATGATCTTGAAGTTTCCTCACAGCTTTACCGTTTGGGGATTTCTTAGGAGGAACCAAAGTTACTAAGTCCCACTTGTCTGGCAAAAGTCTTTCCTCTCAACTACCCTGTGAGAGGGTAGAGCAAGTATGTTACGCCCATAGTCTAGATGAGGAAACAGAGGAGAAATCTGAAGGACTTTCCAGGGGTCCCACAGCTTATATGCATCTGGGGCAGGTCTGGACCCCAGGTCTCTCGGTTCTGCCTGTGACACACATGTGCATGGTCTCTTCAGCTTGCCTTAGCTATTGAGCATTTTCTCCACGTTGTTCATTTCTAGTGCCCCTGGAGCCAGGGGGCATAAGTGAATGAGCTGGATAATTGGAAAATACAAACACACTTGACTTCCTCCCTCAAGGTGAGAGAAATCAAAGATGAAAAGAGATCCTCTGGCAAGCAGAATTGCCATCACCTCGCTTTGTATGTCCAGCTTCATCTCACTTCTAGCCCGTCTGGATCTCTTGAAAAGGAAATGAAAATGTATCATTTGTCCAGGGTCCCTTGGAGGGCCCTCGTTGAAGGATGACACACTGGATCTGTAATGCTGAAAGATTGCTCTGCCCTGCTCTATTCTGGAATGCACATTTGCCAAGGTTTGCCACCCCTCCCTCCCTCCCGAGGGAGTCAGTTAGCTTTTCTGGGCCTCAGTTTCCTTTTCTGAAAAATGAGAATAACAATGCAGATGGGACAATGGTTTGTTATTCTAGTGGTAGGCCATACACACCTTTGAATGAGTGCTGGGCAGGGACAGGGTCTGGAAGTGAGAGTGTGGCCACCAAAAGCCCCAGAACCCACAAAGAGATGGTGGAAACCTCTAAGACCTGACCTGTCTACTCTTAGGCTGTTAAGGTGAGAGAGGCAGGACAGGATTAGAGAGTCCTGCACTCAGCTCTGGGTTCAAAATAGGCCTCTCATAGTTGCACCTAATATCCTTAAGCCTCAATTGCTTTCTCTGAATAGTGAGAAGGCGGAATCAGATAGTCCCTAATGCACCTTTCAGCTTTTATTCCCGGAGCCTCTAATCTTGACTCAACAACAGAATGGGGAGCAAGGAGGCAGGCTTCTGCTTGATGCTAGCACTTCCCAGCAGTCAGAGCTTTCTAAAAATGGAATGGTCAGGAATGCCTGTGTACGTGGTCTTTGAGGTCCCTTCCAAACCTGGGGTGCTGTGAATTGTAACTGGTGAGCTCTGGCAGGAAATGAGATTCTGTGGGAAGCCCAACAGGCTCCCAAAAGTTTGCCCTCCCAAGAGAGCTAGTGCCCCAGCCTTCTGGTCCCTGCTCCCTCTCCACCTCCCCCATTCCCTCCTCCTATTCCCTCTTCCCACCCCTATCCCTCTGCAGCCCCACTGGTGCAGTCACAGAGACTAGGGCGCATCTGGCCTGAGGCTTCTGAGAGCAGAGGCGGAGACTAGAAGCTGTGGCTCAGGACCTGAGCCAGCTGGGAGTTGGAAGGTTGAGCAGACTAGGCTGAGTTAGGGCAAAGTGCTCTGCCATGGGCGTGGGGCTGGCTGTGATCTGCACCCTGTTCCTGACTGCCTCTCAGGTCAGCAGTGATGCTGTGCCCTGGGGACCCCCAGGTAGCCCTGACCAAGGTATTGGCAGCTTCTGGGAACCACAAGGAGAACCAGCCTCTGGCAGTGGCTGGGGACCCCAGGAGGTCCAGAGCACTGGCAGTGGCCGGGACTCCTTGGGCAAGACAGATGGTGATAGTGACTGGGGACTCCAGGAAGGCCCTGACCACGTCAGCGGTCAGGGACCCTCGGGCAGCCCCACTGACACCAAGGGCTCAGAGCCCATACACCCACTCTTCTTCTCCCTGGATTACCAGCACGTGCAGCTGCCCTTCGAGATCACACTGTGGATCATGCTGGCCTCATTGGCTAAAATTGGTGAGTTGGGAAACCTAGACTTGCTCAGCCCTCGCAGGGCCCTTTCTGGGCACCAGCCTGTCCTCTTGAGGCATAGAGAGTAGAAGTGAGGAGCACCCCAGAGTGGTGGTAGGAGCTGCAGCCCTGGGGAGGGGTTTCCCTGGAGGGGACCAGAAGGCTCAGGACTCTTCCAGGTCTGCCCTCACTTAATGCCCCTCTGAATGAGCTACCCCCAGCTCCTAGACATTTCTCTGTATTTGTCTGACGAGTGTTGAAAGCAAGATGCTGAGACCTGCTCGGGCATCGGGGAAAACAGTACTCTAGTATTAGAAGTGTGTCTGCATTCACATTTCAATCTTTGGCTTGTAGGGACTCTCCCAAATCCTTGAGGAGTCAACACTGACATGTATGTCGTGCTTTAAGGTTTGTAGTCAGCTTTACATACATAGTCTCATTGGATTCACACAAGAACCCTATGAGACTTAAAGGACCATTATTATTTCTGTTTTATAGATAGGAAACTCAGGCAGATACAATAGAAAGGACACTGAGGTGTCCTAAGAGGTCTTAGATTTGACCTCTGCTACTTCATGGATGATTTTGGATAAGTGTCCAGGCCTCAGTTTCCTGAGCTGTAAAGTGAGAGGGGCTGGGCTGCAAATTCTCTTCCAGCTCTAGATCAGATGGAGCACACAGTGAAGTGTGTATCAGAGGCAGGGTTTCACCCCACTTCAATTCATGGCAAATCTAGAACTGGATGCACCAAGCCAAAATATACTGTGATCAAGAGTTTTATTTACTGGGACTATCTTTGATGCCTCTTAAGAAGGGTCTTCACATTTCTTTGTGAGACTTTCAAAACTGTCTTTTTAAATAAGTTATTCTAAAGCTTAAGAAAACTAAGAAGTGCTCAGTTGATAGAAGGTAGGATAGCATATGCAGTGCTTTGCACCCATACTCCCACACCTCAGCAAAGAATGGAAGGAGCTACATTTTATCAGTTGTATGGCCTTTTTTTGTGTCAAAACATATCAACAGCTTCATAAGAAGTTGGGCCTGGTGGGCTGTCTCTTTGTAACCTTAGGTCTTACATGCAGTGGTTACCCAGGAAATGTCTGCAGAACGTGGAGAGGCACTGGGTTGAGATTTTGTCTATTGGAGTCTTTGGGACAATTTCTCTTGGCTGGGAGACAAAGAACAGTCACTTAGAGAAGTGGTTCTAGTCCACATTTATTGAAAATGACTTTGCTGTGCCATGCAGGGTCTTTAGTTAAAAAAAAAAGGCCCTTGCAAATACTGCTGCTTCAGTAAATGAGCTTGCCAACGTTATGGGCGAGGGCAGTCCCAATCCCTGAACCTCGCTTTCCTCATGTGTATAAACAAACTGGTTTGGGTCATGGCCCCTGCCCCGGCTGCCTCACTGCCCAGAGCTCGAAGACATGGGTGCAAAAGCATTTGGCAGTGTTAGTGGGAGAGATTGTACTTCTGAAGCTTGGTGCCTATAGGGCTTTCCTGATACTTATTGTCTACACTGTAAATGCTGATTTCAGTGCCTGGATGAGATTGTAACATTGGAATTATGAACCTAGGAGGAATTTGAAGAAAGTATCCATCCCTGCATTTCTAGATGGGCCTGCTCTAACACAGTCCCAGATATAGATCATGTGACTGACACATCCTTGGAGTGACCTCAGTAAATTTCTCCTGGGGAGCAGTGGCTCCCTTCTAGTTACTTTGCAGCTGCATTGCCTAGGGAGGTGCTTCTCAGATGGGGTCTGTTGGACTGCTTCTCGGATCTTCCTTCTTTAATGATGTCTCATGGACCCACTCAACGCTCTACTCAAGGGCATCTGGTGCTTCAGGAAGGGTAAAAGGGTTTCCAGTGTTACAGGAGAGATTAGACTTCTGTAGGATAGGATACCATCTAAGCAAGTACATGATTGGATATGTGCCAAGGAAAGCTCTAAATGATGGGGGTCTGTGCATGGGGCAGATCAAGAACCATTGCAAGGGGCCCGCATATGAGATGCCTGCCTTTCGCTGGCTCAGTGGAGGAAAGCCCCCAGAGGAGAGCCCATAACAGAGGAGAGGAATGGAGTGACAGAGAATCAGGAGACCCACGTTCTAAATCTGGTTTTGCCATTAACCAGTTGTATGGCCTTGGACAAGTTTCTTCTCCTGACCATGCCTTAATCCTCTCATATTATAGATGGAAGGTGGTGGAGGTGACATGGACTAGATGACATCTGAGGTTCCTTCTAAATCTATTTTAAATAAGAATTGAATGCCAGTCTTAACTCTAACCTCCAGCATAGTACTGTGCCTTTTCAGGTTATTAAGACCCACTGCCACTAAATTTCTTTTCATTCTGATGACAAGGACCAGTAGAAATATTGCAAGCTGATAATTATATCATTTCATGTTTCAAAATGTCTATATCCCTTTATGAAGAATTCAGTGGATACATATGAATAATCCTGCTGATGTTAGCTGGATAGGGTTTATGAGTCAACATTGTCTTCACCAGAGAGGAAAAATCCCTTTGTCTGTGCCTCTGAATCTTAACTACATCATTATGAAACTGGGACATCTGAAATCGAACCCTTTCTTTTTTTTTTTTTGGTAAATTGTGACGCTCGTTGATGATGCTGAACTATGGAACAATAAAGCCCTTTTCATGGCATTTTACTATGTACAGAGCCCTACTTTATAGTAGGAGTGACCTTGGGTTCTTTAAGGTTATGCCAACAGGTCCTACCAGGCTACATGGATCCCATGTCAACCTTTTCATAGCTGGTCTCTGGCTCTAGGACCAGCCAGACTAATTTTGGAAAGCTTGTCACCAGGCTGGCAGCTTTGGGATGAATTGTGGGACTTTGTCAAATATAAAATTCTAGAGGGGTTGCAATCTGAATCAGTGGAGAGTTTCTATGCTGACAAAACTACAACTTCTTGATGTAGTGAAGTTATTTTTCTTTTGAGTGACTGCATGGTATTGTGTATTGAGGGCTGGCCTTGGAATCAGGAAGACTGGAGTTCAAATTCCACCTATGACATATCCTAGCCGTGACTATGGCCAGTCTCTCAATTTTTCAGGCAACTCTAACATTCTTATAGAGGAGTTACTGTTTGGTAGCAGTGAAGGGAGTTTTTGCTGTGGGTGTTCACCATATCAGTGAAATCACAGGTCTGGGGGAGGAGGGGTAACTAATTCAAATCATATGACATCAACCCTGTGAGGGAAGGTAGCATAAATGTTATTGTCTCAATCTTACAGATGGGGAAACTGAGGCTCAGAGATGTTAATTGCCTTGTCCTCAAAGTCACATAGTTGGAAAGTGTCAGAGCTGGGTTTCAGAGATCTTCTGTCTCTCCAAATCACACTCTGTCTCTCCAAAAAGAAGTTACTCAGAAGAGAGATGCCACACTCTCATCAACCGTCCCCATCGTTTTTTTCTCTTTCAGGGTTTCACCTTTACGGCAAACTGCCCTCAGTTGTTCCAGAAAGCTGCTTGTTAATTTTTGTGGGGCTCGTCATGGGAGGCATCATTTATGGCTTAAATGATAAATCCCCACCTGTCATGGACAGCGACATATTCTTTCTCTACTTGCTCCCCCCTATTGTCCTTGACGCGGGCTACTTTATGCCCAGCCGGCCCTTTTTTGAGAACATTGGCACCATCCTTCTGTACGCTGTTGTGGGCACTCTGTGGAATGTGCTTGGGATCGGCCTTTCCCTCTATGGTATCTGCCAGGTGGAATACTTCAGCCTGCGTGATGTGTCCTTGCTCCATAACCTCTGGTTTGGGACCCTGATTGCCGCTGTGGATCCCGTGGCTGTGCTGTCCGTGTTTGCAGAGATGCATGTGAATGAGAAGCTTCACATTTTGGTTTTTGGAGAGTCTCTCCTCAATGATGCTGTGATTGTTGTGAGTATTGTTGTTTGCCTGGGCTGTCTCAGCTGATGAGCCAGCTTGGCTTCTACCTTAAAGGGAACTAGAGAATTCCAGAAACTAGATTCAGTCCACCAGTGGCCAAACAATACCCCCACAGTGAGCTGCTGTAGGGGTAGTCTCTCTGCTCGAGTCATGGATAAGTGAACAAAGTAATGGCACAGTAAACACTGAAGGGTTTCAGAAGAGAAGAGTCCTGAGAACCGAGGGTGAAGCTCAGATTTTTTTGGGGAAACCTGAAGTTTGAGAAGTTGTGTATAATAACTGCTGATATTTAGATAGTGCTTTGAGACTCACTGTGAGGACACTGAAGCTCTGAGAAATTACGTGCCCAGGTTCATACAGCAAATGCTTAGGGGAATATTTGAACCTTGCTCTGGATTCCAAGTTTAGCATTCTATTCACTGTGTCACACTTTCTGGTTGGGCTTGGATCCAATTGGATGACGTGGGCCATCATTTTAGCCTTTTCTAATGACAGTTTCTTCTAACCCTTTCTCTTCCAGGTGCTATATAAATTATTTCAGTCTTTCAGTGAAATGCCATCTATCACGACACTGGACATTTTGGCTGGGATGGGAAAGTTCTTTGTGGTTGGAATTGGAGGAGTCTTCATTGGTCTCCTGTTTGGAATGGTCGCTGCCTTTACCACTCGCTTTACCAAGGCCACCCGTGTCATCGAGCCCCTCTTTGTCTTCTTGTATAGCTACCTTTCCTACCTCAGCGCAGAAATGTTTCACCTGTCTGGGATTGTGGCGTAAGTACCCCAGACACCCCTCGATGATTCAGGCAAGCTTCAGGTTTTGTGCTTTAATTCTGCCCAGCGAACTCAGGAGGTGCCTCTGGTGAAGTACATAAGGTAGAAAGAACATTTGCTCTCTCTTCCTAGCCATGGAAACTGGAGCAAGTTCTTTTCACTTGGAACCTTAGTTTCTTCCCTTGTATAATGGGGATGAAACCAATACTACATTCTTCACACAACTGAGATAAGGCCCAAATTTGAGAATGAATATAAAAAGTGCTTTGTATCCTTAAAGAGTTCTATAAAGATTTAAAATGAAGTTATTAATTTTAAGCAGGCATTTTCTTTCCATTTCGCTCCATTGAATTCCAATCCCTTGGACAACAATAAACTCTCTTAACATAGGCATAGTTAGAAAACAAACTCCTGTGTTGACCATGTCCAAACAAATTCACGTCTCCTTCATCATCCTGAGTCTGTCACCTTTCTAGAAGGAGGCAAATGGCATGCTTTATCTTCAGTCTAATGACATTGTGGTTTGTCATTGAGCAGGACTCAAGATTTCCCAAGTTGTTTTTCTTTATAATGTTGTCTTTGTTCTCCTAGTTCACTTCACTCTATGGCAGTTCGTAGATGTCTTCCCAGTTTTTTTCTGAAACTTTTCACTTTGTCATTTCTTATGGCATGGAAGTATTCAATAAACTTCATATAAAATAATTCGTGTTGCCATTCCTCAATTAATGGACACCCCTTCATTTCCAGTTTTATGCTACTATGAAATGAAGGGCTCTAGAAATATGAAATGGTCGTACCTTGTGGATGAAGGAACTATTCCCTTTTCTTTCCCTCCAGAATTTCCTAGCCTCTTGATCATTGAGGCATTACCAGATGGAAGGTGACTCTTGACACTGGCTCCTTGGAGAAGTTTGGAGCTGGAGTTGATCACATCTGACCTTCCCTTCAGCTTTCCTCTCAACAGCCCTGGAAGCTTTGTCCAGCGTTCCCTTATTGGTCTTCCCTGTTGTACACATCTAGAACATGTAAACTTCTGACTCATATATGGTAGAAGACAAATCATCTCCTATTATAATGTGTCTTGAGTCTAGAAATACTTATGATAAGGAGTGGCATGAGACATTTCAATTATGTTAATGTGGATTCTTATTCAGACAACCATGGTTTTTACTACATAATTATAGACTTTGTTATTTCTTTGACAAACCTTTAGGACAAGCTAGCATAGCAAATAGAGGGTTGGCTTTGAAGTTAAGAAGACCAGATTCAAGGCCTGCCTTTGACATATAGCAGCTGTATGACTCTGGGCAAGTCACTTAATCTCAAAGTTGTCCATGTAACTCTCTGTGACTATAAGTTATAGAAGAATTACTGATTGGCATTGATGGAACGAATTTCAATCCTGAGAATTCCCCGTGTCAATGAAATCTCAGGTCTGACATCCAAATGAATACATAAAAGTGAATAGCAGCTAAAAAATGAAGTTACTATACATTAACAAGTACATTGTGCTTTTGAGAGATATCATGATAAATTTGATAGGGAGCCAGGCTTGGAGTCAGGAAGATCTGAAGTCAAGTTTTGTCTCTGGCACGTAGTGGCTTGTGTAACTGTGGACATGGCAGGTCTTCCTGGTGATTCTTTGCAATGAGAAGTTGCACATACGTCTTGGTGATTTGTATTGGTAGAGAGAACTTCCTCTATAGCTGGCTGGCATTCAACACTAAATATCTACTATTTAGTAGCTGCTAAATATTTACATGATAGACTAAAGGAAATGTCTATCTTTGTTGGCATTTGGATTTTAAGCTAGCCTCCCATTCTTGTGTGCTACTAAAATGAGAACATGCTCCTTCCTCAATGTACTCAAGTCACGGTTTCCAAAAGCTTAAAAAGACAAAGCATGAATTACTGTTGAGTTTCAGAAACTAATGCCATTCAACTTCCTAGGTGATTCGAAGCTCTAAAGGGATTTAACTTGAAATAATAAATGCCACAGTGCAGTGGTTGGAATTAGTTTGCTTGAACTGCATGTTGGCTTGGCTAAGCTCAAGGATTCCATTCTGAGCCCAGAAAATTGTCTTCTGTCTTGGCAAGGGAATGAATTCCATGATTAAATCGCCCCTGGTGTTACCAGTCAATATTAGCTATCGTCAGAAAGATAGAGAGAGCCAATCCAGTCTCACGTTGGTCTCCTCTGACATTTTACATTGAGCTGATCTAGTCTAGGGGATTTTTAAAGATTTCCCACAGAGTATCTCTGTGAAAGCCTGGTTCTTTGGAAGTCCGTGTCCAGTTTTTTTCAACTTTCCTGCTTAGAGACTGGTCTTCAAGCCTGTCCTCAGTCCAAGGTAATCCACACGTGAGGGATCAATGGGGCTGAACCCAACTTTAGCTCCCTGTCCCCAGCTTGGGCACTGGCCTTTCTTTTGAATTCAGTAGTGCTCTTTTATTTTTTTTTAATTTTGTAGGCTAGGACTGTAGCCCTTGAAACTTTAATTAGCTAATCTGATCTCTTTATAGGCAAAGTTTGCACCATTTTTTTCCTTCAATTTTTCTCAAATTCACCCAACAATTTGGATTCCTTTCTGAGTTGAGGCAAACATTCTGGACCTGTTTTTGTAAGAAAAGGTCATTGGATTTGGCCAGTAGCAGGCTGTGGATGAGCTGGGAGAGAGCAGTTCCAATGCAGGGTCAGGGAAGCAGGCAGGTTTCTGGGGTTCATCAGCCAGGTATGGAGCAGGACAAGGGGGGGTCAGTATGATTAGGAAGATAAGAGCAAAGAAGACAGTGCTCCAAGGGAATTCTAGGCAAAGTTTTTTTTTTAGGTTAGGGAAGAACTGAACATGGAGAAAGGGGCTTGAATGGAAAGAGAGCTGGAAGATACAGTAGAGAGAAGTGGAGATCAGCAGAAAGGATTCCTCTGGAAAGGACGTCGTCACTTTGAGGTGAGAGTGTAGGAGGATGGATGGAGTGAAGACGTCAAGAAATTTTGAGGTTGATGGTAGAGAAATAGCTGAAGATCGTCTCAGATGACCTCTTTCCTTCTGATAAAAGAGAAGGTGAATTAGTTTGCAGAGAGTAAAGGCTTGGGCTTTGGGGCTTGAAGAGAGAATAAACAGTTTTGAAGAGTTTCTCTGGTGAATGGGGGAATCAGGTAGACATGATCAAAAGCTTTCTGAGCAACTCTGAGAGTCGTGCTAATGTTAGCTAGAATGTTTTTGTGATGTGGTCGATCAGCTGGGTGCCACTTTGATCCTCTAGACTAGGAAACCTTGGAGGAAGGAAGAGTGAGCCTAGAAACAGAGAAGGCCACTGGCAGGTTTTGCCTCAGGCTGGAGATGGTCTGTAGGATGGATACAATGCAAAGTCAAGGAGACAAGGGATTCTGAGCTGTTGGCAAGTTGTTGAACAGATCGAGTGTAGGGTTTAGGTTGGGTCAGGGTGGGTGAACAGGTAAAGCCAGAAGGGGCTAGGTAGACTGACGAAGGAGAGATAAGTTAGCAAGCTAGGGCTCCAGAAGGACGGATCATACAACTTGAGAACTGGAAAAGATTGAAGTGATCATTTGTTCTGCTAAGTTTCTGGAGGAATCTTTGCACTAACGTTTGCAAAGGTGGTCATCTAGCCCTTACTTAGAGCCCTCCAGGGATGGGGGAAGCCTATTTCCCCACAGAACCTCCCCCACCCCCCACCACAGCAGCCCCTTCCTTTTGGGACAATTTCCCTTATAAGGGAGTTTTCTCTGGCATGAGGCTGAGATCTGCCTCTCAGTACATCAAACCTAGGCCTTGTACCCCAGGGCTGCCCCTTAAAAGAACCAGCTTCTGCAAGAATGACTCTGGCCAGCCTTCCTCTTCTAGGAGTATTTGGGATACTCCAGTGGGATAATTGGACCTTGGACCCTGCACCCCCCCATGTTGCATCCAGTCTTAATGAGAGTTGCCTTTAGCATTGTAGTGCAGGCTCTGGAAAGCAGCCTATGTTGGTGTGGCTTCTGAAGTCAAGAGGCTATGTGATCTTGGGGAAGTCATTTCAGAATGCCAGCTCGGATCTTGGCAATGTTTAAGGTTTGCAAAACCCCTCCCGGTGCTCAGCTTCCTCATCTGTGAAATGGGCTGTGGATGACAACCTCCAAGGTCCTTGCCAATGCCACCATTCCATACTTTTCTGTTTCCTGGCCCTTTGATACCTTCCATTTCATGTTGTCTTCCTCTGGTATTTGTTATTCCACATAATGACTCCAGAGTCCTCAGGCAGCATGAGAGCTTTAAGACATCTTATTGAGGTATCTATGGCCTTGAGATGTTAAGGGACTTATGTAGGGTCACCTAGTCAGATCTTATTGGATAATTTCACAGATGGCTTCTGCCAAACAAAATTTGTCCTGTCATGTGCAAGCTTCTGAGGGTGTCTTCCCTGAGCTGTTAGTGCTTGGATACCAGGCCTCCCCTCACACCTCTGTTTTCTGAGAGTGTCTTTTAGGTATCCATGCCTCACTACTATGAGTTAAAAGCTTCCAACATTTTTGGCCTGTTTTTATGGCATCTTACTCTCTTTTTTTAGTATCTAGAGCGAGATTTCAATATAGAAATTTATGAACTTTTAAAAACAAAAATTATACTTTCCTATCTTAGCAGATTATTTAGTTAGATAAAAGGAACTTTAGAACTCATCTAATCTAGTCTCCAGTTTTCCAATTGAGGAGGCTAGAGGGCTTCAGTGACTTTGTCAAGGTAGTCAATCACTCAGATTGTAAAAGCACAGAGCTGGGACTTGACCTCAAGTCTTTGGCCATAACGGTAGCATTCTTTCCCTTGCATTCATTCCTTTTGAGCTCAGCAGGTACAAATTTATCTTCCCTGGGTTTGCGACCAGGTGGCCCAATCCTTCTCAGAAGCGTTTTAATGTATTGGCCCAATTTTTGCATTCCCCCTATTAGTGTAGATTTGAGAGTGGCATCTGTTAATTAACTCTGCTTGGGTCTGATAGTTCTTGATCTGACTTTTGAGGCTCTTAGAAAATAGCAGCCATTGTAATTAAATGTCAGGCTAATGCCACTTCTTGGCAGAGGAGGCAGGAGAACAACTTGTCTTGCCTTGTGTCATTCTCAGTACAGAGAACAAAAGTTGCTGCTAGCTTGTTTTCCAGGTAGAAGCGGATGCTATCGAACGTTGCTTAGAGCACCATCCTTTGGCAGTAATTGTTGAATTCCACCAGACCTTTAGGAGACTGACACCACAGGCAAGATGGTGACCTGGGTTGGTGGAAGGCATTTCCATAGCAGGAATTCTCCTATACTGATGAAATCACAGACCTGGACCCAAAAAATGTAATTGATAATTCAACATAATATTGAAAATTCTTGAGGTCATGTTGCTTGGCTGGTTGCTGAGTAGCAAACTTATTGGTATAATGTTGAAATGGATTGCCCTTAATAACAGTTTCGCCAAATGTCTTCCTGTAATCAGTTGCTTTTTAATTTAAACTTATTTATTGCAGACAGATGAGGATATAAATTGAATTTGCCCCTGAATCCAGTAGCGAAAGACAGGCCTATCACATCAATGGGGGAAATCCATGTATTGCAGGTGGGATTGGAGCTTTTTCTAGTCTGTATCCATTGGTCCCTTCTTCATTTGCCCAGTCTAGCCAAGTCCTCTGTTGATCTCACATGGCTGCTGTCCCACTGGCTCTGTGGCCACTGCTAGATATCATTTCAGTGAGAGGGTGTGCGAAGTCTTTCTGCTTCTTGCTTTCTTTGTAAGAGAAAGATCGAGTTGGCCTCTCTCTCTTGTGACTTAAAGCTCAAAGGCCTTTTGCAATAGCCTTTTTTTTTTTTTAAATAGCTTTTTATTTACAAGTTATATGCATGGGTAATTTTACAGCATTGACAATTGCCAAACCTTTTGTTCCAATTTTTCCCCTCTTTCCCCCCACCCCCTCCCCTAGATGGCAGGATGACCAGTAGATGTTAAATATATTAAAGTATAAATTAGATACACAATAAGCATACATGATCAAATCTTTATTTTGCTGTACAAAAAGAATCGGACTCTGAAATATTGTACAATTAGCCCATGAAAGAAATCCAAAATGCAGGTGGGCAAAAATAGAGGGATTGGGAATTCTATGTAATGGTTCTTAGTCATCTCCTAGAGTTCTTTCGCTGGGTATATGTAGCTGGTTCAGTTCATTATTGCTCCATTGGAACTGATTTGGTTCATCTCATGCAATAGCCTTTTAAGAAAGATAAATCCTTCTACAGCTAGCTATTGGACAAGGGGATGCAACTCTCAGAGGTTTTCAGTCCCATAGGGAGAGCCTTGATGGTAAAAAGTATTTCCTTTCCAAAAGGAGACTCCTTCCAGGGGCCAGGCTTTTCAGGATACAGAACAGCCACCACTAGCTAATGCCAGAAAGCATGAATATTTTTTTATTCCTTGACTTAATGTTCTTCAGGGGCAGGAGGGGATGGGGTCTGTCAGAAACTCTATCTTGACATTAAAAATTTCTTAATTTTTCTGATTAATTTCCTTATGGGAATGCTATGTTACAAAAGCCTTCTTGAGGGGACCCAAGATGTTTTGTGTCTGTCATCCATGCATAAAAACCAAGGTCAGAGGACAAGTTCATCTCTTTCCCAAGATTAGGCACATAACTGTCTTTGGCATGTACATATGGCCAATTTTTAGCTGCTCTGCAAGAGGAAAGGAGTAGAGTTTCAGAGAGAAAGGGATAGTGTGTACTGATTAATGCTGCAGAAAGATCAAGGAAGGTGAGAACTGAGATTAAAAAAAAACCTTTGGATATGGCAAGTAGGAAAGAGTTGAATTTTCTGAGTCATGGTTTTTTTTCTTACCATTAAGCTTGTTTAAAAATTGGGATTTGGGGGGCAGGACATTATCTGAAATTTTAATTGTGTGACCTCTGTTGTGTATTAAGGCATCTTTCCTTGTGGTATGAATCTTTTGAGTGATTTGCCAAATATGCCGATTGGGCCCTGGGCCTAGAATTTGGTGATTTCTGATTTCAATTCTAAGTTCTACAATGAGCTGGTGAAGAGCCAGCTCATCATCTTAGGATGAACATCACAGCAATTTTCCTGAGTTGTGGAGACAATGCTGCAAACTTGCTGTGAGAAAGAACAGGATTGAAGTCCCATCTGGTCACTTCCTAGCTGTGTGACCTTGGGCAAGTCATCTCAGCTCTCTTCCCCTTAGTTTCCTGATGTGTAAAATGAGAAGGTTGGGTTCAGTGGCCTTGAAACTCCCTTATAACTCTAAATCTTTGCTCTGTTAATCCTGTAACCCAAGAGGGTAGTACCCATTGTATGTCCATTTTAAAGGGGTCTGTTTTCCATCCCATACTTTTCTTATGCTTTCATCTGGCAGTGTTTCCTTGCCTATCTTTAGCTTTGAGATAGGAGGTGTTTGTTGAGCTTAAAATCTAATTAGACTTCTGAAATTCTAAATTTAACAGAAATGGGCACTCTAGACCTTTCTCATATTGGTGTTTCTCTTGTGCCTGGCACAATACCTGGTACATGAGTAAGGACTTAGTGAATGTCTGTGCAGTTGAATAGGACTGAAAGAAAAGGGTGAAAGGCATTACTCATGTCAGTAGAGCAGGATAGTGTTTTTTTCTGTTATCACTGCCTTATTATTTCTTTTCCAAATGTCAGACCTCTGGGTCTTTGAAGGCAGCTGTCTGTCTTGGTCCCGATATGTAAGTATAGTAGAAAGGGGGGATGGTCAGACAGACTCCCAGAAAGTGCTGGGCTGGGGGAGAGGCTACTGTAGTCATGACTGCCCTGCTGACTTGGTCTTTAGCCAAAGTTCCTGTAGCTTAGACTGGCCCCAAACTTAAAAATACTGATATTGACAAAGAAAGCACAGACTGGCTTGTTCGGGTCCTTATTTAGCATGCCCTATGCCCTGGAGGGGAGCTTGGTGGAAATTTGTGGAATGGATGAATGAGAGGAGGGCATCATGGTCTTATTGATACAAATATTTCTTTGGTGAAATTCAAGTTGACTGATGAACTAAAATCAGGGTGAGGTCACTGCTTTCCAGACTTGTGCTTTTTTTTGGGGGGGGAGGAGAGCTACTCATTGGATTACTCGGTCCCTAATGCCTTTTCTACTCACAGCCCTGCTTAAAAAATGGGTCTGTGGTCTGAAAAAAAAGAGGGACTTGGTGATCTCTCAACTCCTTCTGGCTCTGAAATGTCCCGACTTTGATGGAATTCTGTGTGCAGTATTAAAAAGGAAAGGCGGAGTGAGTTTGCCATGGTTCACTAATGAGTCACTTGCAAACTTGACCTTCTAAGTTAGCCTCTAATCATTAATACACTCCTATCCCCATACTGTAATCAATACTTGAACCTTTAAGGAAAGTCCAAGGTCAGGTCTTAAATACCATTAGCCACCTTATTGACCTTATCAAGAGTTACACACAGACGAAATTGAAAAAATAATGCAAGAGGACATTTCTCTCATAGAAGAAAAGAGAAGGACTCAGACATCAGGGATGCTTTGTGTGGCCTTCTCCGTCAGCACCTCAGTGCATTGGAAAGCCCTTCAACCCTTCACTGGTACCAAATGAGGCCCATTCACTTCTCATCCTCGTGGACTCTTCTCTGTGCTCCTGTATAACTGCTCTATGAAAGACTACAGCTGACAGCTTGGATTGTTAAATGTTTTTTATTTATAAATTTATAAATGTTAAGCACTGAGCCATACATGTGCTAACCCTGCCTCGTATCCCATGACTAGCCCACCTCCTTTTGTAAACCTTCATTTCTTCTTCCCTCATGTTTCTTCTGCCACTTTTTGAGTTGAGGTTATCACTGGATATAAGCTGCAGCATCCCAGCCCTCACCATGCTTCTCTCCATTGTCCTTTGGCTGGATTTTTTATTTTCACTTTCTATTTTATTATTCTAAGTTGACATTGTTAGCATGGGAGATGATAAAGACCTGTATCTATTCTGGTAGTGGAGTAGGGATCAAAGAGACCTGGGAAATAGTCTCTCTCTTAAAGAGACTCTTTACAGTTCAGGGTCATGGAGCCAAACCCTGTCCCCTTATAAATTAGGAATCCCAAACTAGGAGAAATGAAGGGAGTTGCTCAGTGTTGCAAAAGAGGTAAGTGGCAGAGCCAGAATTCAAATTTAGGTTCTTGGACTCCAGATCAAGCATTCTGCTAGGAAGAAATTAGGGAATCTTGAGAGCTAATCTGTTAGGTTAACCACATATGTCCTTTTTGGTTAAAGAACCTGTTATTCAAGAGGAATCAAAGGGCAAAAGTTTAAATGAACACTTTGCATTTTGAAATTGACCTTGGATGTGGGGTACCAAGAGATGAAAGGGTGTAGCAGGAAGAAATGTCTGGTTTTCCATTGAAATGGGGACACATTACAGGGTCATGAACATTCATTAATCATTTAATTTCTTTGTTATTACTTTCATCTATTCCTTTCCTTCCCTCATTTTGGCATGTCCTTAGGGGCCAAAGAAAGGCATTGTAAGATGTAAGTGCTTTTATTTGGCTACGGGAACACAAATAGATGTTGCTTAATTACAAATATCAAAATTCTAATATTTGACTATGTTATTTTGGAGCATTTGACTGTTAGAATTCTGAATTCTTTTTGAACACTATGCTTCCCTTAAAAAATTTATTGTGTTTTTTTAAATCACTATAACTTCCCAATTATTTCTCCTTTGTTGTGTATGAAGGAACAGTTAAGAAAAAAAAATTGCCCTATTAACCATGACTGACAGTGCATGCCTCATTCTTCACTTTTAATCCATTATTTACTAAGAGGACAGAAGTTGGTTTCATTCTCTGGAGTAAGTCAGGAATGTTTGTTATATTGAACTTTTTACTAATTACATGTAAAAACACATTTTAGCATTAATTTACAAATTTCAAGTTCCAAATTTTTCCTACCTCCCTCAATTCCCCTCTCCCTATAGGTTATATATGTGCAATCCCATAAAACGTATTTCTGTGTTAATTCTGTTGTGAAAGAAGAAACCAACCAAAAGAAAAAAAATACCACGAAAAAAATTAAAGTGAAAATATAGGCTTCGATTTGCATCCAGACTCCCTCAATTCTTTCTCTAGATGTGGATAGCATTTTTCTCCATGAGACCTTTGGAATTGTCTAGATCATTGTATTGCTGAGAATAGCTAAGTCACTCACAATTGATCATCATATAACATTGCTATTACTGTGCACTTTGTTCTCCTGCTTCTTCTCATGTCACTTTGTACCATTCTACATAAAGTCCAGGTTTTTCTGAAATTATCTTACTTCTCATTTCTTATAGCATAATGATATTCCATTACAATCATACATCACAACTTGTTCAGCTGTTTCCCAATCGATGGATAATCCCTAATTTCCAATTTTTTTTTGCTACCATTGAAAGTCTATAATTATTTTTGTACGAGTAGGTCCTTTTCCTTTTTTTTTTTTTTTTTTTTGATATCTTTTGAATACAGATCTAGTAGTGGTATTGTTGGATTAAAGGGTATTCACAGTTTTATAGCCCTTTGGGCTTAGCTCCAGATTGCTCTCCAGAATAGTTAGATCAGTTCACAACTCCAGCAACATTAGTTGGTGTCCCATTTTGGTGCATTAGAGTCCCAATTTTCACACATCCCCTCCAGCTTGTCTCATTTTCCTTTTCTATCACATTAGCCAATCTGATAGGTATGAAGTGGTGCCTCAGAGTAGTTTTTAATTTGCATTTCTCTAATCAGTAGCAATTTAGAGCATTTTAAAATTTCACTACAGATAACTTGGGTTTCTTTTTTAATATAGCTTTTTATTTTTAAAATGCATGCAAAAATAATTTTCAACATCCACCTTTGCAAAACCTTGTGTTCCAAATTTTCTCCCTCTGTTCCCTCATCCCCTCCTCTAGATAGCAAATAATCCATTGTATGTTGAACATATGCATTTTTTTCTCTTCATATTTTCACATTTATCATGTTACACAAGTAAAATCAGATCAAAAAGGAAAAGAAATGAGAAAGAAAAAAAGCAAAGTACCACAAAAATGGTAAAAAAAATATTATGTTGTAATCTCTATTGAGTCCCACACTCCTTTTTCTGGATGCAGATGTCTCTCTCCTTCACAAGTATATTGGAATTAACCTGAATCACCTCATTGGACAACTTTGATTTCTTTATCTGAAAACTATCTGTTCATATTCTTTGATCATATATCAATTGGCAAATGATTTGTGTTCTTATAAATTTACTCAGTTATCTATTTCTTTGAGAAATGAGGCTTTTTATCAGAAGTACTTTCTGTTAAAAATTTTACCCATATTTCTGCTTTCCTTCTAATCTTGGTTGCATTGGGTTTGTTTGTATAAACCCTTTCTAATTTATTATAATCAAAATTATCTATTTTATATCTTACAATGCTTTCAATCTCTTGCTTGATAATAAATTCTTCCTTTTTCACATAGATCTGATGGGTAAACTATTCTTTGCTCTCTTAATTTGTTCATTGTATCACACTTTAGGTCTAAATCCTGTACCTATTTTGACCATATCTTGGTATGTGGTGTAAGATGTTGGTATATACTAGTTTCTGCTGTAATTTTTTTTTTCAGTTTTCCCAACAGTTTTTGTCAAATAGAGCTTATCTTAAAAACTTAGGTTTTTGAATTATCAAACACTAGATTCCGATGGTCATTTACTACTGTGCACCATATACCTATATCTATTCCACTGATCCACCATTCTATTCTTTAGCCAGTATCATTGTTTTGTTGATTTACTACTGTATAATACAGTTTGAGATCTGATGCATTTGAGCCACATTTCTTCACATTTTTTAGTCAGTTCCCTTGATATTCTTGATAGTTTGTTCTTTTAGATGAGTTTTGTTATTATTTTTTCTAGTTCTAAAATACTTCTTTTCTAGTTTAATTGGTATGGCATTGAATAAGCAAATTAATTTTGGTAGAATTGTCATTTTTGCTATTATTTTATTAAAAATTTTTGTATCACTATTCATTAAAGAAATTGGTCTATAGTATTCTTTCTGTTTTTGCTCTTCCTGGTTTAGGTATCTCCCTGTGTCATAAAAGGAATTTGATAGAAATTCTTTGCCTGTTTTCCCAAATAGTTTAATCAGTAATGGAATTAATTGTCTTTTAAATGTTTGGTAGAATTCACTTGTGAATCTATCTGACCCTGGAGTTTTTTTTCCTCAGGGAGTTCATTGATGATTTGTTCAATTTCTTTTTCTAAGATAGGGTTATTTAAGTATTCTAGGTCTTCTTCCATTAATCTCAACAATTTTTATTTTTGTAAATATTTATCCATTTTGCTTAGATTGTTGGATTTATTGGCCTATAATTGGTCAAAATAACTCCTAATAATTGCTTTAATTACCTTTTAATTTGTGGTGAATTCACTCTTTTCATTTTTGATAGTGGCAATTTGATTTTTTTCTTTTTTAAAAGTCAAATTGACCAATGATTATTTTATTAGTTTTTTCATAAACTATCGCTTAGTTATATTTATTAGTTCTATGGTTTTTTACTTTCAATTTTATTAATCTGTCCTTTGATTTTCAGAACTTTCAATTGGTATTTAATTGGGAATTTAAATTTTGTTCTTTTTTCTATTTTTTTTTCAGTTGCATGGCCAATTTATTGATCTGTTCTTACTCTATTTTATTGATGTAAGCATTTAGAGATATAAAATTTCCCAGAAATACTGTTTTGACTATATCCCATAAATTTTGATATGTTGTCTCATTTGTTATCATTATCTTTAATGAAGATTTTTTTCTACAATTTGTTCTTTAACCCACTCATTTTTCGGGATTAGATAATTTGGTTGGCAATTTATTTTTAATCTGTTTCCATGGCCCTTAATTGAATGTGATACCACTTGCACTGGATTGTACTCCTCTGTAACTCCAGTGGAGAAAACTTTCCTATTGACCTAAGTTATTTTGGATCAGGAAATTGTTTCACTTTGTCCTTTTGTTGTTTCTGCTGCTCAGAATTCATTTTGAGGTGTTATTTTAAAGTTCTGTGGAGAGGAATTTGGCAGAAGTCAGGGGAGTCCCCGCCTTTACTCTGCCATCTTGGCTCTTTCTCCCCTTCTCTCTTGACCAAAAATGTTCCTCTCTGCCCTTGAACTGTGACACAGAAGTGGGTATAAGCAATGGAGTTGCCAAACAGCATCTTGTCCTGCATTCAGTGTTAGTGCAGGGTACCTTGTAATTGCTTTTTGATTAGTTGCCAAGTTCCCTTACAATCTCTGACTTGAGAGTTTCCAAAGCTGTTGCTGCATCTGTCAACTTCACTTAATCCCACCACTGGGACTGGGATCACAATAATATTTCATTGTATTTATATATATCGCAGCTTATTCAGCTATTCCCTAATTGATAGATACCAGTTTATTTCTAATTCTTTGCTACCACAGAGAGTGCCTCCTTAAACATTTGGTTTATGTGGGACCTTTTCCTCTGTTGTTCTTGGGCAGTGATGCACAGGGATGAGCTGGGTCAGAGAGTACAGAGAATTTCAATACACTTCTAGCCAAGCATTGTCTGCTCTCTCACACATCAAGGAAAAAATCACTCATATTTTTCTGTTGCTTAGTTTTGTCCTTCGGGCTTGACTTGTACAAGGCTGAAGGCCTATGTGGTATTGCCATTTTCCAGCATTTGGTGGGAATTCAAAGAACTGTACTAGAGTCCAGACTTTTTTTGGAGCCTCAGAGAGTTGATGTGGCTTGTCTTTTCATTGCATGAACTTGTGAGAGCCATTTCTTTCATTATAGTGCCCTTGGTAAGGCTATAAGTGGCTTTGTTGTTGTTTGTTCTACCGGGACTAGTTCATCAATTTTGTTTTTAACTGGATTGATTAAATTGTTCATGAGTCACCTAAGAACTGCAGCATGCAGTTTGTCAGAGGGTCAGCTCCTTTAGATACTAGCATTTCTTGGATCTAGGCCCAAAGGGGATTTTGGGAACTCATCTTGGCCAATTTTCTCATTGAAAGATGAATTGTGTAATAAACAGCGGCCATTTATATGATTCCTTGGGGGTAGTTAGGTGGCATGGTAGACAGAGTACCGGGCCTAGAATCAGGAAGACCTGAATTCAAATATAGTCTCAGACATGTACTTACTGTGTGACCTTGGGCGAGTCAATTCACTCTGGTCGTCTCAGCTTCCTCATCTGTAAAATGAACTGGAGAAGGAAATGGCAAACTATTCCACAATCTTTGCCAAGAGAACTCCAAATAGGGTTATGAAAAAATCAGATGTGATTGAGATGACTGAACAATAACATGGTTCTTTAAGGTTGATAAAGCATTTTATATATGCAATGAGTACTCTCTAATCTACCCTTCCAGAGCCAGGCTGCTATATTTTCCCTCAGGTTTCTAGGGGGTGACTCTAAGAGAGTTAGGGATATCTCTTTTCTAATGCCGTTGGCTCGAGCCCCTCTCCCTCCCCAGTTATGTTAGATTTATTTTGTAATTTTTTCTTAAAACAATGGTGAGAGAGGTATTAGAGGTCTTATGATTTCCATTTTCTAGATGTAAGGAGGTTGATGTTCAGAGAAGCAGTGGGAATTGCTCAGGGTCATACGTGGCCAGTGAGTGTCAGAGATAGGTTTCGCTCATTCCCTCCTGTGTTCTTTTCACCATACTATGCTGCTTCATGATGAGCTCTCTTTTTGGTCTTCATTTTCTCTCTAAGTTTAGGTTAGGAGAACACCAGTATATTTCAAATGAAATTTATTGACTTCAGGTCAGCACAAGATTAGAAGAGTCCAGATCAGTATAAAGATCAACATTTTATATTCCCATTACCCCTTCTTCAACTACACATAAATGACTCAGTGAAATGGAAACTGAACTGGCCAGAGAGCACATCCAACTGCTTCTTGTAAAGAAAAGATTCTAGAGTTATGTCGGGGGGATTTGTTGAGCCTTGTGTTACTTTTGGAGTTTGTGGGCCTTCGGCTTCCTGATTGCAATGGAGAAGAGCCTTGGTCCTTTGTCCAAAAGCAGGCAGTTTTCCCTTGACTCATATATACATGTAGAAACGTGGAGTCCCAGGACAGAAAGGCTAGCTCCTCCTTTCAGGCAAAACTCTTAGCAAATGGTCTCAAGCAGATAAGAGGCACTCTTAGTTTCTGAAAATGCCTCAGATCCTCCAAATCCCTGTCACCTATGAGTGCTTTAACTGTTTCCCAATCACACTTTGTTTTGGAATGGGCTGGGGGACAGCAGGGTGTAGAAGCTAAGGTCATTTCCAGAAAGGGAAATAAGCTAACACCATCGTGCTCTTTGGAAAGGACTTGTACTGTTGGGATGATAAGGACAGACAAGGCTGGTAAATTTGCAACTGTTACAGAACATTAAATCCCATCAAATAATAAAATGCAATTACATTTCAAAGGCAAAGGGGAGAATGGCTGCAGGAATGTTGCAGCCACATGACTGGAACAGGCCTTGATTTTGTTTTTGCTTCAGTACTATAAGACAAAAGGGTGACATTCCCTGCACATGCTGCATATATTGTTTTTCTGTCTGAAAATTGAATTCTTTTGTTTCGGTCAAGTTTTGGTTGGTTGTAAATTCACCAAAAGAAACTTTCATTAATTAAGTGTTCTCTGTGCAAAGTGCTGGGCTGGGCTCTAGGGGTACAGAGGTGAAAAAAAATGAATCCTTGACTTGAAAGACCTCCTGGGGTGGGGCACACACACATGTATGGGCCCTACACATGTGCTCACACTTGTACAATCACACCCACATATGCACATAGGTATACAACTCATATATATAACACACCAAACATATATACACCAGACAGACATATACTACATAAAACATACCCCTTACACATACATATACATACATAGACAAATTCTACATATAAACACCAAACACATACACACATCACTTTTACACACACAATCCACAAGAAACAACACACATGTATCCTACATACGCTACATATATGCACACACTAGTCATGCACACCACACATGCCCATGCCCACATGTGCACATACCTGAAAACATAAGTATAATGATAAGTATAGCATGGTAGAGAGAAAGAAGTGATCCAGGTAAAAAGCTTTAGAAAAATCTGAGAACGAGAGAGAGCTTTTTTTGGGGGGGGGCACTGTGAATACTTCATGTAGAGGGTAACATGTGACTCAGTCCATGAAGGAAGAAAAGGGTTTTGACAGTCTCATATGATAAATGAGTGTTTTAAGGATATAAGGTGATCTGCATAAATGCCTGGAGGTGGGTCAGTGTGTCAGAGAAGGGCACTTGTGTTCAACTGTGGAGGGCCTTATATGCTGGGCTGAGGAGTCTGCATTTTATGTAACAATCAACAGGGAATTATTGAAAGTTTTTTAAGTGGAGGAGTGACATGGTTAGACCCATGCTTTAGGACATTTATTTTAGAAGCTGTCTGAAGGATAGACTGGAGAGAAGAAAAACTTAAAATAAAGAGACACATGGTTTTTTCCCTTTTTGGTCTGTCATTTTCATGACAAATATGGAACTATGTTTAAAAGGGTAGCACATTTTTAACCTATGTTAGATTGCTTGCTCTCTTGGGGATGGGGGAGATAAGGGAGGAAGGGAGAAAAATTTGGAACAGGGTGTAGCCAAGTCTTATAAAAATGAATGTTGAAAACTATATTTATGTACAGTTGAGAAAAAGAAAAAATAAAAAGGAAACACTGGCATAAATTAAAATGAAAATAACCCTAAGGTGAATTTGTTTTTCCATCTTAATGGAGAGCCTTTCATTTTTATTTTTTTTTATATTTTTTGGCTTCCACTTTGGAATTTCAGGATTGTGGGATTCTATCTGCTCAATGTACTCTATCCATTTTGTCCTCCTGCCTTTTCATCATACAAAGAAGAATTGAGTATCTGAATTCTGTTTTTTGCCTATTTGTATCTTTGTATTTTTAACCTTTTAAAAACCATTTAAAATCAGCTTGCCCTTTTAAAAAATAAATTTTATTGATTTGGGTCTTTTTTACACCACCAGAATTTCTCTCATCATCCCCCTTCTTTCCCCTTTCTCAGTGAGCCATTCCATGGTACTAATTTTTTTAAGAAAAAGAAAAAAAAGAAGAGGAAAAAAATCAGTAAAGCTGATCAATAGATTGAAAGAAATCTGAAAATATATGTAATTTTCTACTCCCTGGACTCTCATTTCTATAAATGAGGTAGAATTGGGGGGCTCATTCACATCTTTTCTTTTGTGATTTTGCAGCATTCACATTTGAATGTTTCATACCTATTCTTTCTTTTTGTCATGTATATTGGGGTTTTTTGCCTTTACATATTTCACTTTCTATAAGATTATGTAAATTTTTACATATTCCTCTCTGATCATCATTTTCCGACATCACAGTAATATTCCATTAATTTCACACAGCACAATTTGTTTGGCCATTCTCCAGTTGATGGGCATCTACTTTGTTTCCAGTTCTTTGCTACCACAGAAAGTGCTGCTATAAATATTTTGATGTCTATAGGGAATCTTTTTTTCCACTTGCCTCTTGGAGATATAAAATTTGGAGCAGAATCTCTAGGTCAAAGGATATGGCCATTTTAGTTATGTTTTTGCATAGTTCTGTATTGCTTTCTAAAGTAGTTATATTGATTCACATCTCTATCAACAATGTACCAGCTTATCTTCCCACTAGATTTCTCAAATTGACTGAACCCATTTTGTTTTTATTTTTGCTAATTAGAAACCTTGGGGTTGTTTTGATTTGCATTTTTCTTATTGTTAGTAATTGGGAGCATTCTTTCATGATTTCTTGGATTCCAAACACTTACATGAGAAATTTGATAGAAAAACTTTTTCATATTTTCCCCAAATGGAATAGCCTGCTATGACGGGTACTGGATTCTACCTTACTGGAGGTCTTCATGCAAAGGCTAGATGACTGTCAGGTATACTGTATGGGGAATTCTTGATAAGATTGGGGATATACTGTATGGCTTCTGAGTTGGACCTTGATGGAGGATATTGAATAGTCTGTGAGTTTCTTCTTCAGTGGCCCTCTTTCCAAGCACTGGCATTCTGCCCATACTCTCTCCTTAATGGTTAGCATTGTCTTAACCAACCCCTTACACTTCTGTCTCTCCAACTGCTGATATATAAAGCAACTTGCCCATCTCCAACTGTCTGCTTTTTATTTCAATTCACCTTCCCAACCAACTGGTGCCCCCATCCTCACATCCCATTCCACATCTGTCTGCTCCTTTTACCATGCCTTTTGGAATGCTTGCTCCATAATGAACAAGTTTGCTGCCAACTTAAACTTTTTCCATCTTCTGGTACTCATTGAGATTGGCTCCCTCCTGATGATACTGCTTCCCTCTCTGCCATTTCTAGTATTGGCTAAACTTGCAGTAATACCTGCTGACTCATTGGTTGATTATCACTGAACAACCTCTCCTTCTTTGAGATCTGTGGCATAGGATTTATCATTCAAGCTAGATTGTTGTGGCCATTATCTAGAAGCTTGCAGGATATTCTCCTTTTTTTTTTCTGGGTTCCTGACTCACAGTCTCTCTTCCCTTCTTCCTACCCTTGTACTAGAAGATTTTTGCTTGAATATCAGTGCTCCCTCAATTAATCTTAACTTTTCAGTTTCTCACTACATCCATTCCTCATGGCTTCCATGTCTACCCCTCCTCAGCTCCACACAGAAATGGTCATACCTTTGATTTTACCATCACACAAGTGTTACACTTGGATGTTTAGGAGCTCTGAAATTCTTTTATGTTCTTATCCTTTTTTTTAAACAGTCCATCTTTCCTCATGCCTTATAATCCCTAACCCTGTTCTTTGATTTCATTGTGACCTTTAGTTCCTTCATTCTCCCAGTTCTTTTCCCAGACAATCATCCCTGCTGAACTCTCCTCTCTTGTCCATCTCCAGCCTTTGGTGAACCAGTTTACCTACATCCTATCTTCTACACTTAAATCCCATGCCCCATTGTGCTGTTGTTTATCTGCCAAACCCCAGCCCTAAATTACTCTCACCATGTGCCTTCTTTGTTTGTATAGCTGGAAGATACCATGACACCTTGCTGGCTGGACTCACCACAAATTGACTTTACCTAATGTATAATCTAATCTACTGCAGCAATCTTTCTATTCCCCCTTACTCAGTTTACTCTCCCACCCCTACCCTCTGTCACTGCTCCAAACATTCTCTTTCTTCCTACCTTCCACAGCACCCCTCTCCTATGTTCTCTTTTGAAGACCTTGTCTGGAAAGGACTTGAAGACGTCATGGAAAAACAATTGAGGGTGTTTGCCAAAAATCTCCTCGTCACTATCATCCAGATTCTTCTCCTCCCATCTCCTCCTTCATTCTGATCTTGAATAAAGAGATGGCTCCTCTCCTTCCCTAGGCAAACTCCTCTGCATACAACCTTCATCTGTTCCTCTGCTGAAATTGCTAGGAGATTGATACTACCTCGGTCATCCCCAATTTCTCTCTTACCTTTAATCCCTTCTTAGTATACTGGCTCTTCAGATGCTGCCTTCAAACATGCCCAAGACTTCTCCATTTAAAAAAAAAACCCTCACTTGATCCCATCATCTCCAGTAGCCAGAGTCCCATATTTCTCTTCTTTTTAGAATTCCTGACAAATCTGTCTAGAGTAAGTATTTACCCTTTCTCTCTGTTGACTCTCTTCTAGATCTGCTTTAATTTGACTTCTGGCCTGAGTCTAATGCTTTATAATGCTTTAAATGCATTTACCAAAGCTAATGTCCTTTTCTCAGTCCTCTTCTTTTGGACTTCTTTACAACATATGACTGTGGCTATCACCTTCTCTACCTAAATAATCTGACCTCTCAGGGTTTTTGTGGCTCTGCTCTCTCCTTTCCTTTTCCTCCTTTTCTGGATCATCACCAGTATCATATCCTCTAACTAGTCTTCCTACATTTTACTCTGCACAAATTCTAAGATCCATCCACACTGGCCTATTTGCTATTTCTTTGCAAGATACTGTTCATCTTCCATCATCTTTTCCCCGCAGCCCGGGATAGACAGCTTCTTTATCCCTGCCTCTGAGTTTCCCTGGCTTCCTCTAATATTCAGCTCAAATCCCACTTTCTGTGAGAGGTCTTTCCCTGCTTCCCAGCCTTCCCTCTGATAGTGCCTGCCATCTATTCTGTATCTCTCTCTTATGTACATTGTTGTTTGTGTGTTGTATCCAGCAGACCTTGAGGTCCTTGAATCTTGGGACTGTTTCAACTCTTCTTTGTATCTTACCACTGAGTACAGTATCTGGTGGATACGAAAGGCTGACTTAATAAATTCTTGTTGATTGATTAGTTCATTGATTCGACAGTCCTGTAACTTACTGTACTAGATACTCTATGAAAAGAATTGGATTAGATGTGTTGTCTGTAGTCTAGAAGCTTACAACTTGAGGTGACATTAATGTGTCACTTATTTAAGTAATGTGAAGAGGGACTACATTGTTCAGATCTCTTAAGACATCACTTATAAAGTAGCATGTTTATAAATGTTATATTTTCTTAACCTCTGTATACTTTTACAATTCAACTAAAATGGTTTTATGCTTTTAAAAATAGCTTAATTTTCTAATTTTCAATAAAGGGTGAAATGAGATTTTGAAATCTCATAGTAAATGTGGAAAGAATAAAAAAGAAGTAGGGGAGTTAAAGGTCATAGTGTCTGATAAATAAAAAAAAAAAATTGTCTACCATGTTAGGCACTTGGTGGAGAGTGATCTCTGATAGCGAAGGAGAATGGAATGAAGGAGGGAGAGCCAGGGAACTTTATCAAGGAACTGAGAAGCTCTCCAGATTAGTGCATGGCAGGTGCTGACCTGTCAGGAGCCATATTTAGCTTCATTCAGCTTGCAGTTGATGTCCTTAGGAACTATGGCTGCTGATTCCCCTGGCACCCAGCCTTTTGCTTTGAGACCTTCTCCAAGTGAGTGCAGGCTGTGATGGCCAAGTTAATTTAATCTAGAAGAAATGGAGTTTGAGGCTCATGAGTCCCATGACGTTTTACAAGATGCACTCTCCCATTTAGGGTGGAGGAGTTCACAAAGTGACCCATGGAGGTTTTTATTGGCTCTAGCTCTCTAGGACCTTATGCTGTTTGGACTATCCTGTTGCAGCTCCCTGTGAGGATAACTTCTTAGGGACAGGACTCAGGCCTTCTTTGTGGTTTGCTTTCAGATCTTGGGCATTTCCCTCCTCTGATTCATCCTTGTGGTATTCATAGAGCCATTATTTAGGGAGCTCAAATTTCAATACTTTGATGGATGGTAATAATAACGATATTTTATATAAATGTCACATTGCAGGACATGGAATTTTATTAAGTATTTTCCTCATATGATGTCACTGGGGTATCATAAAAACACAGCGAGCTAGTGGCTAGAGGAAGTGTGTATTTCATTTTACAGATGGTAAAGCTGAGTCACAGAGAGGGGAAGTAACTGCCAGAGGTCACACTACAGGTCATTGTAGCAGGCGGCCTTTGGCCATGCAGATCCCGGCCTCTTTACACCTTCTCATCTTATACAACTCTGGAGCTCTTGTCCAGGCCTCCCTTAGCTTATCTGAAGGAGGTCCACTTAAGGTAAAGAAGTCTCTCCTAGAGATCTCAGAATATTGCATGAATGCTAGTGGAGTACTTGGACTCTTCATTCGTTGTCCCTTGACCTTGCTTTGTGACTAGCCAATATTTTAAAAACCTGAGGTCTTACTGATGTGCTTTTCTTTTATATGTCACTATTACTTCCCAGAGATTCCTCTATTCTTCTTCCCTTTCCCCCTCCAGGAACCCTTCCTTATATAAGTAGAGTTGATAGGGGGGAAAAAAAGAAAGAAGAAAATCCGTGTTTGAAAATGTTTGTTTCTCTCCATATCACAGCCCACTATTTCTCTGTCTTAGTTTTCCTGATAATTTCTGAGCTCTAGTTTTTATATCTATATATAATGATGATAATATTTGAACTCTCTACTTTGCAAAGTTATTGTGATAAAAGCTCAGTATAAACTGCAAAGCACCATGGAAACATGAACTATTGCTATGTCTATAACTAGGAAACAGTATTTCTCCCCAGAAATTAACCTTAGGAAGTAATCAGCATATACATGTTTGATAATTGTCTTTTGAAATACACATTGTCAGTGTGATTTCATGTCACCTCAGAACGTAAGCTGATAAAGAACAGAAGTCATGTTATAGTTATTTTCTATAAATGCAGCACAATATTAAATAGCAGCAATTTGACATTGCTGCCTAAGTGGTGTGTAGAGAAGGTACAGAGCGATTGGCCAGTCAAGAATCCATCCTGGGCATTATTTTCATCGTTTCTGTCCTCAAAGCTGAACCTTTGTTGAATTCTTGACTTAGATCAAGGTCCTTAAGTTTGACCCCTTTACCTCCTTGGCCTTCAAGACATTTTAGTGAATTCAAAAGCTTGCCTGGGGAAAAAGCACATCTTTATTTTCACCAGTCTCTAATTGAAATTTAGCATTGCTTTCAATTCTTTAAAAACATTATTCTAAGAAGAGCTTCATAAGCTTGGCCAGAATATTGCTCCCAGTAGAGATGATGAAGCCTGGAATTAGATAGACATGGTAGGAACTAGAAATCTGAGCAAGCCAGGGTGGTAGAAAGAGTACTGAATGGCTGGGGGAGGGCAGGTTTAGAGGACCTTGATTTAAATCTGTGCCCTGGCCTGGGATTTCCTATGAATTGACCCCTAACCTCTGGAAGGCTTTAGTATTTCCATCTGTATAATGAACTAGATGGCCTTTGAAATAATTTCCATCTCTAAATCTGTTACCATGAGCAAATTACTATTTATTATGGATTATTGAATATATATATATAGATATATGTATATGTATGTATGTATGGTTATCTGTTGGAAACTCCCAAAGCCCTTATGGTGCTTGGATTATTTTTAGAGGGTTTCATTGTTAGCTGATTTGTTAGGTTTAAATAGATATAGTAGTATTTGAAAGGCTGATAGTAGCATGACTAGCTGTGTATTTTTCCTTTCTGGTATTTTTAGTGTATTTTTGTAGGCTTTCCAGACCCTCAGGGTAATTTGCATGGCTTACTCATGGATGTGGGTGTAAATGGATAAGTTCTGTGGGCCTCATAAAAAAAACCTAGTGAGCTTTTTCACTAAACAAGAACTGTAACACTGTAGAAGCAGCAGCAATAGCAGCATGAGGAAGCAGGTAGAGTGACCTTTGTCTGCGTAGGCCCCATGATGACAAAATCACAGATCTTCAAAGTGTCAGAAGTACTAAAGAATAGTATATGAGACAAAAATAAAAATGACCAATGTTGGAAGGACTGAGGGGAAATGGTCACAATGATGTACTGTTGGAGTAGCTGTGAATTGGTTCAGCCATTTTGGAAAGCAATTTGGAACATTGTCTCTATAGTTATAGGGTATGTCCTTTGACCCAGTGATATCACTAGTAGGCTTATGCCCTCAAGGAGACCTCAGAAAGGGGGAAAGGAACCACATCTACAAAAAGTTTATAGTAGCTCTTTTTATAGTAACAAAGAACTGGAAAGTAAGGAGTTACTCTTCAGTCATTGGGATGATCAGCCACAATTCCAGAGATCCAATGATGAAGCATGATACCCACTTTCTAAAAATGAAGTGATGAATTCTAGGTGCAGAATGTGATGTCCATTTTTTGGACAAGATGAAGATGGGAATTTGTTTTGCTTGATTATGCATATTTACTACCTGGTTTTTGTATCTCTTTTTGTGTGGGTGGGTTCTGGCAAGATAGGAGGGAGAAAAATAAATGCTTGAAAATTGGAAAAAATTAATTTTAAGCAATACAAATGCAAAGAATAATTGTTTTATACTTTGTATTTGTATGTAACATGCTGAGCCCAGTGTTCAGCCCATGATAAGCACTTATTAAAGTGCTTATTGATTGAAAAAATAATAAATATAGAATGGATGTTCTGTGGAGTCAGATTAGTTTTGCTGCTGCTGAGATACCCGCCGTCATAATAGGAACTCGCGTTTCTTATTTACAACTTGTCCATTCTACACAGAGGCAAAAAGTCAGTGACAGATTGGAAACAGATGGTAACTGATCACACTTTGGAAAGCTTGGTTGTTCTCTTGTTGACCAAGTTCACCTACTTCAAGTTGCTGAGCCTAAAGGGAAAAAGTGATTTAAAAAACTGGCCTGTACCACTGAATTTGATCAAGAAACACTCTTCATAGCTGGAAGAAATCCCAATCTATTTAAAGAACAAAGAAGCAACACTTTATATCAAGGACAGAGAAGGCAACTCTTTTGATGACTCAGGAGATGAGCGAAATTTAACAAAGAAAGCAATACACATTGGCGACCATACTGAATTCCTACGCTAAGGAGGACTCGGCATTTATACCTTCAAAGGAACTTAAAATAGTCACTAGAAAAGGTCACAGTGTACATTGTTGTTGTTTTTTCTCCTATCAAAAGGATGGCTTCTGTTGTTTTGTTCTTCTTCCTTCCAGAGAAGATCAAATTCATTTATGTCATAGAAGCAAAAAGTTTTGTTTCACAGTAAGGCAGTACCCTAGGAATATATTAACCCACAGCCTTCTCCTAATCACAGAAAAAACAAGGACAGGATACTAATGCCCTGCTCTGGGTCTTCTGGTGTGGGGTAGGCCACATTTGGAGCTCTGTGTTCAGTTCAGGGATCCGCAGTTTAAAGCTATTGATGCGTTGGTGTCCAGAGGAGGACAGTTGGGAAGTCCATAACTTAGGAAATTCATTTAAATGATCTGGGCATATTTCACCTGGAGAGGAGAAGACAAACAGGGACAGGATATTTATTGTAAAGTATTTGAAGGCATTATTGCTTAGTCATGAGTTGCCTGGATGCTCCCAAAAATCCTTCCCTACTCTGATTCTTTGGTTTAATCCAAAGAAAAGAACATGATTTTGGAATATATAAAATCTGCAAAGGATTTGACCTAATTCAGTGGCTAGAGTTCTGGCTGTGGAGAAGACCAGAGTTCAAATGTCACCTCTAATATGTACTAGTCATTTGAATTTGGACAAATTAAGCTCTTTCTGTTTCAGGCAACAAACAACATCTTAAGATTTATCTCTTAAGTCAGAGATGGGTTCCATTGCTTTGATGGGAGTGAAGAGAATTCCCTGTGCTTCTAAAAGCTTATAACCTTCTCAGATTTTGGACACCTGCAAAGCACAAACCAATGTTGGCACAAATACAAGGCGCTGTGTATATCTTACTCCTCCTTCTGAAAATTGCTCAACAAGAACTCCATCTCAGTTCGACAAGCATTTATAAGTATAGTGATTGTGTACCAGGCATTGTGCTGGGCACCAGGTATATGCAGGCAGGAACAACACAGATCTTTCCCTTAAAGAACTTATGTTCTATGGAAGGGGGGCAACATTTGTACAAATAAATATAAAGTATATGCTGAATAAGTATAAGGTCATTTTGATGGCTTCAATAACCATGGGAGCCATCTGGGAAGGTCTTGTGGGATTGGTGGCATTGAGCTGAACCTTGAAGGAGGCTGGGAAGACTGTGAGTGGGAGGTGAGGTGAAGCAGCTTCCTGGAATGTATTGTAAAACCTCAAGGGTGGGACGTGGAATGTCCTTCATGGGGAACAGCAAATGGGCCAGCCTTGTCTTCAATGGAGGAGCCAGATAGTGATAGAAGAATTGGAATTTGTTCTTCAAGTCATTGTATTGCATTGTATTAAAGGGAGAATGGAGGTGGTCAGTCCCACTACTGAAGCATTTTGGCTGGGCCAGCATGGGCAAATCACTTAGGTGACTTTCCAAGTCTGTACTTGCAGAGAAGTTTCTGAGCTGCATTGGGAGAGGGACTTTCCTCCTTCAGAAGTTCCCTGTAATCAGAGCCCTGGTTCCCACCCTATAGGTAGCCAGTGGTTTCCTTACTCACTACATATCTTATTGATCCCAGGGTTCTTTTAGATTCATGCTGACTCCTCTGAACAATGCCCTTGAAGGAGGGCATTGCTAGAGAATAGTCTAGACTGCTCTCAAATTATCACTGGTACAAAACTCTTGTGGGTCTGCTATTTCCAGCTACTAGTGGCTACTAAGCAAGCTACATCTCTTCTCCATTTGTCTCATCTTCTTGGATTGAACCAGCACAGCCAAGGTCTTGTATGCCTAAGGTGACATGGTCTCCATTTTGAATGATATGGCCAGGACCAATTCTCAACAAAATTGTGAAATAAGCATCCTCCTTCCACTCACTTCCCCTCTCTTCATGATGTTCTTCTGTCCTCCTCCTTCTCTCCCACAGTGCCTCTATGCCTATTCAAGAGGGTCTACATTTTTAATAGTGACTCTTGAGATTGGAAAAAAGTCTCCTTCTGAAGTGGCTTCATAGCCACAGTCTGTAGATGGCCACCATCTCTCCTTCCTTGTTTTCCATTCCGAGAAGGGAAGAAATACCTATAGATTTGTTATGCTTCCTCAGCGGCCTGTTCCTGCCACAAGCCTTTGGAAAAGTGCCCAATTGCCTGGTAGAGTTGTCCAACCCTCCATGGCTTTGGGTATGAAAGACAGCTGGAAAAATTTGCTGGCCAAGAATTACATTTGCAACTCGAGAGATGTTTTCAAATGATCAGTGAAGCTCGAGAAAGGCCTGCTCAATAGGAGGGCCAGAAGAGAACAGACTGGTTTCCCTGGGACCACAAACGGCTGCCCAGCAGGCCAAGACCTTGATGGGTTAAGCCAAGCAGCTTGCTATTTGGATAGAGTTGGAGGCTGTGAGCACGTGGCCATCGATTCTGGTGTGCAGTAGCTCTGCACTGAGTGGTGACAGATTCAAATATGAATATGAATGAATGAAAAACAGAGTGAAATGGGTAAGCCACTGAAAAGCTTCCCACACTTCAGAAATTGGTTTCATTAATAAAACAGCAGTGCTTTGGAGAACACAGGGAATAGATTTCTCATCTTTAGCACCTGCTTCTCACTGATTTATTGCCAGCCAATGATTAGGCTTTGTCAACCCCAGTCAGCTTTAAGGACGACAGATTAGGCAAAGTTAAGGATACTAAAATAGGTAGTTCTCATTGCACAAAAGAATGTCAAAAAGTGCCACTGATTCAGGAGACAAAACATTTAATCACCTAGAAAATGGATGGAAAGTAAGAGTACAAGTAGAACAGCTCAGTGATGGTGGTTGTTCTTAAGTTGGCTTGATGCCTTTTGTATTACACAAATTTCTCCTTCTCTGCCCTCTCCCCACCATGAATTCAGCCTTTCCTTATAATGGAAAAATCATACATGGAAAACTAACCAACGTAGTGACCATTAGTGATGGCATATGCCACATTTTGCTCATGTTGTCCCTTATATATTTACAGTAGATAAGGAGATGTGCTTCATCATTCCTTCTCTGGGAATTAACATTGGCCATTATAGTCTAGGGGAGTTCAGCTACATTGCTCAGTTGGATAGGGTACAAGGCCTGGAGTGAGGAGGAGGTTGTTCATTTGTCTGGTTGTAGCTGACTCTTTATGACTCCATAGACCATAGCATTTCAGGCCCTTCTGTCCTTCACTATCTCTTGAAGTCTGTCCAAGTTCAAGTTTATTATTTCTGTGACATTATCTAGCCATCTCATAATTTGCCATCCACTATTTCTTTTGTCTTAGGTCTTTCTCAACATCAGATGTCTTTTTCAGCGAGTCCCATGTTCTCATTATGTGGCCAAAGTATTTAAGGTTCAGCTTCAATATTTGACCTTCCAGTGAATAGCCTGAATTGATTTCTTTAAATATTGACTGATTTGATCTTCTTGATGTCCAAGGAACTCTCAAAAGTTTTCTCCATCACCATGATTTGAAAGCACCGATTCTGTGGCACTCAGCTTTTTTCATAGTCCAACTCTTATAGTCATATATTGCTACTGGAAAAACCATAGTTTTGACTATATAGACTTTTATTGTCAAGGTGATAAATCTGCTTTTCAGTATGCTATCCAGATTTGCCAGAGCTTTCCTTCCAAGCAGCAAGCATCTTTAATTTCATGGTTGCCATTACCATCTGCAGTGATCTTTGAGCCCAAGAATATGAAATCTGACACTGCTTCTATTTCTTTTCCTTTATGTGCCAGGGAGTGATGGGACCAGCTGCCAAGATCTTAGTTTTTTATGTTAAACTTCAAACCATCTTGTACATTCTCCTCTATCACTGTCATCAAGAGGCTTCTTCATTCCTCTTCACTTTCTGCCATCACAGTGGTATCATCTGTGTAACTGAGATTTTTGAGATTTCTCCAGGCAACCTTAATTCCAGGTTTTGATTCATCTAGCCTGGCATTTCACATGTACTCTGCATATAAGTTAAATAAGATGACAACATACAGCTTTGTCTTACTCCTTTTTCAATCTTGGAATCAGGAAGACTTAAATTCAGATCCAGCTTGAGACTTTTACTAGCTATGTGGTTGTGGGCGAATTATTTAACCTCTTCTACTTGTTGTGTGACTCTGGCTAAGTCACTTAAACTCTGTTTTCCTTAACCCACTGGAGAAGACAATGGCAAACCATTCCAGTATCTTTGCCAGGAAAACTCCATACAAGGTCATGAAGAGTTGGGACACAACTGAACAATAATAACAAAAACAACAGTTCTCTTTTTTTTTTGTCTACAGTACTATAGTCACTGGATAAAATGTTTCTAGATCTTTGGATCCACATAAAAGCTGCTATGAATGTTTTGGTATATATTAGTACTTGGCTTTTTGGCATTCTTCTAGGTAGATTCCCTGGGTCAGAGGGGATGAATAGTTTTGCAGCTCTGTGTTTCTTGTGTTCCAGAATGAACTAGACATCAGTCCAAAGAGTTTGTGCACTCCTTTCCTCTTAATGGTACTGGGTTTTTTTTCTGCTCTAGCATCATTGCCTGTGCCATGAGTATGAAGCGCTATGTAGAGGCCAACATTTCCCAGAAGTCTCATACCACCATCAAGTACTTTATGAAGATGTGGAGCAGTGTGAGTGATACGCTTATTTTCATCTTCCTGGGGGTTTCAACCATTGGCGAGAACCACGAGTGGAATTGGCCATACATTTGTTTCACCATCATTTTCTGCCTCGTGTGGCGAGCATTAGGTATGGGACCGTGAGTACTTTTTTTCCAGATACATGTAAAGATCGTTTTCAACATTCATTTCATAAGATTTTGGATTGTGAATTTTTTCTCTTTCTCTCCCTTACCTCTCCCCACTCAAGACAGCAAGCAATCTGATATAGCTTATACATGTACAAAACTTTTAAACATATTTCCATATTTGTCATGTTATACAAGAAAAATCAGACCAAAGGGGGGAAAAACCATGGAAAAGAAAAAACAAACAAGGTGAAAATAGTATGTTTTGATCCACATTTAGCTCCCATAGTTCTCTCTCTGGATGTGGATGATATTTTTCATCCCAAGTATATTGGAATTGCCTCGAATCACTGCATGGTTCAGAAGAGCCAAGGCCATGACAGTTGATCCTCACATAATCTTCTTCTTATTATGTATAGTGTCTCTTAGTTCTGCTCACTTCACTCAGCATGAGTTCATGTAAGTTTCTCCAGACCTTTCTGAGATCAGCCTGCTCATCATTTCTTATAGAACAATAATATTCCATTACATTCATATACCATAACTTATTTGGCCGTTCTGCAACTGAGGGGCACCCAGTCGTGAGTATTTTTGTGTGAACCAAATGAGGTGAACTTTGGGCTAAATTAGACATACCTTTCCAATGCCAAGATAGTATGTAGTCTTGAAATCACAAATTTCAGGCTAGAAAGTACTTCAAAAGTTATCTTAGTTTAACTTTCTCATTTGACAGAGAAGAAAACTGAGACCTCTAGGCTTCTACAGACTTCCCAAAGGTAACAGAGCCAGGATATGATCATAGACTTCCTAAATCTGAATCTTGTTTTCTTGCCACGAATTGCAATATTTTCTTCTCTGAAGTCTATTATCAATATTTACATGAAAGCATAACCTTGCTGTCCATGTCAGTTATCATTTACCTATGTGGACCTTAGTTTTGCAGGTTCATCGTAAAAGGAGATGAGTGATGAAAGACTCCTCAGCAGCTTTGCTGAAGGGGGATACCTTTTTGGGGGGCTAGTCCTTGCCCAGTAGTGATTTTGTTGGTGGAGGGAACATTCAGAGCAGTGGAATAGGGGAGGATGAGTAGTGCGATGACAAGCAGGCAGAATTTAGGAGACCTGAGTTCATGTTCCAGCTCTGCTAGACTCAGACTTTTCTGGGTACGGGTTTCCTCCTGATTAGACCAAATGGTGGCTAAGGTTCTTCGAGCTCTAAGTCTATGGCTCTGGAAGCTGTTAGAAGTATATTAATGTTATATTGTCATTGGGTGAGTTGGGCTGCCTCTGGTGCCCTCCTCCTAAGTACACTCAGCCAGTCACTGTGGCTCTATGTATGTATGGCCCTTGAAGGACAGACTACCACTCTCTCGTGCTTTGCCTTTGTTGGCAGTATGCAAGAAATATGGGCCTTGTGTCTTGAGTGATTTCTGTATTCCTGTCTTGCCTTTTCCACCTTCAAATATCATCGTGGATGTTTGGTGCCGTTGACATTGAAGGAGAGAGTAGGTCACAAGAGATCTTGCTGGCTACAAAGTCAGGAGAGCTCTGCTATGAACATCCTGTATGAACATGACCCAGTCACTTCACCTGTCTTTATGTTGGTTTACTCCTGTGTAAAGTAGGAGTTGGGGGTGATGGTGACTAGGTCTAGGCTAGATAACTTCAGAGGTAGGGCTTTACCAGTTCTGTTATTCCAGTATCTTCTACTTGCACTGTAGAATAGGGCAACCTTGGGGCCCTGAACCACAGACACAGCTCTACATCCTCATCTCATTCCTACCTTGAGATTTTCTCCTAGGACTCTACCCACATTTATAGGACTGAGGCCAGGAAAGGCCCTGAGAGATCACTTAGTCCAAACTCCCTCCTCTCCATTTGACAGATGGTAAAACTGAGACTGAAAGACAGAAGGAGAGCCGTGATTTCAGTGCTCTTGGTGGAGGATCCTTGCTGTTCCACATCACTTGTCTCTTACAAGGCCGTGACTACAGACAAGGGTAGTGCCCACGTGCGCCATGCCGTGTTAGCCTGAAAACCTCATTGCTTCATTACAAGCTAAACAGGGCCTCCTCTTTCGCGTACAATTTATAGCTTCTCTCGGCATTCTGTTTATAGTTCATCATCTTTGCTTGACATTTATATGTTTCCCTCCCCTTTCCTTCCCAACAAATAGTCATCATTGCACCGTTAGCCTTTGCAGCGAGCCGAGACACTTCCCCTGTGGAGATAGAGAGGCACATTACACAAATTGCCCAGGTGTGTGAGGAGGAGCCATAAGGCAGGCTGGGCTGCTTGATTAGCCATTAACATGTGTGTAGGGTGCTTATTACTGGGAAAGCCAGCAGCTACATGTCATTCAGGTTCATAGAATCCTTTTCCTGCTCTTCTAAGGCATAATGTAAAGCCTCCCCAAGGTTGGAAAATGTCTATATTGTTGTTTTAAAATAAAATCATTTTTTAATGAAATAGCAAAACAAACCTCTTCAGACCATGAATCTTTTTTTTTTCAGAATTTTTTTTCCTTTTTTTTTAATTAATTATAACTTTTTGTTGACAGAGCCCATGCCTGGGTAATTTTTTACAACATTATCCCTTGCACTCATTTCTGTTCTGACTTTTCCTCTCCCTCCCTCCATCCCCTCCCCTAGATGGCAAGCAGTCCTATACATGTTAAATATGGCACAGTATATCCTAGATACAATCTATGTGTGCAGAACCGAACAGTTCTCTTGTTGCACAGGAAGAATTGGATTCAGAAGGTAAAAATAACCGGGAAGAAAAACAAAAATGCAAACAGTTTACACTCACTTCCCAGTGTTCTTTCTTTGGGTGTAGCTGCTTCTGTCCATCGTTGATCAATTGAAACTGAGTTAGATCTTCTCTTTGTCGAAGAAATCCACTTCCATCACAATACATCCTCATACGGTATCATTGTTGAGGTATATAATGATCTCCTGGTCCTGCTCATTTCACTCAGCATCAGTTCATGTAAGTCTTTTCAAGCCTCTCTGTATTCATCCTGCTGGTCATTTCTTATAGAACAATAATATTCCATAACATTCATATACCACAATTTATTCAGCCATTCTCCAATTGATGGGCATCCATTCATTTTCCAGTTTCTGGCCACTACAAAAAGGGCTGCCACAAACATTCTTGCACATACAGATCCCCTTTCCCTTCTTTAAAATCTCTTTGGGGTATAAGCCCAGTAGTAGCACTGCTGGGTCAAAGGGTATGCACAATTTGATAACTTTTTGAGCATAGTTCCAGATTGCTCTTCAGAATGGCTGGAGATGTGTTCACAATTCCACCAACAGTGTATCAGTGTCCCTGCTTTCCCACATCCCCTCCAACATTCCGCATTATCTTTCCCTGTCATTCTAGCCAATCTGACAGGTGTATAGTGGTATCTCAGAGTTGTCTTAATTTGCATTTCTCTGATTAATAATGACTTGGAGCATCTTTTCATATGGTTAAAAATAGTTTCAATTTCTTTGTCTGAGAATTGTCTGTTCATATTCTTTGACCATTTATCAATTGGAGAATGGCTTGATTTCTTACAAATTAGTCAGTTTTCTATATATTTTAGAAATGAGGCCTTTATCAGAACCTTTAACTGTAAAAATGTTTTCCCAGTTTGTTGCTTCTCTTTTAATCTTGTCTGCATTCGTTTTGTTTGTACAAAAACTTTTCAATTTGATATAATCAAATTTTTTTATTTTGTGATCAATAGTGATCTCTAGTCCTTCTTTGGTCATAAATTCCTTCCTCTTATACAGTTAGACCATGAATCTTAAGATTAGTGATGGGGAAAGGCAAAGTGAAGGCAGTTAAGAAGATCTCTTTTTCAGAGATGTAGAGTTGGAAGCAAGAGTTTACTTGTGAGCCAATTGTTAAATTTTCAGTGTGAGCATTTACACTGCAGAAATATGCAAATGCTGCAAATGAGGCCTTGATTTGTCATTTTGTTAACTGAAAAAGTAATGGATAATGCAGATTAGACTTAAATGTGTTACGCCTACGTTTTTTTCTCCTTGGAAAGCTAATTGTCAAACATTCACCAGCATATCAGTGGTTGGAAAGAGCCCTTGAGACCATTTGTCTTCACCTTTTCATTTTTATAGTCGAGGAACTGAGGCTCAGGCAGGGTATGAATTGTCCAAAGTTACTCAGGGAGTAAGAGACAAAGACAGTTTTGAACTAGTGTCCTCCTACAGCCTCTGTGGTCCATCATGCTTCTACTATGCCAAGGTCCAGTAAGATACACCATGGGAGGGTTCCTCCTGCATCATGTCCTTGATTATTCAACCCACCACTGATTTCTACCCTCCCTTGGTTACCTTTCCTCCTCCCACATTTTCTTCAAAAATTAAGTCCCTGGATCCTTATTTTCTCAAATCCCCAAGTGCAATTGCCCCTAAAGGTTCCAACTCTTCCCTTCCCAGATGTAGGCTGGGTAGACTTTTCAAGCAGCAAATTCCCCCAGGTCATACCCAATGTAAGCCCCCATTTCTCTTTCCAGACTCTTGCTCTTTACCTGTAGAAACATTTATCAGCATAGTCCCCTCATACCACCATAGTAAGGTCTCCTTCCTTTTCTCTTTTTAATGCTTCTCCCCTCCTCATCACCCACTCCCCTGTAAATTCTCCTTTTGAGACCACAGGAGTCATCTTTCCCTCATCATTAGCCCTTGATTTGACCCTGACACATTGCATGCTCCTCAACATCCCCATGCTCCCCTCTCCTCTTTCATGCACCCTCCGATTTGTAATGCAGTCCCACAAAAAGCATCACTTCACAAAAAGCCAGGTTTTATCAATGATGATGCCTGTCCACCTTCACCTTTACCTCTGTAAGATCTACCTTCATCCCTGCCTCTTTCTGTACATTTAGAGTCTCTTTGTTGTCACTCTGTTATTGTTGTTGTTGTAGTCTGAATTGATCCACCTCTCCTGCATGCATGTTGCTTGGGGTGTTTGAAGAGCAGATAATACTTTCAATTATAGTTTTCTTATAAAAATGTTTCAAATACCTCTTTATTATAGAATGACCATCTTGCTTCATGTATGGTTAAGCTCAGATTTGCAGAGTAGGTCACCATGGGCTACATCCCGAATTCCACTGCTCTTCTTTAGAACACATTGTTCCATTCCCTCCTATATTTTCTAATGGGTACAGAACAATCTTGCATTATTTCAATTTCCTTTCCTTTGTATTTGCATTCCCAGTCTATTGTTTTCTCTTTTCTTTGGGAAGTTTTACCATTGAAGATTCCAGTTTTTCTATTCTGCTAATGATTTTTGCAACATAGGCCATAAATTCTGTTGTCATTATTCCTTTTTATGTTTTAAATGATTCAGGAGAAACATAATGTTGAAGTTCCATGTTCTCCACAGCTTCCACAGAATCCTCTGTATTATCAACTGTTGAGACATCTTCCTTTATTTTGCAATATTGATTTGTAGATGCGTGAACTAATTTACTAGATCTGGAAGCCATGTTTGCTTTTGTTGTTACTGATTTTCTTGTTGAATTATCTGCTTAGGTTCTAGGTCTTTGGATTTTATTCTTCCAGAAGGCCTTGATAATTTCAATCGTTTTTTTTTCTCTCCCCTGTTGCTCACTTTCTGACTCTGTCCTCTGATTATGGTTTCCTTGGAGGTTGCATCTCACAATGTCTCAGCCTCCTCTCATGCTTGGCAATTCATAGTTCACCCGTCTAGATCTCTGCTTCAAGTTACTTTTGAGTGGTTAGGATTGGCCCTAGCTGGATGTGTGTTCTTTCCCTCTGGCTTAGTGGAATGCTACATACCTTCCCCCGACACATGCACACCCACCCCATCCCCTCAGACACATATACCCCTCCAAACCTCCCCCCCCATACACATAGAGTGTTCTTTCCTGGTATCCTCCCTTGCTCCCTCTGCTCCTTAGTTCTTTGGCGTGGCCCTGACAATTTGGAGCTTTGTGGTGCTGGTATTCAGAGTTGACTGGCGCTACAGACTTGTAGGCTCCTGAAGGGCTGTGGCCATGCTGGTTATCTGCTGAAGCCTTGACGAAATTCTACAGCCTGAAGCTGGGGTCTCCATGGCCCTGGAAAAAGAGGGAGGAGGACCGAGGGGTAGGGGTGGGTTTTGATGTAAGCTTGTACTCTTGCTTCTGCTAGTGTAGCCTTGCTGCCAGTAGCATGGGAGCTAGGGGAGAGGTACTGAATGACCTCAAAGTCAGAGTCAGTTCATGGAATTGTTTTTAATGTTTCGGATTCTGGATGTCCTGGGCTATGGAGACAGCTGACTTAGCTTCTTGTTTGCTGCATTATTCCTATTTTGGAGAGGTTTGAGAAGTAATGGGACTCAGAAAAAATGGATTTTCCTCCGTCTTGTTAGCCACATGACCTGGAAGCTTGCAAAGCCAGTCTTGGACAGAGTTTGCTTCTGTGTTTCCAGGCAGGGCTGAGTGGGAGTAAGATTTCAGGATTCCCTTCCTTTTAGGCCTACATTTGGAGTCCTGGAACATGGGCCTTGAGTGAGAAGAGAGGTACTTCTCTCTTTCAATACCTTCAACATATAGCATCCCAGGTTTTTAGAGGTGGCTGCCTCCATACTAGGAGTCAGGACATGGATTGCCAGATTTTCTGAGAATGGATGGATGGAAATATTTTCTTTGGTTTTTGTGTCTTCTTTTGCAGTTACCCAGAATTCCCATTCCAAGTCCCAAGGGAATACCATGCATAATTCTAGGGCCATTTTCAAACTTTGGAGCAAAGCAAAGCAAAAAACAAAAAACCAAGGAAAGCCTCTTTTTTTAAAATAGCCTTTTATTTACAGGTTATATGTATGGGTAACTTTACAGCATTAACAATTGCCAGACCTCTTGTTCCAATTTTTCACCTCTTACCCCCCACCCCCTCCCCCAGATGGCAGAATGACCAGTAGATGTTAAATATATTAATATATAAATTAGATACACAATAAGTATACATGACCAAACTGTTATTTTGCTGTACAAAAAGAATCGGACTCTGAAATATTATACAATTAGCTTGTGAAGGAAATCAAAAATGCAGGTGGGCATAAATAGAGGGATTGGGAATTCAATGTAATGGTTTTTAGTCATCTCCCAGAGTTCTTTCTCTGGGCGTAGCTGGTTCAGTTCATTACTGCTCCATTGGAAATGATTTGGTTGATCTCGTTGCTGAGGATGGCCAGGTCCATCAGAACTGGTCATCATATAGTATTGTTGTTGAAGTATATAATGATCTCCTGGTCCTGCTCATTTCACTCAGCATCAGTTTGTGTAAGTCTCTCCAGGCCTTTCTGAAATCATCCTGTTGGTCATTTCTTACAGAACAATAATATTCCATAATATTCATATACCACAATTTATTCAGCCATTCTCCAACTGATGGGCATCCACTCAGTTTCCAGTTTCTAGCCACTACAAAGAGGGCTGCCACAAACATTCGTGCACATACAGGTCCCTTTCCCTTCTTTATAATCTCTTTGGGATATAATCCCAGTAGTAACACTGCTGGATCAAAGGGTATGCACAGTTTGATAACTTTTTGAGCATAGTTCCAAACTACTCTCCAGAATGGTTGGATTCGTTCACAACTCCACCAACAATGCATCAATGCAAGGAAAGCCTCTTAAAGAAAACCCTCTGATGGGGAGAGGCAGCAGATTGTGGTAAAATGAATAGGGCCTGGGCTGTGTCACCTGGGGCAACTACTTGACTTCTCTGCATCTGTTTTCTTAGCTTTGAAATGGGAGGATATTAAGGGTCCTTTCCACCTTGAAAAAATGCCATGACCTTATGAGCAAAGCCTCTAAGAATTTAATTAGTCTTAGCTTTTAAATTATTTATCACAAATCCTTAGAATTCTCATTTAGTTTAATACTAATTTTCTATACTCCCTTGAAAAATAAGTTTCATTGATTGCTTTTGCTTTTGCATCACAGTCTTGGGCACAATTGAAACACAACCCTCCCCCAACTTTGAAGATTCCTTTGTAACAGAGAAAACCAGTTAAGCAATAGTTCAGTCACCTTTTCTGACAGTATAGTCCAGAGAGGTGTAAACAAAGTGCCTTCATTGCCCTGCCTTAGGACAGTGCTTCTGCTGAAAGAAGAAAGATCTATTCCTTGGGGCCCACTGTGCCTTTCATGTCATTCAGAGTTATGTCTCCTTATGGTGCTGTCATTACTGTTTATACTTACCTTCGTTTCCCCTCGTCTTCCTTCCCCTTTGAAAATGTAGGTGTCCTCGTGCTGACTTTCTTTGTGAATAAATGTCACGTGAACACTGTCACCAGAAAGGATCAGTTCATTATCGCCTATGGTGGATTGAGGGGGGCCATCTGTTTCTCCCTCGTTTTTCTCCTCCCTGACTTTCCCCGGAAGAAGCTCTTCATTGCAGCGACCACGGTGGTGATCCTCTTCACAGTTTTTGTACAGGTAAATATATTTTTTTTGGGGGGGGAAGGAGAGGGTGGTGACTGAGCTGTCTAGGAAAACAGCCTGTTAAAATATGCACTAACAAGTCTGAGGTGGCTCTGACTCATTAGTGAATCTGCCAGGCAGAGACATAGCAAGGAATTTTTGCACCTGGCACAGGGGCTGTGAATGGCAGGGTATCTCACCTTAGGCCTTTGCAAGCCTAAGAGGCCACAGGTTTCTATCTGCTGAAAGACTGGCTAGTGTTGTGGGGCAGTTGTATGGTGCTGAGGGAACCTGGGAGAAGGGTCAGGAAATTCGTGCCCTAGGCCCAGGAGGCAGCCACAGGAAGCTGGCCAGGGTGCAGAGAAGCATGGCCATGGCTAAGGAGCAGATTGACACTGGAGTAGTGGCATTGAGATCCACTAAACTTGGGCCCCACGGGCCTGCCAGCCCATTCTAAGCATGTCTCTGCAGTCAAAAAGCAGGAGGCTCTGGGCTTTGTGGAATTGCGTGGTATGGCTAGCCGTCAAACCTTCCATTTCAATTTCTTCAAACAAAAGATATGTGCAGAGTGTTGGGGGAGTGGGAACAAGGGCTTGTGTTTTGTGGTTGTTCTTCAGTCATTTTCAATGGTGTCTGATTCTTCTGTCCCCTTTTGGGGTTTTCTTGGCAGTGAGACAGTGGAGCGCTTTGCCGTTTCCTCATTTTAGATGAGGAAACTGATGCAGCAGGGTAAATTGACTTACCCAGCGTCATACAGCTAGGAAGTGTCTGAGTCTGGACTGAAACTTAAGAAGATGAACGTTCCTGACCTTAGGCCTGATGCTCCAGCCATTGTGCCTGCCACCTAACTAACACAGAATACACTCAAAGCTGTTGCAAGGCCTGCCTTGTCTGGCTTTCTAAGCTGTGTTCTCTATGTCATTTTCAGCTCAACCCACTTGAGTGGAGACGGTGCCTGTTGTTCTAAATATCTGGGAGGAACGGCAGCCATCTTCCTCATTTGCCAAGCAACATTGTTTTGCAACTTCCCCCAAACCTTCCACTTAAAGTCTTTGTGACCACCGAGTTCAGTGAGAAGAGCACTCATTTGGGGGCATCTATGTGGCACAAGGGTGTGAGTGCTAGCTTTGCATCCATCAAGACTCGAGTTAAAGCCTGCCTCAGACACTTGCTAGCAGTGTGACTGTGGGCAAGTCTCTTAACCTCTGTCAGCCTCAGTTTCCTCATCTATAAAATGAAGAGAATGATAGTAGCCACCTTCCGGGGTTATTGTGACAGTCAAATGACTCGATGTTTTCAAAGTATTTTCCAGAACACAGTGCCCCATGGAAATGCTCACGCGTATTTTGAGTCAGCAGACCTGGCTCCCAACCTGGCTCTGCCACTTAGCAGCTGCACTCATCTTCTCTGAAAAGCCCCTATTTTTATTTTTGGTTAATGGTTTTGGTTAAGCTCCAACATTTAAACATCAGTTTTAATTAAGGCTTCAGAAAAATCACATTTGATTTAACTAAGCTTTACCCAGCTTTCACTTTAATAGATGCTTTTAACAGAAGAATGCTGGTTTGAAATATAACGTGATTTTCAAGAATTCATTTCCATTTCCTGTGAAATAGCCTACATGTGCTCCACTTCTCCCTGTTTGCAACTTTAATCACATCCATATGTTATCCATGGAGAGGCTATGATGGGCCAGCCCAACCTGGCGGAAATCTCAGGTCTACCCCTCTCTCCCGTGTCATCAATAGGAGCTACTCTTTTGTTTGAAATTGACCTGAGAACACCGAAAGAAAGGCATTTGAACCCCTGTTCTTCTTCTTGAGCTGCTGTCTATTTGCTCTCCTTTTCTTTTCTGTAGCCTTGAGGTAGAGCTGGCAGCAGCTGAAGGCGGGCGTGGAGGTGGAAAGCCTGCCATGTCATTCCACCACCATCTAGTGGCTAAAGTACTCCTAGGATTTGTTTTACCCAAGATTGAAATGCCGGGGCTGGGAAGCCCCACAGGAAAAGTAGGAAGTGGCAAGTGTGCCATAGTGCAGAGAACACTGAGCTTGGAGTAAGGAGAGCCCGGCTTCAGATGACCTGATGATCTGGGCTCACAAGGAAACTTGGCATCGGACCCCTCAACCTGGGGGGGGCTCTCTCCTCTCTGAACCTCAAGCCCCTCTCTAGGGCTTCTTCACTAAGACCTAGGCTGCTTGTGATCTGCCCTCAGTGGGGGAAGTTCACATACCAGACAATATGACTGATAATATCACAGGTTCCATGTTTTCTAGAGGGTGATGTAACTTCCTGTTTGCCTTCTTGTCTTTCTGACAAATGTCCTAATAGATAGTGCAAAGGAGTTAGGGATATAGGTTTTGCCCATGGAACCCAGTGAAGCTAACTCATCATTCAGCAATTGAGACTCAGTTTTCCCATCTAAAGTGGAAAGGAAGCTTGACCCCCTGGGGTTAGAGCCAGATGACCTGGATTCAAATCCTGCCTCAGCCACTTGATGTCTCTGTGACTTTGAGAAAATTACTTTATCTTTCTGGGCCTCAGTTTCCTCATCTGTACAATGAGGACTTTTAACAAGAGAAAGATGTTTTTAGGACCCTACCAATTGAACCTGTCAGCTTGTAATACTTGTAACTCTTACCTCAAAGGAATGCTATGAGCATCAACCTCAGAGATTGTTCTCAGTTTCCCAATTTGAAAAAATGAGGAGTACTGATCGCTCCCTCCCCAGATGGAATCCATGACTTTGGCCTCCAACTGAGACAGGCCAGACCCAAAGGGAGCATGCTGGTCACCTCCACTGACAGCATTTCATGCCCTCTGCTGGTCAGAATGCAGTGGCATCCAACATAAAAATGAGGCTGAATTTGGAGTTGCTTGTTACTGAATCTGGAGAATTTGAGAATCTTTTGTATGTAGAAATCATCTTTTTGATGTGTTTCTGATAGAATAATTTGTTCAGTGAAGATCTGCTCTGGTTCCCACCCCCATTCCACCAATTCCCTCTCTCAAGCCATGCACACTGTTCATAGCTGCCCTTGACAGCCATCATTAACAATCAGTTGTTCCCACAATAAAAGAATATATAATAATTTTCCAAATTGCAAAATGATTTTAGTAGGGTCTCTTAATTGAAAGAATATTCCCACCTTCCCCTGCAAGTTACTCAGAATCACTGTCCTAATACTTGTATGTGGCTATTTTGACTTGATACTTTTGACTAATTCTTCAGTATTTACAAATACATACAAATTCATCATCCAGGGATCATCCAGCTCAGCCACCTTATTTTACAGTCAGCCAAAGTGACTTGGCTAAGGTCACGCAGAAAATAAGAGGCAGAACTTAGGCTGAAACTCATGAGCTCTTTTATCACTGTAATTCACGGGCTCCTCATCCTGTGGCCTAGCTCTGCTTTGGACAGCTGCCATCTCATTAGTATTGCATAGGGACAGTCAGGCGTATGTCCTTAGGTCTTTAGAGTCAGTTTTTAAGAAAATCAGTTTGAAGACCAGACTCAGCCTTTCTACTTTATCACAAGAAGCTCAGGAAAAGAGACTTTAAAACGCCCCTGCCCTTGCCCCCCCTGCCGCCAATAAAAATTTGGCCACTTCAGCACAAATTCTAAGTCTTCATTTGTTTCTAATGTCATTCTTTTTTTGAGAAAGTTTGATTTTCATACTTAGAGTTGGTGCCCACCCAGACTCGGGGGCGGTGATTTGGCTTGGGCCCATGTGATTGTTAAAATTGCAAGTTGGTGGTTTTTTTAGTAGCAGTTCCTTGAAAGTCCACCACAGTGATAGGTTTGCAGGTGAGAGGCAGTGTTCAGGGACTAGTAGAGTGCAGCCTTATAGTTAGGAAGGCTGCGGCCAAGCTTTACACTTGACACATGTTGGTTGGAGGAGTTGCTTGGTCTTCCAGGGTCCCAAACAGTTCTCCAAGATGTTCCTTCTCTGCTTTGATGGGAGTAGTCCCCACACTGAGAGTTCCCTTTAACCACAGGGCTGGACTCCTGCCACCCAAAATGGTGCCTGGTCTAGGGGAGTCATTCCATGACAAAATGACCTGCCTGCTAACATCGGTGGTAGTATTTGAATTAGGACAGAAGCCTCTTGGGTACAAGTGGGTGGTGATGTAGTAGTCCTGGTGTCAGGATGCCATCTTGCTGAGTCAGAAAGACTCCTCTCTCTGAGTTCACATCTGGCCTCAGATGCTTCCTTGCTATGTGACCCTGGGCAAATTACTTCACCTTGTGTGCCTTCATTTCTTTGTCTGTAAAATGGGCTGGAGAAGGAAACGGCAAGCCATTCAGTATCTTTGTGAAAAAAAGTTCCAAAAGGGTTTCCAGAGTCAGAAATGACTGAAAACGACTGAACCACAATAGAAGACTTGATGTTCTCAAGCCCTCATTATTTCCTTTTGTCCTATAAACTGCAGGTTATATTTACCAAGTTTTTATGGGTTTCTCTGACTTCCCATATCTTAACATGTCATCGTTTCCCTTATGACTAGAGGGGAAAAAGTCCTCAGGGTTTTTCCATGTTATTCATTTGTGCTCTCACCATTCCCCAAATGCCATCCTTGTGATTTGATGATTATATCCAGGGTTCTGTTCAAGGTCCAGTTAAAATACATACACATTCATTCTCTCTCTCTCTCTCTCTCTCTCTCTCTCTCTCTCTCTCTTTCTCACACACACATACATATAGCTATACATGCTACTATAGAAAGTACAAAAAAGTGTGGAATTCAAAATGGCAATTCATGTGAAAAATGTTTGACTTTGTGTATTGTCAGTAGTTTTACAAGTGGGCATTAGCTGCCTAATCAAAACAGTTCAATACAAGAAGCATTTGTCAAGCATCTACCATATGCTAGGCACTATCCCAGTTACTAGGGGTGCCAAGGAAAAGACATATAGTACCTGCCCTCAGTGACCATTTGATTCTGTGGGAGGAAAGCCATACATGCATAGCTAAGCAAAAATTGTATATAAAGCAAATGCTAAGTGATTTGGGGGAGAAGATGCTCACAGTTGGGAAGGATCAGGAAAGGCTTCATGGTACTTGAGCTGAGTCCTGAAAGGACGTAGAGATTCTATGAGGCAGAGGGAAGGGAAGTGGAATCTATGCATGAGGTTGAGCCTGTGTAAAGACATGGTGCCAGCGTGTAGAATGTTGGATCCAGGGCAAAGCCAGTGGGATCAGTGTGGCTGGAGCTCAGAGTGTGTGAGTGAGCAGGCCTGCTGGAGGGCAGACCTTGTGCACATGAAGCTGCTCCTGTCCTCAACAACCTCATATTTTACTGAAATGCTGTCATGTTGCAGGGAATGACCATCCGACCTCTTGTTGACTTGTTAGACGTGACCAGAGGAAGAGAAACTTCTCCAACTGTGGGTGAACAGATTCATATTCGAGTAAGTGATTTGTGCAACTTAAGATTTCTAAATGCTTGGATTTTTCCTCCTAGGAAAAGTCTTGAGCCTCTTGAGGGGTGGCTGTTGTCAAGAGTCCATTTGTACTCTGCAAAATTGGGGAACTCCCCTTCCAAGCCGTGTGCATTAGGATTTATCGCAGCCATTCTGTGATGGGAACGAAGTTTGGTAGCCTTGACTTCTTTGTGATTTGAGATTCAATATCATTTCCTATTTGCTCTGGAATATCATCCACTTATAGGCTGACCCATCTAGCCCTTGTGTAATTGGAAAACTTTATTTAATGTGTTTAAGCTTTGGCAGAGCTGATATTCTGTGCTATTAATAATGTCTACAGAGTGAAAGGTTAAAGCAATAAGATTACAAAATATGCTGTCTGAGCGAGCTGTTTTATAACAACAAAAGATTCTGGCACCATATCATGTGCCTCATGTCTGCTCTTGAACCCAGGGAAAGTGTCAGGGAATATTCAGGCCAGGCAATATATGACAGTTAACTTTAGTTCCTCAAAGAAATTGTATTTCATGTGTGGAATTTTATAGGGAGATGGGTTATCTGTTATCAAATACAAAGAATGAGTTCAGGACCTCCTTGGGTTGTTGAAGCAGAGCCTGGGGGTTTAGAGGGAACTCCCCACCCTTGAAAAGTATGAAGCTTGCCTTCTGACTTCTATTCAAAGACTTTAGAAGCCTTTGGGTTTTTCAGACATCTTTTCAGTCCTGTAACAGTATTTCCCAAACACATGCAAGTGTTAAATCTCACTAATATAATTCTTATAACTAGCAATGTTAGAACAGCTGATTACTTAATGATGGCTAGAAGTGATTAGATGGGAGATACAGGCATCTTCTACGTAGAAGACAGCCCAATGCATTTTCTTATTTTGGTCAGTTCAGAACCTGTGAAGGCTTCATCTCTCCAGGACTTAAGCACAGTATTTGGCCCATAGTGAATGCTTTATGAATAGTGCTTGATAATGGATGAATTTGCAATCTGATTGTCTGTGGCCCTGATCTCACGACTCGATATAACCAAAGTCATTTTTATTTATAGGCATAGTAGATCTAATGTGACCTAGTTTTCTGTATCCTTGTCTGTATGCAAGCCCTCGTCATTTCTGCCCTTCCTTTGCCATATGGCAGTTTTGACAAGCAGTATGGCTTAATAGTTAGAATGTGGCCCTGGAGCCAGGACTGTTTGGCTTAGCAGTTCAGCCTTTGGCACTAGCCTTCTGACCACAGGCAAATCAATGAACCTCTCAGTAGCCCAGGGAACTCTCTGAGAGTCAAAGGCAAATGCATTTGCATTCTGTCCTGGGAATCACTCAGACTGGTGAAATCTCAGGTCCACAGTGCCCTCTCCTCCCTACCCCAAATAAAAAATTTTTTAAAAGTCTCAAAACAAAACGTTAGGACAAAGAAGCATTTTCCTATAACCCAAAGTAAAGAATTTGCCCTTAGGATCATGCCTAAATTCTTCCGCTGATGTTCAAGAACTTCATCCAGTTCATTTCCCCCCATTGCCCCCATGCCAATCCAACATTTTGTCTTCTTACTCCTTCAAATGATCCTTGGCCTCTGAGTCCATCTCGTGATTTCTGCCCTACGATCCCATTTATTCTCATTCTCCACACCTCTGTTTATATTATTTCCTGTATGTAGAATACCTTAGAGTCTCATGTGAACCTGGGTAAGTAACTTGGCCCCTCTGAGTCTGTTTCCTTATCTCTGAAATGAGATGTTGGATTAGCTGACTTCTGAGTTTCCTTTTTCTTCTAGCATTTTTTAATGATTCTTTGATCCTGTGACCCTGTCTTGAAGTTCATTTTCTTCCTCTGCATTCCCGCAGCGCGTGCGCACGCACATACACACACATATCCATATATGCTTATATACATATGCATTTTTTAGGACAAAAAGGCTAAGAAAGGACCTTAAGAGGGATGTGCATGCTCATAAAAGGCAGGAGGCTAGTCAAGGGTAGAAGGTTTTCTTCAAGCCTGTAATTTCATAGGTGTAAGCACCTCCCAGATGGGATGCTACTTCCATTTGTGCAAACCAGAAATATTCTACAACTTAGCACTTTGGAATGTTGCGAGGGGGACTCGGGTCAGCTAAGTCCCATAGCTAGCATTTGTCAGAAGACATGGCAGTTAAACTCAGGTCTCCCTGCCTCACAGGCCAGCTCTAACTTCTGGTTTACTTTGCTTCTCTTGTGAAGCCACAGAGATGAATGATGAAAGAAGGATGCTTTCTGGTATCTTATGTTTCCTTGATGGAATACAACATGTATAGAAATGAGGATGATTAGCGTTGAGGAGCGATCTAGACAAAGCATGCTGGAAAAATTTGAAGGAGGAGAAAGAATGTTTCGGGGGTTTGGGGCCAGGGAAGGCTGCCAAGATGAGATGGCACCTGGGCTGATTCTTGAATGAAGATTGAGAACCGGAAGATAGACAGTTCCAGAGACAAAAGATGGCACAGCACATTGTGGCATAGCACACTTTGGCAAGACCATAGATTGTTGTGGAATAGTGTAGTGGATTGAAGTGCAGTGATACATAATCAAGCTGGAAAGGTTGGTAGAAGGCACATTGGAAAGGGCTTTAAATTCCAGAGGAGTTTGTATTTGATCATACAGATGGTGGGAACCCATTGAAGGGTGGGGACATGGGGCCATTGATTCAGAGCTGGAAGAAACCTTAGTGATTACCTAGATCAAAGCTTCTTTCCCTTTGTCATATCATGGTCCCTTTGGAACTCCTTCTCATAATATTACCTGTACATGCATATATGACATACAGAGAATTACACAGGAATACAGTATGTGAGTGGAGAGAAAAGGACGCATAGGAGTGAGGTCAGGGGAATACAGAATTACTACTTGGCAATGGATTTGATGCAGCAGTGGAGGAGGAGGAAGGACCAAAAAAAGACATCCATTATTTGATGTAGCAGGGTGGCAGTGGGAAAGCATTGAATTGCACTAGATTTTGTGTTAGAAGACCTGGATTTGAGTCCCACCTCTGGCATGACTATTGAGAAACACTGGGCAAGTCACCAAACTTCTCTGGTGCCTCAGGGCTTTCCTCTGTAGAATGACAGATTAGATAAAATAGCCTTTAATGACTTTTTCCATTTGGAATCTATGACAACATGGTATCACATCCTATATTGACTAGTTTACGTGAGGTGAATTTGAGTTGGGATGTGGAAGAGACTGACACAGGATGTTTTAGTTCTAGTACTGTTTGTACTAGTTGAGGTAGTTCTGATATCAAGGAAACCATCTGAGAGCTCAATGTAAGCTATTAAAGTTTGTGGTACACAGTTGTGCACTTATTTTTGTTCTCTAGTTGAAATTATATATGAGCTTCTTCAACTCAGTTCTAAGCACCCAAAAAGCAAGGGCTGTGCCCTTTATCTCATAGTCCTTTAGGTAGAATGCTGGCACAGTAGGTTCTCAGTGTATTTTGAGTGGATGAACTGATGATTTGGTTTTATGTTGCTGATCAGAATGCACATTGATATTTAGAATGAAGGATCTCTAATGCTCACAGGATGGCTATTAGTGCCATCTTTATTTATGATTACAGAGTTAGTTCCAACTGGTTGGATCAACAGTGGTTCCTTTTATGACTTTGGCTTGAGTGGCCTTTCTGTTTTGGTTTTCTGCTTTTTTGCAGATGGTTAGTGACTCCTTAGAGCTTTGTTTCCTTTGACAGCTGGATTCCCATTTTTTTTCTTATCTATTCCTTATAATAGGGTAGGGCTTGGGAATAGGCAAGAGAGAAAGGATGGTTATGAGGCTGCAATGTGTGTAAGTCCATTGCTAACTTTCAGGTGTTCTACAAGTGTCTATTTATAATGATAATGATCCTGGTGGGGTGGTGACAATGATGGTGATATGGTCATTGTGGTGGTGGTGGGGTGATAATGATGATATGAAGCATTGTGGTCTTTCATGCCTCTAAGGCAGAGTCTCCTTTCTTTGACTGTTAGTTAATTTCCTCCTACATGCTGCATGTATAGAGTCTTTCTTCTTTTTCCAGTTCTTGGATCACTTGCTGGCTGGGATTGAAGATATATCTGGACACTGGGGACAGTATTACTGGAAAGACAAGTAAGAAGCTGTCAGAAATACAATTGTGTACATGTATGGAAAGTGAAAAAAGATGAACCCTAGGAATATTTCTCTTTGTTTCCACTGGAGTGGACTGAGCTTTATTCCTTTACTGTATTATGAAGGTCACAATCCCAAACAAAGATAGTGCCCTCTCTTATTTTTTTTTACCTTATCCCAAAAGGTATGATGGTCACCAGATTGGGCCATCAAATCCCAACAGGCTGCCACACAAATTCCCAGCAAGGCCTTTCAGGGTCCTTTTGACCCTTTCCAGACCCACTTTCCACTGGATTACAAACCCTACTGCAGTGTTTTCATTATTGATCTACTCTGGGCTTGCTGGTGGCCTGGTCCAATGTGCAAAGCTTCTGGGTTGAGGAGGCCTAGCCAGCAGGGAGATGTTGGCTACTTCTGATCCACTTCTTTATGACTTTATGTGGCCAGCCAGCTCAGCTGGCTGGAAGAGGAGAGGTTAGTAAGCCTCTGAATTTTTCAGGACATACATCTCCATTGCTCAGAAGATATGAATTCTTAAAAAATATTATAGATTACAGTGGAGATCTACAAACCTGAATCCAGTGACAGAGCCACTTTTTTCTTCATCATGTGCCCATCCTGAAGCAATGGGCAGAAAGTGTTCTCTTCTTAGGGGTAAAGTTAGTGGTTTGTTGACAGTTTTAAGTTCAATGGCTTTCAGAGATCATGTTTCCACCCCCTGCCCACCCCATTTCATGCCCTGTTCTGAAATAAAAAGAATAGTTAGGCCATATTTAGTTCTTGGGTGTGAAGATTATGTCTTGCATTTATTGGTATGAAAAGGTATCTTACCCCTTATAGCTAAGGAAGAAGTTATTTTATTTCCACGGTATCTACTAAACCCTTCCCTCCTTTTCTTGAGGCATCTCAGTGGTAGTGCAGGGGCTAGGATGGTGGACTTGATCAAAGGACTATAAAATCATGTATACCTTTGGACATAACAATACCACTAATAGGCATGAATCCCAAAAGAGATATAAAAAAAGGAAAATGACTTAGATGTAGGGGGTGGAAACAAGATGGTGGAGAGGACCCACGCTTCGTTCTGAGCTCCCTTCTACCCTCACTACTGATTACCAAATTCAGCCTTTGAAATAGTGCTTGACTGGTAGAATTCACGAATATTGGGAGCACAACAAATTACCAGCCAAAGATAATATGGAAGATTGCCAGAAAAGGTCTGTCTTGATTGGGCAGGAAGAGGCCAACACAGGCAGGGAGGCAGAACATGGAAGCAAGCGCAAATTGAGCAAAGGCAGGGCGGAGTGCAGTCTCTGCAGGTGGAGAATTTGCAGGGAGGACCCTACCACACATAGGCTGCTCTCTTTTGGTTGCAAAGCGGTAGATCAGCAGAGAAATCACAAAACGCTAAAGGTAGAGTGTACCCCAAAATGACAGAGTTTCACAGACCTGGCCACACCTACTCAGTATGTCCACGGCATAGCTGTGTAGCCACATTCTGCAGTGCAGGGCTCTGCCCAGGGCAGTCACACTTCTGCATAGTGGGGCTCTGCCCAGGGCAGTACACTCCCGTAGCTCGGCCGCTCTTTGTAGCCCATTTGCAGGACAGCTACTGTCCATCTGTCCCTGTTCTGTAGAGGAAGCTGAGAACCTCCTTGCCCTGAAGGCAGACCCCAAGGGATTTTAAAAAAAGATTAACAAAGCAAAGCAAGTCTAACTATAGATAGCTTCTAGACAGAAAGAGAGCAGATTTCCAACCCTGAGGAGGCTAATAGCAGACAGTCTCCAGATAAAACCCCAAAAGGGGATATAACCTAGTCCCCATCACATAAGGCTATCCTAGAAGAAATTATAAAAGATCTTAAAAAAGAGCTAGAAGAAAAATGGGGAAAGGAAAGAGAAGCTCTGCCAGAGAGTATGGAAAAGGCATATAACTCATTAAAAGAAAGATTTGATAAAGCGGAAAAAGAAAATGACTTCCTGAAATGTAAATTGGAAAAGATAAAGAACTCCCAGGGAAACATAATTTGTGAATTGGAAAAGATAAAGAACTCCCAGGAAAGTGGGATTTGTGAATTGGAAAAAGAAAATAACTCATTAAAAAAATTAGTGAAATGGAAAAAAAATTCCATAGAGCAAAACAACTCATTTAAAAACTCAATTGGACATATACAAAAAGAAGTAAAAAAAAAAATTAATGAAGAAAATAACTCTTTAAAAATTAGAACTGAACAAATGGAAATGAATGATTTGTTGAGACATCAAGAATCAGTCAAGCAAAACCAAAAAAATGAAAGAATAGAAAAAAGTGTTAACTATCTACTTGGAAAAACAACAGACCTGGAAAACAGATGTAGGAGAGATAATCTAAGGCTTATTGGGCTCCTTGAAAACCATGATGAAAAAAAGAGCCTAGTTACTATTTTCCAAGAAATTATCAATGAGAACTGCCCAGATGTTATAGAACCAGAGTGGTAAAATAGACATTGAAAGAATTCATCTATCACCTACTGAAAGGGATCCTAAAATCAAAACTCTAAGGAATATTGTGGCTAAATTTCAGAATTATCAGACTAAGGAAAAAATATTGCAAACATCCAGAAAAAAAATTCTAATACTGAGGAGCCACAATAAGGATCACTCAAGATCTAACAGCTTCCACATTAAAGGATCAAAGGGCCTGGAATCTGATATTCCAAAAGGCAAAAGAACTTGGAATGCAGCCAACAATAAACTACCCAGCTAAGCTGAGCATTTTCTTCCAGGGAAGAAGATGGACATTCAAGGAAACAGGTGAATTCCATTTATTCCTAATGAAAAAGTGAGAACTAAACAAAAAATTTGACCTCCAATTATAGGACTCAAGAGAAGCACAAAAAGATAAAAAGAAATCTTGAGAACTGTATTTTTGTTACAGGCATACATAAAGAGCACAAATATGATTTTACTGTTATAATATTAAAAAAAGGAATTAGAAGTGGAAAGGAGATTGTATCAGAAAAAGGGAAAAGTGGAGGTAAAAAGAGGGAAATTACATTTCACAAAGAGGCAAAGGAAACCTATCATATCTGAGGGAATTAAGGGAGGGGGAGGAACATTGTGTGAATCTTACTCTCATCAGATTTGGCCCAAAGAGAAAATATCAGACATATTTGGTTTACAGAGGAACTTCTCTCACCTAATTAAAAAGTGGGATAGGAAAAGGGAAAAGGAAAAGAGTAGGTTAAATAGAAGGGAATACAGAAAAAAGAGAAAGGTATAAGAAAGGGGTAGGGACTCAAAGCGGGTGGGAAGGATTCTAAAGAAGGATAGCTACGTGAGGCAAGTGGTGCTCATAAATTTAATATGGGGAGGGGGGAAAAGGGGGAAAGAAAAAGAAAATTATAATCTAGGGATAATAAGATGGCAGGAAATACAGATTTAGTAGTTTTAACCATAAATGGAATGGGATGAACTCTCCCATAAAGAGGAGGTGTATAGCAGACTGGATCAAAAGTCAGAATCCTACAATATGTTGTTTACAGGAAACACATTTAAAGCAGGGTGATACATAGAGAGTAAAGGTAAAAGGCTGGAGCAGAATCTATTATGCTTCAGGTGAAATAAAAAAAAGCAGGGGTAGCCATCCTTATCTCAGATCAAGCAAAAGCAAAACCAGATCTAATTGAAAGAGATAAGGAAGGAAACTATATCTTGCTAAAAGATAGCATAGACAATGAAGTAATATCAATACTAGACATATATGCACCAAGTGTTATAGTATCTAAATTCCTAAAGGAGAAGTTAAGAGAGTTGTAAAAAGAAATAGACAGCAAAACTATAGTAGTGGAAGATCTCAACCTTGCACTCTCAGAATTAGATAATTCAAACCACAAAACTAATAAGAAAGAAGTGAAAGAGGTAAATAGAATATTAGAAAAATTAGGTATGATAGATCTTTCGAGAAAATTGAATGGAGATAGAAAGAAGTACACTTTTTTCTTGGCAGTTCGTGGAACCTATACAAAAATTGACCATATATTAGGACATAAAGACCTCAAAATTAAATGCAGAAATGCAGAAATAGTAAATGCATTCTTTTCAGATCATGATGCAATAAAAACTACATTCGGCAAAAAGCTAGGGGTAAATAGACCAAAAAGTAATTGGAAACCAAATAATCTCATCCTAAAGAATGAATGGGTGAAACAGCAAATCATAGACACAATCATTTCACTCAAGAGAATGACAACAATGAGACAACATACCAAAATTTGTGGGATGCAGCCAAAGTGGTAATAAGGGGAAATTTTATATCTCTATAGGCTTACTTGAATAAAATAGAGAAAGAGAAAATCAGTGAATTGGGTTTGCAACTTAAAAAGCTAGAAAAAGAACAAATTAAAACCCCCCAATCAAATACTAAACTTCAAATTCTAAAATTAAAAGGATAAATTAATAAAATTGAAAGTAAAAAAAAACTATTGAATTAATAAATCAAACTAAGAGTTGGTTTTATTTTATTTTATTTTTAATTTAATAGCCTTTTATTTACAGATTATATGTATAGGTAACTTTACAGCATTAACAATTGCCAAACCTCTTGTTCCAATTTTTCACCTCTTACCCCCCACCACCTTCCCCAGATGGCAGGATGACCAGTAGATGTTAAATATATTAAAATATAAATTAGATACACAATAAGTATACATGACCAAACTGTTATTTTGCTGTACAAAAAGAATCAGACTCTGAAATATTGTACAATTAGCTTGTGAAGGAAATCAAAAATGCAGGTAGGCAAAAATATAGGGATTGGGAATTCAATGTAATGGTTTTTAGTCATCTCCCAGAGTTCTTTCTCTGGGCGTAGCTGGTTCAGTTCATCACTGCTCCATTGGAAATGATTTGGTTGATCTAAGAATTGGTTTTATGAAAAAACCAACAAAATAAGTAAGCCTTTGATAAATTTGATTAGAAAAAGGAAAGAGAAAAATCAAATTGTTAGTGTCAAAAATGAAAAGGGAGAACTTTCCACCAATGAAGAAGAAGAAATTAGAGCAATAATTAGAAGTTACTTTTCCCAACTTTATGCCAATAAATTTGATAAACTAAGTGAAATGGATGACTACCTTCAAAAATTTAGGCTGCCCAGATTAATAGAGGAAGAAGTAAATAGTCCCATTTCAGAAAAAAGAAATAGAACAAGCTATTAATCAACTCCCTAAGAAAAAATCCCCAGGACCAGATGGATTTACATGTGAATTCTACCAAACATAAAGAACAATTAACTCCAATGTTATATAAACTATTTGAAAAAAAGGGAATGGAGAAGTCCTACCAAATTACTTTTATGACACAGATATGGTAGGTTGAAAACAGAGTAGGAAAATTATAGACTAATCTCCCTAATGAATATTGATACAAAAATCTGAAATAAGATATTAGCAAAAAGATTACAGAAAATCATCCCCAGGATAATACACCATGACCAAGTAGGAGTTATACCAGGAATGTAGGGCTGGTTCAGTATTAGGAAAACTATTAGCATAACCAACTATATCAGTAACCAAATTAACAAAAACCTTATGATCATCTCAATAGATGCAGAAAAAACATTTGATAAAATCCAACATCCATTCCTATTAAAAACACTTGAGAGTATAGGAATAAATGGACTTTTCCTTAAAATAGTCAGTAGCATCTATTTAAAACCATCAGTAAGCATCATATGTAATGGGGATAAACTGGAACTATTCCCAGTAAGATCAGGAGTGAAACAAGTTTGCCCATTATCACCATTACTATTCAAGATTGTATGAGAAATGCTAGCTTTGGCAATAAGAGTTGAGAAAGAGATTAAAGGAATTAGAGTAGGTAATGAAGAAACAAAATTATCACTCTTTGCTGATGATATGTTGGTATGGTTAGAGAACCCCAGAGATTCTACAAAAAAGCTATTAGAAATAATGCAAAACTTTAGCAAAGTTGCAGGATACAAAATAAATTCACATAAATCATCAGCATTCTTATACATCACTAACAAAATCCAATAGCAAGAGATACAAAGAGAAATTCCATTTAAATTAACTGCTGATAGTATAAAATATTTGGGAATCTATCTGCCAAGGGAAAATCAGGAACTCTATGAGCAAAACTTCAAAACACTTTTCACACAAATGAAGTCAGATCTAACCAATTGGAAAAATATTAAGTGCCCTTGGATAGGCTGAGCGAATATAATAAAGATGACAGTACTACCTAAACTAATCTCTTTATTTAGTGCTATACCAGACTCCCCAAAAACTATTTTAATGACCTAGAAAAAATAACAACAAAATTCTTCTGGAAGAACAAAAGGTACTAATGAAAAAAAAATCCACTGAAGGTGGCCTAGCTGTACCAGATCTAAAACTATATTTTAAAGCAGCGGTCACCAAAACCATTTGGTATTGGCTAAGAAATAGACTAATTGATCAGTGGAATAGATTAGGTTTACAGGACAAAATAGTCAATAACTATAATAATCGAGTATTTGACAAACCCAAATACCCCAGCTTTTGGGATAAGAATTCACTGTTTGACAAAAACTACTGGGAAAATTGTAAATTAGTATGGCAGAAACTAGGCATTGACCCACACTTAACACTATATACCAAGATAAGGTCAAAATGGGTTCGTGATCTAGACTTAAAGAATAAGATTATAAATAAATTAGAAGAACATAGGATAGTTTACCTCTAAGACCTGTGGAAGAGGAAGCAGTTTATGACCAAAGAAGAACTAGAGAGCATTATTGATTACAAAATAGAAAATTTTGATTATATCAAATTGAAAAGTTTTTGTACAAACAAAACTAATGCAGACAAGATTAGAAAGGATGCAATAAACTGGGGAAACATTTTTACAGTCAAAGATTCTGAGAAAGGCCTCATTTCCAAAATATATAGAGAATTGACTCTAATTTATAAGAAATCAAGCCATTCTCCAGAACAGACAATTTTCAGAAGAAGAAATGGAAACTATTTCTAGCCATATAAAAAGATGCTCCAAATCATTATTAATCAGCAAAATGCAAATTAAGACAACTCTAAGATACCACTACACACCTGTCAGATTGGCTAAGGTGCAGGAAAAAATAATGATGAATGTTGGAGGGGATGTGGGAAAACTGGGATACTGATACATCATTGTTGGTAGAGTTGTGAATGCATCCAACCATTCTGGAGAACAATTTGGAACTATGCTCAAAAAGTTATCAAATTGTACATACCCTTTGATCCAGCAGTGTTACTACTGGGCTTATACCCCAAAGAGATCTTAAAGAAAGGAAAGGGACCTGTATGTGCAAAAATGTTTGTGGCAGCCCTCTTAGTAGTGGTTAGAAACTGGAAACTGAGTGGATGCCCATCAACTGGAGAATGGCTGAATAAGTTGTGGTATATGAATATTATGGAGTATTATTGTTCTGTAAGAAATGACCAGCAGGATGATTTCAGAAAGGCCTGGAGAGACTTACACAAACTGATGCTGAGTGAAATGAGCTGGACCAGGAGGTTATTGTACACTTCAACAACAATACTATATGATGATCAATTCTGATGGACTTGGCTCTGTTCAACAATGAGATGAACCAAATCAGTTCCATTTGTTCAGTAATGAAGAGAATCTGCTACACCCAGTGAAAGAACTCTGGGAAATGAGTGTGAGCCACTACATAGCATTTCCAATCCCTCTATATATACATATATTGTGTTTAACATATACTTTAACATATTTAACATGTATGGGATTACTTGTCATCTGGGGAAGGTGGTGAGGGGAAGGAGGGGAAAAGTTGGAACAGAAGGTTTTGCAAGGGTCAGTGCTGAAAAATTACACATGCATATATCTTGTAAATAAAAAGCTATAATAAAAAATTTTAAAAAAAGAACTTAGATGTACAAAAATATTTATAGCAAATCTTTTCTTAGGGCAAAGAATTGGAAATTGAAAGAATACCTATCAGTTAGGGAAATGGCTGAATAAACTGTGGTTTGATTATGATGGAATACTGCTCTATAAGAAATGATGAGCAGGATCCTCTCAGAAAAAAAGTCCTCCACGAGTTCATGCAAAGTGAAACGTCCTATGTACAAAGTAATAGCAATATTGTAGGGTGATCAGCTGTGAATGACTTTGCTATTCTCAGCAATATAATGATCCAAGATTACTCTGAAAGGACTTAGGATAAAAATCCTATCCATATCCAAAGAACTGACTATCTGAATACAGACTGAAGCATACTTTGTGTTTCTTTATTTTTCTTGAGGGTTTTTTTTGGGGGGGGAAGGGGATCAATGTTTTATTTCACTGCATGACTTTTATGGAAATGTTTTATGTTAACTTCACCTCAACCTTCTCAATGGGGAATGAATGGGGAGGGAGGAAGGGAGAGAATCTAGAACTCAAAAGTTTGAAAAACAAATGTAAAAAAAGTGTTTTATATGTAACCGGGGAAAATAAAACTATTAAGAAAAATAAAAAAATAGAATTGTGACCTTGGAGTCAGGAGGACCTTAGTTCAAATCCTGCTCAGATATGTACTAGCTGTGTGATCATGAGCAAGTCACAGAGCTGCTATTTGTCTTAACTATAAAATGGGAGTTATAATAGCACCTCTCTGGGTTGTGAGGATCAATGAAATAATGTTTAAAACACTTAGTATACTGTCTAGTACATAATAGATGCTTAATAAATGCTTCCTTAATAAATGCTTATTCCCATCACAATACCAAACCTCTTTTTTACATGGGACAGGGTTGTCTTTCCGTGTTCAAAATCAAACTCAGATTTATTTTTTAAAATTTAGAACTTCAGCTTAATTCTCAGGTATGCACTTGTGAAGCTTAACTAGCCAAATTAGAACATTTAAAGACAATTTGCTACCTGGGCCTAACCCACAAGGGTCCCATCCTCCAAATCTTTTCTATTTTGCTTTTTATTCCACAAACATCACTGTTTTAGGAGCTATGGAATATACACAATTTCTAAAAGATATGGTCTTCTCTCATGAAGTTCACAGCCTAGCAGGGTATAAGGCACCATCAAGGATAAGCCCAACCCACAGTGATATGTGGTAAGTGCATGACAGAGGTGCACAGTGGGACATTAGGGAAGGCTACATGGGGGAGGTGCCTTTTGAATAGGAATAGAGAGTGTGGAGGAGAGTACCAGGAGCTGAGACTGGAAAGGGAAGGTAGTGTCAGATTGTAGAGGACCTTGAATGCTGTGCAGAGGACAGTTGATATTTCTTCTTGATATTTCTTCCAGATGTAATAAGGAGTTAAAAGATTTTTGAGCAGAGAAGTAACTAAACTACTTGTATGCATGAGAAAAAATATTCTCACACTAGTTTGAAAGATATTTTGGATGAGGAAGAGAATAGAAGCACGTAATCCTCCTGGCAGAGCATTATAGTAGCCCTGGGTGATGGCAGTAAGAAGTTAGTACAAAAAACTCAGAGAGGGTAGTAGCCACAGAGTGTTGTAGTGGGGGCCACTGAATTTGAAGTAGGATGATCTGGGTTTGAATCCCAGCTCTCCTTCTTCCCAGCTTTGTGATTCTGGGCAAGTCACTTTCCCTTTCTAATGTGTTATTTCATCTCATAAATGAAGGAGTTGGATTAGATGTTCTTCAATCCCACGATCCTTTTCTGTGGCCACCTTCTACTCCATCTCTAACTTGTTTGTGTCATTGGTGTGTCCCCTCACTAAGATCAGTCTTCATTTCACAGATGAGGACTTGAGACCAGGGGATATTCAGTGACTTGGCCAAAATCATGTAGCTGCTTAGGAAGTGGCAGAGATGGCTCTTGAACCCAGGCCTTCTGCTCCTTTCCACTTATGCCATGTTACCTTGAGGGCAGAGACTGTACCTCCTTTTCCCTTCATGCCCTCAGTAGATCTTTACAAATGTTTGGGGACTGACTTGACTTGAACTAAAAGACTTTTCTGGGGCCAGGGGCCAATGAATTCTTAGCATTTTTTTTCTTTGCTACCTAAGCAGATTGGAGTATTTCAATAGCCAATATCTGCAGAAGATTTTGCTGCGGGATTATGACCAGCCCAAGTCTAGCATCGTGCTCCTGTATGAAAAGCTAGAGAGAAAACACGCCATTGAACTGGTGGAAACTGGCCAACTGGTCCATCCTTCAGCCAGTGTACCTCAGTGGTAAGTATTGTTCAAGATTTGTGCTGTTCTCTCACAGGTGCCAACCAAAGAGCTCAGTCTCCTGGCCTTTGGAAAAATACAAACAGCCACAGCCACAACCACTAGAAGAAAGAGCAGAAAGTTGTCTCTTGGGAGCTGTGTTTCCCTTCTCTCCTACTCCAGGCCTTGCTACCTCAGCTTCCTTGCTGAGCATCTAAAAGGGGGAGGCCGGCTGTGAGGTCTTTAGCTATATGGAGAAGCCTCCAAAAGATTCTTTTAAAAATCCATCTCTTTCAGTGTTCAAATGTACTTAAATTTTTTAAAAAAATATATATTAAAATAAAAATGAAGTTACTTTTTACTTCCATCCAGTAAGACATGACTACAACTTCATAAGTTTGTTGGTGTTTTTTTTGGCAGGGGAAGGGGACAGAAATAATGGATGAACCAAGGGTTTCCTTACTCTTTTTTCTGGATGATGGTTAAGGGGGAGAGAACATGAAAAGGGAAAATGGTGGGGTTAGGAGAGAGAGAAAGACGAAAAAGAAATAATTCTGTGGAGCAGTTCACATTGAAGGTACATTACATTGGGAGTGTGGTACTCCTATGAGTGCTGTGAGGTTGGGTTTTCTTCCTCTTGGTAAAAGTTTCAAGGAATTTTTGTCAATGGTTTTAGAAGAATTTGGGGTTTGCAGTTAGCAAAGTCCTCCTCTAAAGCCCCATTGTGGCCCAGAGATGATCCACAATTTTGAAAGATTATACCCGAGGAATATAACCTCTTGTATGTTCTATCAAGCTGGAAGGGCCTTGAATACAGTCTTGGGCTAAGTGCAGAGAGTCTTGTCATGAGACGGGCCAGCCTCTATTGGTGGAGTGAGTGTGTCTATGCTGGTAAAATTTTGACTTCTGGCTGTATTAGCCAACCAGACAATAATGATGGCTGGGTCCCTTCCACTCAGTCAGCCAGTGAGTACCTCGTATGAGTGCATTGCTTCTCACTGATTCCATGCTTTATATCCATTGATGCTTGAGGGGTCTGCCTTATGCTTGAGGACATGGTTGGCCTCACTTTTACTAAGGCCCCAAATCTAAATGATTCAGGTCCAAGGAAGAAGCACCAGTAGCCCATCCTAAGTATTAGAAGAGTTACTGATGGAACACTACTATTTAAAAAGTGATCTATATGGGCCTGACAAAACCAGGTGGCTAAGGAGTGGCTGCCTTTGTTCAGAGAGCCTTTAGGCAAAAATGGGTCCCAAAGACTTCTGGAAAAGAGGGATTGCAGCAGTGATGAATGAGGTGCTTCAAGGGAAAATTAGAGCAAATCATGCTGTTTACCTTATAGAAGAAAAAAGAAGGCTAAGGGGGAATTGACCCAAGTATATGGAGAGGACTTTTCAATTCATCAGTGGAGGGAAATTCTCCCCTAATACAGTTTCAATCCCTCCATGATTTAGAAAACCAATCCTGTGGAATTGTTAGAGGTCTGCAGAGCTAAATGACTTGCCAGTAAGTGTCAGAAGTGGGCCTAGAACTTGCTTGTTCCCAACTCCCGCTTCAGTGACCTGCCTCTGTAGAGCTCCAGGCTTCCTCTGTACCTTCCAAGGAGAGCAAAATGCTCATCAGTTAGCTTCCCTCCCAAAAAGGGCCCCACATAAGGAAGTAGGCTTCAATGAAAATAAGACCATTCATTTACTCATAAAGAGATTTTATAAGTTTAATGCTGAAACAGGATATCAAGGAACATGGTAGAATCTTTTCTTCTGGAGAACTTTTAAGTTAGGGCAGACCCCTGCAGGATTCAGCTGTTCTGGATGGCTTAGGTCTCCTTCCCTTGTCTTCATAAAGGGGATTGTCTTGTCTAGATGGCCTTCTGAGGACCTTGCCAGCTCATTTCTATGTGAATTCAGGGTGGGGTGGACTAATTGGAATGAGGCAGACGTAGGTGGTGGAGGGACGTGATTCCTTGGGCCTGATTATTTGGGATGGGGGAGACCTAGGGCACTGACCTTTTTGATCTGATCAAGGTAGAGCTATGTAACCCATGTAAAAAAGGGAGTATTGAAGAATAATCTGGGGATGTGGGCAGATATAGATAATCTGGATGATTCAGGACCTAAGTAGGTTTTACTTGAAATCCATAGACCAACTGTGTCTGTTGTTTGAAATAGCCAGATGACGGCTTAGGGCTCTATATTGCATTGGCTGCATAACCCTTGCTGGAGGATTACTTCCAGGGACATTCCGAAGCCATAGGTCATTGTCTTTTCATTGAGCTCTCTAGCTCTAAGAATCTGAGCTGAAAAAGAAACCCTAAAGGCATGAAGATCATAAACATTTACTGTGAAATGGAAGCTGACTGCACAGCTAGGAAAACACCTGCAAGCCATTGGAAATGCCTGTGAATAATGCCTCCCATCCAGCTTTTGTGCCTTATCTCAGTGTCTGAATTAATTGGGTTTCCACATTGTTCCTACAGAATTCAGAAGAAGAATCACTTCAAAAAAGTTTGTGATTCTTCAATACTGTTGCCCTTTCAAAACTCATTTTTGGAATTCTCCCACCTTCTTTTTGTTCAGTGGGAAGAATACTGAAGTTCTTAGCAGCTAGCACTGGACTTATTCTTCAAAACATTCATATTTATTAACATTTGCACTTAGCTACCTCTTGTTGAAGTCCATCAGTAATCATTCAAGAATTTTTTTCTTTTTGATATACCGATCTCTTGGCCGCCCTTATTTTGTTTACTTTTTTGTCTTCTGATGCTTCGATAGCATGACTTTCCATCATTCTCATACCATTAGCTCCTGTGACTTTTTGTATTTGGTTCCTGTAAACAACTCAGTTTTTTTCTTTGCAGCCACAGTCATGAACCAGCCACAACAGCCACAGCTCCAACTGTTCTGGATCAAGATCTCGTGGATAATATACAGCACATATTGGCTACCAACCTATATAAAATCAGGAGAGGGGTAAAGATGTTTTTAGTTCAAGTAATGCTGTTGTAGTTCCACAAGTGGAACTAACTTGTTTCTGTTCTGTTACATTTCACATGGATTTTGTGAAGCTGAGTAGCCCCAGTGGTGCTCTCGTTTTGGTAGCCAGTTGCTGAACTATACTGGTGTTGCCCTTCTAATTCTAAGATTTGGGTTTTTTTTTTTGAGATATTAATAATATTCTGTGTGTGAAGATATTAGATGATGGAATGACTCAGAGACGAGAATTAAGTAGATATAGTGTAATGCTGGAGAAACTGAGGCAAGATAGAGATTAGAGAACATTTAATAATTTATTTGAAAGGGAGAGATTTACTGGGACCAAATGGATCCACGGTTTGCTCCCAGGGCTGAATGAGACTATCATCTCCAAGGATCCAGCCAACAATGTGAGTTCTCAATGACCTATATACAAGTGGCTCAGATTCAGGGAGTAGACTGAGGCGGGGGTGGAGTCAGGGTGCTGAGAGCAGGAACTGGACTCTGACAGGGTGGGGTGAGCCTCCAGAGAGGGATGACATAGGAGATGGGATGACCTAATTGGGGGAAGAACCCCGGAGATGGGGGAGAGGCATCTTGATAAGGTGATATCTGACATTCCCGTAGCTTGGGATGGGGAGAGGCATTCTGATATTCTAAAACATAAGATCTTTTATCCTTATCAAATATTCTGATAAAGAGGGAGGGAGGGTTTGCAGGACTGAGCTTTGAGCTGATAATGATAAACTGAAGCAGTACAATTAGAGAAACTGAGTCATGACTGGGTCAGGATAATTAGGGAAACTGAGTCAGGACAATAAAAGAGAACTGTGATCTAACAATAGAAAGCACTTGGAATGCACAGCAGAAAAGATGGGATAAAAATTCAGTAATAAGACTACCAATAAAAGACATAATTATAATTCTGCCAATTTACATGTGATTTCCGTTCTTTTACTAATTTGGAATAATTCCATATTGTTATCCCTCAGATTCCTTACTTGCAAGATATTACTCTGTATGTTGGGGTATGTTAGGATACAATGTGTTGGGGTATAGAGGACACTGGACTTGAAGATAGGAGCACAGAATTCAAAGTTTTTCTGAATATCACTTTTTTCTGTAAAATGGAGATAAATGATGCTTGCCCAGAGTTATTGTGGAAGATGCTTTGGAAATTTTAAAGTTTGATAGAAATGGGAGTTATTATCATCTATGATTAGCTTGAATGATTATTATATGAAAGGGCTATGAAATAATCTTTTCACGGCTATACAATTGTCAGACTCATAGGAAAGCTTTGTGGCCACCAGATGTCATAAAAAGATGTGGAGAAACTGGGAGATTGGAGGAGAAGAAGAGAGGAGAGAAGAACACAGATGGCTAGACAGGTAGATGGATAGATGAGCAAATTAGATGGATGAATGGACTGATGAACAGAGATAAGTAAAGACCTCAAAAAGAATACCAGAGTAAACCAGAAGAACCATGGTTGTTTAGTTTGAGGAAGACAAGGCATCAGTTATTGTTTTCAAGTAAGGATTTACAAGGAGGATGTCAAGCGGTCATTTTGTCTGGCTCTGGAAACCCCAACCAGATCCAACATGATGCAGTTTTGCTTGGACATAAGGAGCAATTTCTGAAATAGAACTTGAGAATGAGTGACCTCATGAGGGGGTAGTAGAATCTTTGTTTCTTAAAGATTCTTAAAGAGAGATCATAGATAAAGCATCTGTTAAATACTTATGTGCCAGGTCCATAAGAAGTAAGAAGAGAGGACCAAAAAATCAGTCCAAAGACAGTGGCTGGGCACCTGTATATGAACTCTATAGATCTCTTCCAGCCCTTATATTCCCTCTGTGCTTCTAACCATATGCCTAACCATTCAGAGTGATGCTAGTGTCAGTTCAACAGACTTGTAAAACCTCATTGTTAAATTTTCAGTGTGAGTCTTTCAGTGTGAGCAAATGCTTGATCAGGGCTTGATGAATTATTTTGTTGATTGTTTAAATTGAGAAAGTGATAGAGAAACTGTTAATATAGATGAAATTTAAAAGTGTGTGTTGCATACACCACTCCCTCTCCCATCTGATTGTTAAATATTTACCAACCCACCCATGTTCTTTCTCAGCTTCCAGAGGGGAGCCTAGAGCCATTGCGAAGTAGAGCAGAAAGAGTCTGGTCCTGGCCCTGGCTTGCTGTGATTGCCTGCTGTGCCTGCCTAAGTTCTTAACCATGCGGGAACCTCCCCTCTTCAGCAGTGCCACCTTGGCAACCTCAGGAGATCAGACCAAACCTCATCTTGGATGGTGATTGGTCATTTATGCCAGAAGCAATATGTCCCTGGAGCCATCAAGAGAAGTGACTGGAAACAGACAGCAAGGAGATTTAGTTCTCTGAAAGGCAGAATCTTTTTTCTTCTAGTTTTGATATCGTTTTGAGAGCTTATTTTTGTGTGGAAATAATGTATGCGATTTAAGATGTTTTCTGAGTTTAAGGATGAGGGGCAACATATGTATGGATGAAAGAAGTTAACTCCTTTTTTTGTTTTTGGTTTAACTTCCCTGGAAAGTGCATATAGTTTTAAAGGATTCTGAATTTAAGCTAATTGGAATTATGTGTGCCCACAACCTTAAGTCTCTTTCTTGATGTTTATTTCATTGGGACCCTTCATTCTGTCTACTTTGGATCGGGCTGTATTTCCAGACTCCTGCGTATAACAGGCACACACTTCCAGGAGAAACAGGGGCAGCTGAAGAGGTCAAAGAAATTCTCATCCGTAGACACAAGAGCCTGCACCATAACCTTTCCAGAAGTGACTGGGAGCAAGCTGTCACAGAGGTAGGAGTCTTCTGAAAGACACTGAGGGCTTGAGTCACTCACCCGAGTCTTCTAGGGCAAGTATGTCTATCTACAGTCAGAACTGTGACCACAAGATGTGGCTCCTTTCTCACTAATGCACTGGTACCCTTTTGAGACTTTGCCTGAAAGCCTCTGGAGAGAGAGGATTTGGATGCCGGAGGCCATTTTCTGGGTCACTGAATATTTCACGGGAACCAGTGGAACTTTTGGCTGGCCATCTGTCAGCCCTAACTCGTGATACAAGTTGGACTCACCTCCCTCTCTGAGGATGCCCTTTTCTTTTTCTTACACAGTGATTACTTCCCAGTGACTCCCTTCCTTCATCCCCCTCTTCTTCCCCGGCCAGTTTTGTAACCAATTGCGCAATGGTAACCAATTGTGCAATTGTAACCAATAGGTGCGGCCAGACAAAACAAAATGGCACACTGGCTCTCACCCCTCGGCCCTTGTCCCAAGAGGAGGAAAGCAGACTGGTTTCATAAGCAAGTCCTCTGGAATCACTTCTGAAGAGTTCTCCATAACCCCTTAGAAACTAGATTGGAATAACAATAAATATACACACTATTTTTACTGGAAACATTAATTTTTAAGTGGTTAGCTATTGTTTTCCTTTACAGCACTATGGTAATCATGTCAATTGGTCTCTTGAATCCGTTTCTTATCTTGGTATCAGTTCATACGAGTCTTCATGTTCATCATTACTCATGGTCCATCTGATCAATAGTTACTCACTTTGCTTCCAGGTCTTTGTCAGCTTGAAAAGCACTGCTGTAAATGTTTTTGTGTGGATGGAACATTTCCCTCAGATTTTAGTTTCCCTGGGGTATATGCGTGTGTGCTGTACCTTGTGGAATAGATACGTAAGGTCAAAGGGCTTTCTTAGTATTAGTAACTTCATATGGTTGTGGATAACTTGCATTTTGGCTTCTGGGAAAGCTATCTATTATAATCCTTGACCATTTATCTTTAAGACAAGAGTTATATTCTTTTTTGTATGTTTCTATCAATTCCCTGTATGTTTTAGATATCAGAACTTTATGAGAGATCTTTATCACAAAGATTTTTTCCTAATTAACTGTTTTTCTTCTAATTCTAGTTATGTTGCTTTTCTTTGATGAAAACTTTAAATTCTTTGTAATTGAAATGGTCTATTTTATCTTCTTTTATCACCTCTATTTCTCATATAGCTAATAGTTTTTTCCCTGGTCATAACTATCCCTCCTTTTGTTCTTTACCAATGTAATTCCTTTCATTCTCCTCTAATTTTTCATAGTTTGGCCTTTCTTATTTGATCATATATTTATTTGTACCTAATTGGGATGTTTTTGTGGCCTGAATACAATTTCTGCCAAACTGATTTCTAGTTTTCCCAACTGTTTTTGTTGAGGAGAGAATTCTTTGGGTTTATTGAACACTGGCTACTAAATTCTATTGCTTCTGAGTCTTACTAAGTCTTTGCTAGTAATCAACTTTTCTGTATTGTTGTTGTTGTTGTTGTTTTTTAAATCAGCCCCAATAGTTTGGTTGAATACTGCTTTATTAAGCATTAAGTATTAGGTTATGATAATATTAGCCTCTCTTTCATCTTACTTTTCTCATTATTTCTTAGTTGTTATTAGAGACTGAAGGTCTATAGCTTTCCCACACTGGAAGGGCAGAGACTTTTTCCTGGGTCCAAAGCATGGAAGCTTTGATTTGTTCCATTTCCATCCCGAACCAGTGTGCCCCTCTTTAGAGAGGATTGTGGCACCCACTCCTGGAAGCTTGCCTAATTGACTTTGTCCCCTGCAGAATTTCTAAATTCAAGCAGTCCTCTACCCTTGATCTCCCCACTAGCAGGAATCACAGCCTTGTGCCACTACTCCCAACTTCCCTTTAAATTTTATCTTTGGTTTCTCCAGATGAATCTTGTTATTATTTTATCCGATTTTATAAAACATGACCCCTCAGCAGTTTGACTGGTATAACAATAAATAGGCAGATGATTTTAATTAGCAGCATCCATTTTTATTATATTAGCACAGCCCAGCCACTATTTCTCCTCTTCTTTTTCTGTCATATACATCCTTGATATCCTTTCCAAAGAAATCCATTCCCAAATCCACAAAACTAAAGACGAGATCAATAAAAGAGAGAAAGGTTGGAGTGAGTTAGGGAAGCTTCTGGTGAGGATGAACATACACTGATCTTGAGCTAAGGAAGAGCAGAAGAAAGGGCCATTTTGTGTGAGGAGAATTGCATTTGCCGGAAAGGCATGGCAAGTGGCGTGTGTGAACAATAAGGTATAATGCAAAGACCACATGAAAGACCAATAGATATTCTCTTTACAATGACTAACTCTTAGAGGACGCATGTAGAACTTTCACACTTCTCCAGTCCAGAGCTCTGGCATTCCAGTGGTATGGATACCACCCTCTGATGATGCAAGACTCAGCTCTTTGATGACCTGTGTAGCTGTCCCCGAGAGTTCTTGTGGTCAAACACGGAGCGGGGAGCCAGGTTGGCTGTTGGACACGAGAGAGATGGTCCCATCCCCAGGTCCCAGAAGACCTGGCAGAAAGTGAGTTCCATGGGCTTAGCCTTCAAGAACAGTCATGCTGCACCATGATGAGTTACAAAATAGGACTAGAATGCTTAATAGACAGAATTCTTAATAGAATATAATTTTTGCAAGTATTAGCATATAAATACATTATTGAGAACATTCACTTTAAAAGGCAAGATTTTAAAAATCATCACAAAAATTATCTTTGTAAGTAAATTATAGCTGTGTTTCTAACTCTGGAGTTAGAGCATCCCTTCCCTCCCCTTTCCCCCCTTCCTTCTCTCCTCCCCTTTTTTCTCCCCTCTCCCTTTCACTCCTCCTTTTCCTTTCCCTTCCATCCTTCCCCTCTTCTTTCTCCTCTGTTCTTCCTTCTTCCCCTTCTTGGTTTCCCCTTTCCTTCCCCTTCTCCTCCCCTCCCCCGTTCTCTTTCCCCTCCCTTCTCCCCTTCTCCCTTCTCTTCTTCTCCCTCCCCCTTCTCCTTCCTCTCCCCCATCTCCTTTTCCCTCCCTTGCTCCACAAGGACTTAGATACAGTTTTGGGATTATCCCTCAAAATCTTGTGTCTTTTCTCAGGGAAAACATCTGTCTTATTTTTTTAAAAAAAACTCCTTAGCTCATGCCCACATCCAGGGTAACTCTAGAAACTTTAGTATTTGATTGATTTTGCATCTTCCCCTCCTCCAACAAGTGACTTCATTTCCCTACACGCATCTAACAAAGCATTAATGAGAGAAAAGGTTTTCTTTATGCAAGAAAAAGATTGAAAGTATTTGTATCTTAACTCCTAGACAGTAGGAAGACTTCCCCTTCCTCCTCCCCCCCCCCCCTCCCTGCCCCCCCCCCCCATGGTACAATCCTGTCTTATTGTACTCTATTTTTTCATTGCTACCCTACTGAGCTTGGAAGCGCTGGCCCTTGGGGTAGTGCCCTGTTTAGCTTGGGCTTGCTAGGGAGATGACTGTTCACCTTCATCTCCTGGAGCCACAGTGGCCCCATGGCCCATAAAGGGGAGGGTTGGGACATATGGCTCCCCGGTGTTGCCCGATGCTTCGTTGCCGCTCAATTGGGCCATTCCCTGCTGCATCACTTTTCCTTCACCTTGCGGCATCTGGGAACTCTGCTCCTGATTCAGCATCCTCGACTGACGCTGGCCACTTCTTTCCAGGGACCACATGGATGCTGTGCCCTTTAAGCCAGGCCTCTCTCCAGCTCCCGGGGCAGCTGCTCTCTCGGTCCACTGCCAGCTCCTGTCAACTCTTTCCCTCAGGGGCCACATGGATGTAGGAGCCTTCAGCTCAGGCCTCTCTCCAGGTCCCGGGGCAGCTGCTCTCTCGGTCCACTGCCAGCCCCTGTCAGCTCGTTCTCTCAGGGGCCACATGGATGCAGGGGCCTTTAGCTCAGGTCTCTCTCCAGGCCCAAGTGTTCCTTGGCATCTCCATCTCTTCTGGCCCCCTGCTTCTTCCAGGTCTGCATGTGGTTCTGGGTCTCCCCCAGCTCCATCTCCTCTGGGGCTATGTACACGGAGCAGAGGTATCTCCCCTGGCACGCGGGTTGTGGTGCGCCTCATGCTGACTTCACCAAGCCGCTTGCCGCTTTCAGGTCTGTGTGGTGTCTTTCTCGATCTATGTCTCCTGTGGCCCAAATGTTCCCTCTTTTATGGAATCCGTTGTCCTTTTGTGCGTGTGCACCCTGGGGAGGCCCTGGCATGTGAGGGAGGAGGGGCAACCCCACCTCCTCTTGGCCCATGCTTGCTACAGATTAATAATATTTAAGAACCTGCCATGAGGAGAAAATGCAAATAAGCATAGGAATTCTCATTCTAGCCAACAATGCAGTTCAGTCGGATGAGAATTATTGGAATCAAGTAACCTAGGAGAAAGCTTATCACAAACATGTTGTATAACAGTTTTTTTTGGATCCAATGCCAATAATGTTCTTACTGGAACTATGGTGCCTATTCTGATTAATATTGTTTGTCCTGTTCTGGCCTGACTGGGAGTCGCCACTGACTTTGAACTTAAAAGGACAGTAGGAAGGGGTCAGTATATTTAGAAACTCTCAACACCAGGAAAGCATGCTTACAAAAATGATGGACCATTTTCCTCTCTCTCTTTGCTAAATGTGACACTCAGAAGGGAAAGCTAGAATGCCATCGTGTTGGGAGCCTGAAAACCCGGGTTTGAATTTCTCCTTTGCCCACTGACTTCCTGTGAGACTCCGGGAAAGGTCCTTCCACCCCTCAGACCTATGTTGTTCCTTCCTCAGTGACTTCTCAAGTTGTAGGATCATTGATACAGAGCTGTAAGGAACCTTACAACTCATGATTTCTTCTGGAGTAGAGATTGTTTTTCTCCTCTTTCTGTGATGCTAACATGTTTCTCTACTCACTGAAACATCGGGTGGTTCATTTTCATTTGTTCATTCATTCATTCCTTCACTCTCTCATTGTGGTGAGAGCAATATTCTTCCCCTACTGTGGCAAAGCACATTCCCTTTTGTTTGACAGAGAGATTGCAAGTACCTCATTTAATTCCAGTTTCAAACCCAAACTCCCAGGGGATGGGCCGGAGTCAGGCCTGACTTGTAACAGTCATTCAGGAAGCATTTATTAGGCACTTGCCCTGTGAAGAACACGACTTGGGGAGAACTGGGGAGGGAAGTTGTGCCCCTACCTCCTGGAGGTCATGCTCTAGGGAGATTGGGCACTGATGCTACGAATACTGCTGCTGCTCACTATCATGGGATCTCTGCACGGCCGAGTCCCCAAACAAAGGAGGTTTGTGACGTCTGAGGGGAAAGAGCAAAACAGGCCAGGCGTCCAGGAAAGGCGGCCCTGGGGAAAGACAATTTGAATTAGGTTTTAAAGGGCATATGGAAATTCAGCAGGCAGGAAAGGGAAGGGAGGTCATTGCAGGCATTTGCAGCAGTGTGAGCAAAAAAGTCATGAGTCAAGGAGGGAAAGCATTGGCACACTCTTTGGGCAGAGAGTTGTTGTTATTCAGTTGTTTAAGTCATGTCTGATTCTTTGTAACCCCATTTGGAGTTTTCATGGCTGAAATGGCTCGCCATTTCTTTCTCCAGCTCATTTTATGAAGGAGGAAACTGAGGCAGACAGGGTGAAGTGACTTGTCTGTGATCACCCAGCCAGTGAGTGGCCTGAGGCCGGATTGGAGTTCAGGAAGACTCTAGGTCCATCAACTTTATACACACACTCACACCCACCCCCCTCACACCACTTAACAAATTTCATACAGATACATGCACATATGCACACCCTACATATATACAATAACACACATGTGCCACATATACAAACACCATTTCATAAACACACATGTCCACCTCATATATATATATAAATATTTGTGTGTCATATATGGTATATATCTATGTATATAGGTGTGTGTGTATATATATATTTATATATATATATATATATATATATATATATATATATATACCATGCACAACACACAAATGCACACAACACATGCATATATTGGTATATATAAGCACACCCCGAATGTGCACACAACCAATACAAACACACACGGCATGCACACGTGTACGTGAACATACATGTGCACATGCATATACATACACCACACACACCTACCTCAATCCTCAGGAATGGAGAAGGGTTCATGGGGGCAAGGAGCTCCTCTCCTTGCTCCTTCCCTCCCAGTTGGCAGCTTCAGGAAAGTGAGGCACTTAACCTAGATGTTCCCTATCTGCCTGCAGAAGATATTCCTTTTGCCTGATATTTACTGATAAATAAATATCTTTATTTAGCCCTAGGATAGAGAATATTACAGTTTAAATGAAGCATTGCATCTGTTGGGAACAGCATCTGAAAAGGTAGGGCAGTCTAGAGTAACTGGCAAAAGAATTTCTACTTTCTTTAGGAAGCAGAATGGAGGACTTGAAACTTTTGCACAGGAGGGATGTATCAGGGCGATTGAGGGTTGAGGACATCTTAAGGATCATGTAGTACAACCATGTACTTTTACAGATGGGATAATTCAGACCCAGAGACCTGGAGCCAAGCTGGCTTTCTCCTCTTTGCTGATGCAGGGGCCTATGGACCATTGTCTAAGTATGTCTGTGACAACTTCTAAGGGCCATCCAGGTAAAAGTTAGCAGAATGAGGATCCCAGACTAGGCCTTCCCAGTCCAGTGCAGACCTCAGTCTATTTCTGCTCCTCTAGGAGCTGTGTGCCTAGCACTCTGAGCAGTGACCTCTCTGATCTGCTTCCTTAGCTATCGTGACCCTCACACTAGCATGTGACTTTTATTTTGTGGGGCTATACTTCTAAAACTGGAGCGACTAACTCTAAGTGACTGACCCTTAACTGGCTTCCTGCACCAGAGCTAGAATTTATTTCTTTAGCAGAGTAAATATAAGTTCCTTGTCTTCAGACAGAAGGATTATCTTTTTCAGGTAGGTAGGGTTCTTCTAAACTCAGTGCTTCACTTTCCTGAATTCACCATATGGGAAAGAAGGAGCAAGGAGAGGTGCTTCTTGTCCCCCATTGCCAATAGGCATTAGGTATGTCTATGTGGACACACATATATGTTCACATATATATGTGTATATAGTATACATGCATGTGTATTATTTGTGTACGGTGTGTGTTCATCTGTATACGTGTGGGTATGACTTTCAGTAGAATTTTTTTGGCTTGTGCCCAGAAGTCTCTTCCTTTTAGATATGAGTCATTTATTGAGTCCATGGAAAGGCAAAGTTGGGATATGTTGGGATCGGTTTCTTTTGATGAAAGGAGTAAGTGGCTTGTTTTGGACCTAGATTATATTATGGAAGGAAGCCTAGAAATATAGTGGGGAAATGGATGGCTCCCCATCTTCCCTATCACCGTGTTCCTATGAGGCAATGTGTTTTTGGTTTTTGGTTTCTCATTGTCCTAGGCGAGGCACTCTCAGTGCCTGGGAATGATGATCTTAGCTTGGGCCATTGTGACAGGGCCTACTCCTTTGTGCTAAACTGATCGAAAAGGGCATCCCTTGCTGAGTGGCTGTTTTGCACTTTTGAATACATTTAGGAGAGTTGAGCACAAACAAGGACAGGAAAACTGAGAACCAGCTTGGATCCTTGGGGAAAGCTTTCTTCCTGAAGCCTAGGGTTTAGGAACTCCCATCTCAGCCAAATGACTCCCCAGTCTCCTGCTGCCTGCCATCTTTCAGCCATGCCTTTCTGCTGCTGGGCCAAGAGCTCTTTCCCTTTTAAGCTAGTGGGTAAGCTTGGTGCAAATGTGGAGTGTCTTGGCCTCTGTCCAAGGCATCCATTGGCAACTGGGAGGGGTCATGCAGGTACCCAGGCCCACCCCAAAAGTTGGCACTCCGGTTTGAGCTCTGGATTCATCCCAAAAGGTGAAAAGATCTCACTCTTCAACTGATGCTAAAAAACAAGTTCCAAGGGTTGACTAGCTGACTTTTAGCCATCCACAAGAGTCTGAGCCAGCCTAATTACATCCAGTCCCTGAGACACCGTCACTCAGCCTCAGATCTAGCCTAAGGATAATTCCAGTAGATAGCCGTCAGTCTGTTCAACAGAGGATGTCAGTAGCTGTGTCCACATCCTCCCTGGGGGAAAGTGGTCCTGGGTAAAACTTTGCTTCCTCAAATCAATCTGGTTCTTTGGCTCACCCTTCTACCTTCGTACACCTTGGGAAGGTGAGGCCCAAAGAAGTCTGACCCTTTCCACTGGAGACCTGGCATTTGGGGTCTGTTGTAAAAATGGATGAGAATGAAGAACATGTGTATTACAGCAGACCAGAGTGGAGTAGTGCTGAGAGAGGGGTGGGGCCTTTTATGGCCGAAGGCAGTCATGGGTGGAGGCTGAATTGGGCTGATTTTCCCATTGCAGCAATGGAGTCCTAGTGGCAAGGATGGCTCCAGATTGGGAGGCAGGGAAAAAGAACTAGACTTAGAATTGGAGGCTCCAAGTTCAAATCATGTCTCTCTGACTCTTGTTAATGGTGTGACCTTGGACAAGTCACTTCCCTCAGGTTACACCTCATCTGGAAGATGAAAGGCTTGTGTCAGTTGGTCTCCAAGATCCCTTTTAGCTCAAGATCTGCGACTTCCTGCCCACAGATCAAATCTGCTATTTTGGATAATAGATCAATGACAGCATAACTAAATAGATACCTTTTTTTTGCTACTAAGATAATGAAATTTGATCAAGGTTGTTATGGACCATCATGAGCAAAGAAACATTTTTCAAGAGATTTGCCCAGTTGTATCTGCTCTAGGGCCTGTAGACAGTTTAGCTTTTTCCTCTCTTTGCTAGAAAAACCAAAATTAATATCCAACAAAATTTTTGGTTAAAAATAGAGAAATGAATTATGCCTCAGTGAAGGTCGGGAAGGTCAGGATTTATATCCTCCTTGAGATAGAAAAGGGAGTTAATACATTCTGAGGCCTGATTGTATGGGCCACATTCTGAGGCAGGTTCAATATGTTTGGCAGAGGAGGCTTCTGAAGCAAATTCTAGTTGAACACCAATCCAAACAAGATCTATGCAGCATGTACTGTGTGTAAGAGAAAAAGAAGATAGTTGTTGGCCTTCGGGAAGTTCTTTTCTGCTGGGAGGGAGTTGGGAGCAAGGGAATAGGCCATGAAACTGTCTTTCAGCTGCTTCAGTAAGAGTAAGGGAGGGGCTCACTTTCAGTTCCTCATATTAGGTTGGATTTGAGACATCACACAGCTCTGTTCTCGTTTTTACCACCAGATGGAACTATTAGAATTCGATTCACAAGCGACAAATGACAATTCCTAAAGAGCAAGTCCTTCCTACTCAGTGATGGGAGCAGAGAATACAGGGGTCCTTGTTTGCAGGCTCACTGCCCTGATGCCCTGAAATGGGGAGTGGGGTATGTGTGTGTGTGGGGGGTGTATTTTCTAAGGATGGTGTTTTTTAAGAGGCTTGGAATGTGATTTCTCAGAGTGTGCTTCAAGGATCAAGACTGGACAAACCTTGATTTCCAGGCTCTTAATAGGGATTGGGTAAGTTCATGCCCTTGAACTTTGGCATATATGAACACCCAGACTTCTAAGTCATATTAAAGTGAAAATGCCTTAGTGACATGTTCACAATGAGAAAAATTAGGAATTATCACCATTTTAATTAGCTTAGGAAAGTTAATTTTCAGGAAAACTAGCAATCTTTTTAAGAAAAAATGCTTGTGGGGTAAAAACCCTGCTGTGACTTTAATAAAGGCACTGTGCAGTTAATAGATCCGATATGGAAGGTATTAGAACAGTTGTTTTTTTCCCCCTAATTCTCACATCCAGTCATCCATTCAATCAACATATTTCTTAAGTGCCCTCCATATCCAGGGGGCTATGATGGGTGGTGTGGGGGGGACACAAAAAGTACCCAACTGACCTTTGAAACCTTCCACCAAAGGGAAGGCTGCCCACCACCTCCCAGTGCAGCCCAGTCTGCTTTGGGTCAGCACATATTCTCAGTAAAATTATATGTAGTGTTCTGCCATAGATAGGAAGTTAGACTAAGTAACATCTAAAACGCCTTTCTTTCAACTCTGATTCTGTGATTTCCTCTAAAATCCCCTTCTAGTGAAATTCGTATCTATTTTTAGCAAAGATAAATCTGCTCTAGTCAACTCTCTCTTCTTCTATCTCCCTCCCATGCCCTTCAATATAAACACCCTGAGCCTCCAAGTTTCCCTGCTAATTTGAGTTAACAAGCAAGCATTGATTAAGCACCTCCTATGTGCCAGGCATGTTCTAAGCTCTGAAAATACAAAGAAAAGCAAAAACTGTCCCTTTCTCAAGGAGCTCTCAGTTTAACAAAGACAACATTCAAACAGTTATGTGCTGACCATCTCTAGACAGACAATAATGAGCAGAGGGAGGGCACTGGCATTAAGGGGGATCGGGAAAGATGGGATTTCAGAAGGAGGATTTGAGCTGGGCCTTGAAGGAAGCCCGGAGGGAACGCTGAGGAGGGAAAGCATTCCAGGCAGGGGGCACAGCTAGAGTACAGATGCGGGCAAGAGATGAAGTGTGGGCAAAGACTAGCTGGAGGCCAGTGTGGTTGAATGGGGGAGAGCATAGAGGAATAAAGCATGAGAGAGTGGGAGAGATGGACCAGGGCCAGGTCATAAAGGGCTTGAAAAAGCAAAGGGATGATTTCAGCATAGATTCCCAGAAGGGGTAGGGAGCCACTAGCCTTTGTCAAGTAGAGAGGTAAGTAACATGGTCAAACCTGCTCTAGAAAAAGATCACTTGGGCAACTGAGTCAAGGGTAGACTGGAGTAAGGAGAACTCTGAGACAGGAAGACCTCTTAGCAGCTATGGTAAGAATCCGGGCATGAGGTGATGAGGGCCTGCATGGGGCAGGGGAGGTGGGTAGCAGTGTCAGAGGAGAGAAGGGGGTGTGGTCAAGAGATGTTACAAAAGGCTGGGACATGGCAGCTGATTGGTTATAGGGGTTCAGAAGCAGGAGTCAAGGCGACTAGGATCACGATGTCCTTGATAATAATAGAGACACTTGGAAGGCGGGCAGACTTGCGGACAAATGTACTGAATTCTATAGTGTTCATGCTGTACCTGAGATGCCTGTCCTTTTAAGATGACAAAGAGAGAAGTAGACGCACTAGTGTAGTTCCGTAGAGAGAGACTAGGACTGACTACAGAGAGCCATGAGTCATCTGCAGAGACGTGATCATTAGACATATGGTATGATGTCCAATGACAGGCTCACCATATTTGAAGAGGAGGGACCCCTGGTGGACACATAAGGTTAGAGTGTATGATGTGGAGGAAGATCCAACACAGGAGACTGATTTATTGAGTGATCAGACAGGTAAAAAGAGGATAAGGGCAAATCAGTATCAGGAAAATATAGAGCCCAACTTCTTAAACTGTGGGTTGTAACCCCCTATGGAATCTCAGAACTGATCGTGAGGGTCATGAAATTATGATTTCTTATGGGTAAATGTTTGATTTGCATGCCTATTTTATATACCTAGATGCCTGGGGCCATGTAAAAATTTTTTGGGTAAAAAGGGGTCTTGAGTAGAAAAAAATTAAAAAGCCCTGATTTAGAGAAGAGACTATCCAGGAGAAGAAAGTAGTCACCAACAGTATTGAAAGTTGTAGAGAGATTAAGAAGCTTGTCCATTAAGAGTCCATTCATAATTTTAGAGAGAGCAGTTTTGGTTGAATGGGGAAGTTGGGGAGTCAGACTGCAGAGAGTTAAGGAAAAAGTGAAAAGAAAAGAAGGGAAAGAACTGATGGGATTTCCAAGGATTCTTATGGTAAAAGAGAGGAGAGGTAGAGAGGATCAGTGGATGGATGGATGGAGTCTTAGTGTGAAAGAAAGGAGAGGATAGACAGATGGAGGGAGCTAGTAAGAAGTTTTTGAGCGTGGGAAAGGCGTGGGGGGTGAGGAGTGGGGGGAGCAAGGAAGCATGCTGCCAGACTCTTCTGCTCATATTGACAATCCCCAATCCATTGCTCTCTGCAAACATCCCCGGCTTCTTTCCATACACAACTGACCCATCCCTGTTTTCATTCTGTTATAATCCTCCTTCCTTTGCATAAGAAAACACAGAATTTTAACTGGCTGGGACTGAGTAGTTCAAATGAGGGAGAAAGGATGAATGAAGAGCCAGAAGTGTGTATGCCATTAAAAATTTCTACCTTTTTTAGTTTCTTGAATCTTTGATAAATTCATTGTTATTAGAGATCTTTTTTAAAAAAAATTCGAGTCTATTCAAATTAATATGGATTTTTTTCTTACCATTTTGTGATTGGCACATCTCTTAGAATTTGCAGAAGCCTGTAGTCCACCTCTTCGTTTATTTTGAGTCTAGGTAGCACAGCTGTTCTCATACCATTTACCTTGGATTTGGGACAGAGCCTTATTTCATTTTCCTAGATGCCTTAGGTATTGATGTTCTATAAGTGCTTTAGTCTACACAGAGCCCTCAATAATACTAATTGGCATTTCCAGGGCACTTTCCATGCATTATTTCATTTACTCCTCACAGCAATAGGTAATACCTGTTACTATCCCCATTTTTGCAGCTGAATAAATTGAGACTTCAATGATGTGTGTCTGGTCACTAGTCCATAGTGAGCATAAGAGGTAGCACAGCTCTGCTGGTTTCAAATCCATTGGTTTTTCTCCCCCACACACCAGAGCTTCAATCTCACACCAGCTTCTCATGTGATGATCTCATTGACTCCCAAGAGTTCAGTTATCATGTCTTTGCTGATAATTCTCAGATTTCTTTCCAACCCTAACTTCTCTCCTCACTTCCAGTCCTGGTTTTTCCATGTCTTCAAGTGGATGCTCAAAACTGATCTTTCTTCTTGCTACATTCCCTATTACCATCGAGGGAACCACCATGTTTCCAGACACCTGGGCTTTCAACTTAATACCACTCTTGACTCCTCACTCCCACTCACCTCACATATCCATTCTGTGCCCTAATGTAATCTTTCCTTTGCTCTTTTAACCTTCCCAGCATCCTTCATTTGTGTACTTTCTCTTCACTTAGGTCCATCACCCTGGAGCAGGCTCTTTTCACATCTTGCCTTTCCTAATGTAATAGGTTACAGTCTCCCTCCTCACTCTAGTTATCATCAATGCAAATGCCAACTATTAATCTGACCACGTCATTCTGCTTGCCCCTTGTCAGTAAACTCCGGTAGTTCTCTAGTCACAGTCCTCTGGCATTTAAAGCTCCTCTTAAAGTGTCCCCTTCCTAGCTTTCCAATCTTTTATCTTCTCTCTGTGCATTCTGTGATCCAGCTTCATGGGCCATCTTGGTATTCCATGTATATGACACTCCGTTTTCTTTCTCCATGTCTTTGGCTGTTCCTCCTACATGGAATACTTACCATTTTTACCTCTATTATTTCTTCAAAACTCAGCTCAGATACCACCTTCTTTAAGAAGTTTCTTTCAGAACCCTCAACTGCTAGTGACTTCCCTCTAGATTATCTACCAAATACTCTATTTCTATCTTGCATATACCTCGATATTTTTATGTTGTCTCTCCAATTAGAATTTATGCTCCCTGATGGTAAGAATTGTTTTGGCCTTTCTACACATGCCCAGCTTTTAGCAAAGTTCCTGACACATAGTAAGCATTTAATCAATGCTTATCAACTCAACTTAATGACTCAATTTAAAATTGAAATGGACTCTAGAGATCATTAAATACAGCTTCCTCATTTTAAGGAGAAAGAAACTAAGGCCCAGAAATGTGAAAGAATTTGGTGATGGAGCATGGATCTGTCCAAGGTCTTAAGTGATAGAGTCAGCTTCTCTGTCAAAGGTCAGTGTTCTACTATACCATTAGTGACCTCAGGTCTACTAATTTAACCTATATTTCTAATTACTTCTTCTAATTCTTTATCTTCTATATATGTACTGGTAAGTTCTCAGTTTTCTATTATTCTATATCTTTTGCCTTCATTCTCCCTTGCTCCGCTGTGCCCCCCCCCCCCCCCCGGCAACCGTTTTTAATCAGATTCAGTAGGTACTGCTATATTATTAACTCACATTTGTTCCCAGGACTCCCTCAGCCTATAGAAGAGGCCCCATTCTTGCCTTTGGCATGGTTTAGAAATGGAGCAGTGATTTTTGGTTCCCTTGCTTGGATAGTTTTGTGTGTTACATACCAAAGAGTGAATAGAAATGACGCACTGTGGCAGCTGTTGGGGCGACTGACGGAGGGAATGCTAATTATGTTCAATCTTAATGTTCTTTGTTGAAAGGCACTCTAAAGTTACTGACTGCAGATTAGCCTGAGGCATGGACACCTGGCTCTGGCTAGATCGTGTATCTTGATATCAAACCACATGCTATATGAGAAATGGTGTCATAGTGAACTTGTATAGACTATACAACATTTGTTGGGTCCATTCAGGGCAATTGGTCTGTTGCAGACAGGCTTATCAGGGAGATGTGGCTCCATCCACAGTGCTCATACATGCTGATTGTGGTACATTGATGGCAATTCTGTTTGGGTGTTTGTGTGCTGCTTATGCGTGCGTGCCCGGGAAGGCCCATTCTCATTATATGCAAGTTGGATTGTGTCTCTGAATGACCAGCGTCATGGCCTACCTTATGTTATCGTCATTTGTGGACCTGTCTCATGGTCTCTCCTACTGAATCGGGAACCATGTGAGGGCAAGGCCTTGGCCATTTTTTCTTGGTGTTCCTAGTAGTATGTGAACTCATGACTTGTAATTACTATGTGACTTCATAACACATACGTAATGGATATATGGATGTGGATATATATATATATATATATATATATGCATATATGTGTATATATTTATATATGTTGAATGAATGAATTGTTGAAGATAATATCAGTAGAGTTTTGCTAGAATTGGTCCACTCATATGAATCACTCACAGAATGACAGAAGTTTGAAAGCTGACTGGAACCTTAGAGTCCTTCTAGTCCAATCCATGTCTATGAGGAGTCTACATGACATAGTAGTTGACAAGTGGGCCCCACAGGGACCTTGGTGATCATCTTCTAGTCTGACCCTTGCATTTTATGGGTGAAGAAGCAGAGATCCTTTGGACTTCAAGGACTTTACATAATCCCAGTGTTAGAGGGGACCTTTGAGGTCAATATGTACCTAACTGAGAATATCTTCTAATAACAGCTGTGCCCTTTACATTGTATATATTATATTTTGTGAATACTGTCTATACAACACTGAGCATCTCTCATTTGATTCCTACATGGCCTTGTGAAGTAGCCACTCCAGTTATTCTTTTCCCCTGTTGTATACTCTGTGGTACCACAGCTCACTTGGGGCAGAGCCACATTTGACCCAAGTATCCCTCACCTCCAGGTCCACTACCCTGGTCACTAGTCCACTCTGCCTTTTTAAATAATATCCCCATCAAATGTCCTCCAGCCATCTGTGAAAACTGCAGATGAGGCAGAGCCACTGGTCCAGAGACAGTGTTGGCTGATGAACTTCCGTGTTAGGAAGTTCTTTTTGCCCCAATCTAAATATGGCTCTTTATAGCTTATCCCTTCTGCTCATGGGTCTGTGATCAGAGATAGGACAGAACAAGGATAATCCCTCTTTCTTATGGCAGCTGTTCAGATGCATGACGGCAGCTGTCATGCCCCTGCTAAGTCTTCTCCATGTTAAACATCTCCAGCTCATTCTAGCATTCTTCATACAGGAGAATCTTCTCACTTTCCCAATGCCTCCTCTCTGGATTGTTCCACGCGCTCCCTAAAATGTGCTGCCCAGAGCTGATCATGGTATCTGGGCATTGGCCTGATCAGCGGCATTATCGACACCCTAGTTCTAGGCATTCTGCTTCTCCTAATGCAGCCTAGCTTCTCCTTGCCTTTTGTGGTATTTTCTCACACACTGAGATTTGTAGTATTGAAGTGGAGAAGAGGTTCTATAGAGCATAAATAGTGGAGGGCAGAATAAAGCTAATGTTTCTGCCCCACTCCAGTCCTTCAGATACCCTGCTTGTGGTAATAAATACATAAATGCTTACCAAATGAAATAGAAGGGAATCCAGTGCCTTCTGTATTCCTAACCTTTAAAAACACATGTTAAGGTTTCAAGAAGTTCAGGATCATCATGTGTTAGGCACTGATAGCACTGCACAGAAGAATTAGATGCTCCCCGAGGACTGGAAGATCTGGAATCGGACTTGTGGAGAAACAGGAGCTGGGGCCATTTTCCCAGAAAGCTGTGTTCAGGGATGGAGTAGAAAAGCAGGAGATAATTCACTAAGATGCATTTAAGATGGAGATGGGCTGTCTGAAGGGGCAAGTGTGCCTTGCTGTTGTCCTGTTCTGAGAGTGTTCATGGGGCCTCTGACATACAGTCAAGAAAACATCTTGCTAATTGATTTCTGTAAAAAGCCATAGGCCTGGAGCCCCCTGCCAAGCTTAAACAGCCAAGGGAATGTTCCATTTCAAATATTTGAAGGGCTTTCATGTGAAAGAGGATTAGCTTTGTTCCACTTGGTCTCTGAGGGCAGACACAAGGGCACTGAGGAGAAGGTGCAGGGAAACACATTGAGGTGTGGTCAAACTTTCCCTCTGTGCAGTGTACCAGAAGAGAACAGTTTCCTGCCCCCTAGAGATCCTCAATAAAAGACTGACCAACCCCTCGTTTGGTCTACTATTGAGAAGATCTTATCAGGGAGGAATTATTAGATGGCTTCTGAGATCCTTTCCAACTCAGAGAATCTGTGATCCTAGAAATTAATGTGTCTTGTTTACCCACAATAACCAAATGATCGTACCAGCTAGATGTTCTAGCAAAAGTAGTTTCTGGAAATGACCAGGCGAGAAGCAGTAAACTTATTGGGACTTGATTAAACAATATCACATGGTCGCTTCAGTGGGTGGTTATAAAAACATCATTGGGAACACTAAAAGCTCTTGTTTATTTTGGGGATAAGACTTCATTCTAGGTGAGCCAGTGTAAGGTACCTGCATATCATGGGAATCCTTTATTTTGTGATTCAATTTCATGAAATTCTTTGTGAATGAGATACACTTTCTGGGACAAGAAATGATACTAAATTACTTGTCATTTTTTACCTTCTCCCTCCCCTTAACTCATGAGAAATATCTTTCTTTGAAGATGAACTTTTCTCATGTTTTTTTCTTTCTCAAATTGTGTGACCCTGTTTTCTCATGAGAGAAGAAGAAAATCACAGAAACATTATTTGGATCAGCCCTCTAGTAACTTCTTTTTGAGACCCAAAGTACTGACATACCTGCTTTCTGACTCATTCAATAACACTTAGCAGCATTTTAGGGCCTTATTTAAGGTTGTGGCACAGGCCAAAATGATGCTGACTGGTTTACGTTGAAATTTGTCTCTGTCCTATGTCTTTTCATTGATTCCTATAGATATGTTTTCTGGCATTGCTTTTGTCCCTACCTTTAGACTGTGATTAAAAAATTTATGTTTGCCATGATATCCCTTGATCACATTCTAGGACCCGAGATGCACGTGGAAGATCCGTGTCTGACAAGTTGGGGCTGGTTGCAGAGACCCTTCTCTTGGGGAATGCTATCATGCACCATTAATGGTGTTCAAATAGAACCAATGGAGCATTTGCTCATTGACAGGGCCAGTTTCACTCATATCTCTAGAATTTAGAAAAAGTGCTTTGCACATGATAAACATTTAGTAAAAGGTTGATGAATTGAATTGAACTCATTAGCTCACAGAGCAAGATATCTCTGAGTGCGTCTTTCTCCAGACCTTACTGATTTGGGAATCTTGAGGCATGGACTTCTGACTTCAGATCTTGGGCATGGAAAAATCATGGACTTTTAGCTATGATGGCAGGGATTGAGAGGAAAGTGACTCCTAGAAGGTTTTTCTTGACCTGTGTGTTTCAGTGAGATGAGAGTGAAAAGATTTGGGTTTGAATTCTCATTCTGACAGGATCCATGGATCCATCAGCCAGTCACTTTCCCACTTTGGTACCATGTTCTCTCGAAATCTGTAAAATAGAGTTGATAGTACACATTGACTACCTCAAAAACCCTGCATATGAAGTGCCCACCTCTGTTCGATAGCGTCATATCTCTCTTCCCTTTCCTGGCTGAAGTTCTTGAGAAGGCTGTATTTTTAATCATTACTTTCATTTCTTCTCCTGTCATTCTATTTTAAACCTTCTGACTTGCGACTTCATCATTCCACCAAAACTACTCTCTCCAAAGTTAGCGATGATCTCTCACTTAACAACTCCAATGGCTTTTTCTCAGTCTTTGTCCTTCTTGACTTCTCTGCTGCTTTGGTCAGTATCAATCACCCGCTTCTCCTAGATATTAATTTTGCTTGAGTTTTTGTGACACTGATGTCTTCTGGTTCTCTGCTCTTCAGTTTTCTTTTCTGACTCTTCCCACCAACAGTGAGTGTTCCCCAAGGCTCAATCCTGGGCTCTCTTCTCTTTTCTGTATGCTATCTCACTAGACCTTATCAGCCTCCATGGATTTAATTATCATCTTAGTCTCAAATCTATTTATCCATCCCTAACTTCCTGCCTGATCTCTAGTCTCCCATTACCAATTGCCTAGTGCATATCTTGAATTTAACATATACAAAATGGAATTCATGATCTCTCATTTCAGATGCCCTCCTCTGCCTAATGTCCCCGTTGCTGTTGAGGTCTCCATTATTCTCCTTGTCACTCAGGCTAACAACCTGGGCGTCATCCTCAACTTCTCAGTCTCTCTCACCTCACTTCAGTTTGATCACTTGGCAAGTCCTGATCTTTCTACCTTTCTAATTTCTCCTCTGTGTACCCCCTTCTCTCTTTTGACACTGCCAACACCCTGACTAAGGCCTTCATTACCTTTCCTGTAGACTACTTAGTAGGTGAATGCTTGATTTTCCTGCCTCTAGTCTCTCTTCCCTCCAATGCATATTCCTTTAATCATGCTAAAGTGCAGTTCTGACTATCTGACTGCCCTCCCACCCCATTCAACCCACTCTGGTGGTTCCAGGATTAAATCTGAAATCTTGTTTGGCTTTTAAAGTTCTTTTTAATGTAATCCCCTCCTATCTTTCTAGTCTTCTTACATGTTACTCTCAGCTACACACTCTGGACTCCAAACTGCTCTTCCTCAAAGATACTCCATCACTTGCTTCTGGGCCTTTTTTTTTTTTTTTTTTTTTTTTTTTTTTACTAGTTGTCCTTCATGCCTAGAACTCTTTTTTCCCCCTTGACTCTCTTTTCTAAAATCCCACCTTGTACAAGGCTCATTTTTTGATTTCTTTGATGCCGGTATCTTTCCCCCCAAGATTAACTCCCATTTAGTCCAACTATATCTCATCTGAATGTAGTTGTTTGCATATTGCCTCCCTTATTAGACTGTGAGGTCCTTGAGAGCAGATGAATATTTTTTTTGCTTTTCCTTGTATCAACAGCCCTTATCACAGTGCTTGACAAATAAGAAGCCCTTAATAAATTCTCACTGATGTGTTGACTTCATTTGTGAGCAAATTGGAGAGTGCTATAGAAAAGTTAAATAAGATGATGATAATCGTTGACCTATATAGCTGCTGCTTACCAAGTACCTCAAAGAGTTTTGTGCTATGATTTTTTCCTAACACAATAATTTGCTAAGAAAAATAAAGGATGAAATTGAGCTTTCCACCACCAAGAACAGAGAGACAAGAGTTCCTCAGTTTACGCCCCTGCCTTCCACTCAAACAGATGATGTCTTTAATTTAGTTAAACTCTTTTCCAGTTGATAGCCTCTTGGACCCACTGGATCACTGGTGTTCGCTCATACTCATGGAATTCAGAAGAATTCATTTTGAAGAATGAGCGATAGATTTTCATACTCTTGTTCCTAGATATTTATGTATTGTTCTTTGGGGTCTTTCGAGAGGTAATATCTTATCTTAGGGGCTTATATTTCAAAGAAACTCTGACTAAGAAATAAAAATGGGGGGAACTATTTGTTTTGTTTCAAATGTCATAGAAGCAGAATCAATGATTTGTGTGCCATCTTTGGGAGAAGAATCATTCATGCTCTTTGTTCTTCCTAGAAAGCTGCGGGATTCTTAGCTCATCAGAGTTACCAAATGAAGTCAAAGCGGTGCCAGTCTCTTACTGGTAAGTTGTAAGACCTCTAACTAGAGCTGTTTCCTATCTCCCTTTTCTCTCTCTGGGTTTCCCCATCAGCCCCTCCAGCTGCTTGGGTCCATTGTCTTAAGACATTCTAAGGCACTGACCCATCAGTTTTCTTGACACATTATGCTAGCTATCATAAACTTCAGAAGTGATAATAAATGGACTAGCATAGAACTTTATTTAAACACCTTGTCTTTTGGGTTGTTGCTTTTTTTTTTTTTTTTTTTTTTTGCTTGATCACATTTGTCTCATCACCTGTTCCTCTCAATCTCTTAGTTTGGTTGAGACATTTGTGTATTTAGCATTTTAGGTGAATGACTTTTTGTGATAAAACATAGTGCTAATAAGCCTCAAGTCATGAGTTGTGGACCAAGAAGCATTACTTTGTGCTCTGGCCACAGAATACCCCCCAAACTCTTGGGCTGTTGTCTTATTGTCCACATGCTATTGGTCTCAAAGGATCCTGGTTAAGATACTGGATGGATCAATAAAGCTGTTGTTATGTCAGTATTTCACAGACCTGTGATTTCATCAGTGAGACCACCACTTCTGCTCACAAAGAGCAAAACCCCACCATGCCTTAATAGAGGGCCTTCATGAAGCACTACAGACAAAAATAAAGGAATCATCCCCATGGGTCAACCTGGTTATGCTTCTTCATGCTTTGCTAGGCTGGCCTTAGGTGACAGAATGCTAGATTATGATGTCCCTTCCATTACCAGGCCCTCCTTAAAGCCTGTCCAGGTTTGTGTGTAGCTCTCAGGGATCTGGACTCACTTCTAGACCACAGTGCCTGAATCTTTGGAAGAGGGCATCAGTGGAGGATTCCTGTGAAGGAGGATGTCAGTAGAGGAAGAAACTAGCACTGCTTTGGGAAAACAAATAAAAATTCATGCTTGACTGAGGGGGTCAGGAATAGTATCTTTGTATAGGAAGATGAGTGTTGTACAAAGAACTACTTGAATGGTGACATGTCTGAACAATCAGTGAATGTCTTTTCACTTGGCAAAAGTGTTATCTATATAAAACATATCCTCTGACTTCAGCGTGTTTCTAGTACCGTCAACAGTGGACACTGTGTTAACAAATAGATTGATAAACTGTCTTTATTCTGGTATTTAATTGTTTTTTTTAGCTTTCTAATTTTCAAAACATATACATAGTTTTCAACATTTCCCCTTGCAAAACCTTGTGTTCCAAATTTTTTCTTCCTCCTTTCCCCCCACCTCCTCCCTTAGGTGGTAAGCAATCCAATATATGTTAAACATGTGCAATTCTTCTACATTATCTCCACAATTATCGTGTTGCTCAAAAAAAAATCAGAGCAAAAAGCAAAAAAAAATGAGAAAGAAAACAAAAAGCAAGTGAATTAACAACAGCAACAAAAGTGAAGATACTTTGTTGTGATCCACATTCAGTCCCACAGTCCTCTCTCTGGATGCTCTTTTTATCATAAGACTATTGGAATTGGCCTGAATGACTCATTGAAAAGAGCCCAGAACTGATCATCACACAATCTTCTTGTTGCCATGTACAATGATCTCCAGGTTCTGCCCATTTCACTCAGCATCAGTTTATGCAAGTCTCTCTAGGCTGCTCTGAAATCATCCTGCTGATCGTTTCTTACAGAACATTCATATACCATAACTGATTCAGCCATTTTTCCAACTGATGGGCATCCATTCAGTTTCCAGTTTCTAGCCACTATACACAGGGCTGCCACAAATACTTATGCACATGTGGGTCCTTTTCCCTTTCTATGATTTCTTTGGGATGCAGGCCCAGTAAAGACACTGATGGATCAAAGGGTGTACACAGTTTGACAGCCCTTTGGGTGTAGTTCAATAGGGCATTGCTCTCCAGAATAGTTGGATCAGTTCACAGCTCCACCAACAATGTATCAGTGTCCCTCCAACATTTATCATCTTTTTTTGTCACCTTAGCCAGTCTGAGAGGTGCGTAGTGGTTTCAACCTGGCATGCCTTTTGTATCTATGTGGTGCAGTAGATGGAGTGTTGGGCTTGGAGTCTGGAAGACATCTTCCTGAATTCAAATCCAATTTTAGATGCTTTCTAACTCTGTGACTTTGGACAAGTCACTTCACCCTGTTTATCTCAGTTTCCTCATCTATAAAATGAGCTGGAGAAGGAAATGGCAAACCGTTACCAAGAAAGGTCTAGGTTCTGTCCACAAACAAAGTGTCATTTAGGATTTTTCCTCTTCTAGGTATTCATGTTTAGAGTTTCTGAGAAAACAAAATGAATAAACTAGGTGGCACGATGGATAGAGTGCTGGAAATGGAATCAAGAAGATCCGAGTTTAATTGTGCTTCTTACTACAACAGATGTTAAATGGGGGGGGGGGGAGAACAACATTCCCTATCTTACAGGGCTGTTATAAAGCTCAAATGAGATAAAAATGCTTTGTAAAACCCCATAGTACTCTATAAATATCAGTTATAACTGTCATTACTCCATGTCGGACGTGGCACCAGGACTGTACTTTGAAGGAAGCTAGGATTCCCAAGGGGCAGAGGAGTGGAGGGAGGGCATTCCAGTCTATGGGGCCACCAGCCACCTGTGCGAAAGCCCCGAGACCATTTCTGGGGAATGTCCAGTAGACACATTGGGCTCCATCCCAGCTACCAGAGCATTGTTCTTTCTCTCTGTACTGCTCTCAAAAGAATTCTTTCCAGCCTGAAGTCATTTAAACAGCTGTGAATTTGTTCTCCTTCTACCAGAAACCTTAAACACATGGAGACAATCGATAGATAAATGGGTTATGATATTAAATTTTCTCTCAAACTTTTCACTAACCAGGAGGCAACAGAAAGCAAATGGCGACCTCTCACCTTGTCCTTCTCACCTCTCATGTGAAGAGACCTGGGAAGCTTCACCTTCTTGTCAGCTAACACTATTCCTTCTGCCTCTTGGCAATATCTCGGCAGGGGATTCTTTCCTGATGAGCCGTTTCAGGTGGGAGAGGATCCCTGGGGTGCCAAAGGGGGCCCAGAAATGTGGAATGGGAAAGCGGTGCCTGCAACAAAGTGTTCTCACAGCCCTTCCATGACTAACGTTGGAAAGATGGACTCAGGAAGCTTTCTCTACACCAGTGAACTCTTGGGTTAGAGATAACTCTCTTTAATATAAAGAAATAGAAGAGATGAAGTAGGTGGTAGATCAAGGAGAATCCCCGTCCTCCACCCATTATTTTCTTGTTTACGTTCCCTACATAATGCGGGTCTTATCTTATGTGATATATCTTACATGGTAATATAATCTTACATCCTTGCCAAAGGTATGAGAGATGAAAAGGCAGGTGTTCACAAATTGATATTCTGAAGTGAACCACTTCTCCAGTCACGTGGTTGGCCAAAAGAGGTACAGGACACACGTTCCCATTGTGCTGATTGTTTGTTGATTGTAAAAAGGCATTGAATTTGGTGAGGCACAGTGCTGCCTTAAAGGACCTCTTACAACAGGCTGCCTCTCATGCAGATGGCAGATTCCTTGAAAGATATCCAAGAGAGCTTACTGTTTTTGACCATTCTCAGATCATTAATATCAAACAAGGCATAAAACAGGGAAACATGCTCACCAGAGGGATTTACCACCTTCGTGGAAAATGTCCAGGTCGGTGTCTAAATGGAAGATGGATTCCTGGTTGATGGTGGGATCGTTCAGCTGTGCTTATTTGAGGATGACATTATACTGTTTGTATCCGTCTGAGAACGTTGTAGTGACCTTTAAAGGAGATCTACAATCACTCCAAAGGAGTTCAGTCTTATTATCCACATGGGAAAGCCAGGTAGAAAAACAATTTCTCTGATATACAACTGTATGAATAACTCATAGAACTAATCCATTGGTATGCATATAATGTGTATGTATAAGTATATATACTAATGTAACATACATACATCCATATGCACACACGTATGTGTGTGTGTTGGTGGTCTTCACTTCTGTCCAACTCTTTGTGTCCCTGAATGGGATTTTCTTGGCACAGATACTTGAACGCTTTGCTATTTGCTTCTCCAGTGGGTTAAGGAAAACGGAGTTTTAAGTGACTTAGCCAGAGTCACACAGCAAGTAAGTGTCTGAGGCCATATTTGAACTCAGCTTTTCCTGACTACAGGCCCAGTGCTCTATCCATTGAGTCACCTAGCTGCCACATGTATGTATGTATGCATTCATGCATGTATGTATGTGCACGAGTGCATGCACATATGTATATGTGTCTGCACATGATACATGTCTGTATGTGAATATACATAACAGAGTGAAAGAGCAAGAGAGGGAGAGGGAGAGCACAATATTGTGGATGGTTAATTAGTTTGACCCACAATTAGATAGGAAGAAGAGAGTGTACTGAATGAATTGCCTTGTAGAAGGTATGGACTGCTTTTAATAATCTCATACTTCTCTCTATTTTTATAACATCAGTATTCTTTTGCCACTGCTGTGTGGGAGTAAATTGTGGAATATCACAGGTTCCAAAGAATTAAAATTGTAGGTGACCCAAAGGGCTATGGAAAGCTATGTAGTGAATGTGAGCTTTTAAGAAGTGCACATGTAAGGTGTCACTCAGAAAATAGCCAGAGAGATAAAGAGACAAGGAGATGGACCAGCTATGTGGTAAGAGACAAGGATAACCAATATCCCTTTGCCAGCATGTCCCTTTGGCAATTTCAAAAGACCTAGAAGAAGGTCCCTATATGACTGGTGACTCAATCTTCTATAGAATATTTAGTAGAAGACAGACAAAAATTGTCTTTGAGGAGTTATAGGCAGCTAGGCGGCAGTGCAGTAGAGTTTCAGGGCTGGAGTTAGGACCTAAGTTCAAATCTGGCCTGAGACACCAGCTGTGTGACCCTAGACAAGTCCCTTCACCCTGTTTGCCTCAATTTCTCATCTCTAAAATGAGGATAACAGTAGCACCCATCTCTTGGGGTTGTTTTGTTGTGAAGATGAAAAGAACATAGCGGTTATAAAGTCCTTAGCATAATGCCTGGCACATAGGTGCTATTTATGTTGACTTTTAGTAGTAGTAGTAGTAGTGGTAATAGGAGTAGGAGTTTGGATGGGCTGCAGTTTGTACCAGTAGAGGTGGCATTCTCTGCAATCTTGGATCCTGCAAAGGATATAAGTATAATGTTGCTCAAACACTACTTTTCTCACAACCCCATTAGGCTGTTATATGAATGATCCTGTATTATCTCCTACAGGGTAGGTGAGAGTGCGATATGCAGATTTATTGATTCCCAATAGGCAGTTGTACTGTTCTGTGGTTCCTGAGGAGCCCTTGCAAAGCCATACGCTCTCCTCAGATGAATGACTTATTTCAGGTCCTATGAACCGCTCATCAGGGTTTGGTGGTGGTGTTTGTTACTGTTGGGATTTCTTTCCAGGCCCTGAAAAAACAGCTTTGGAAACTCTTTAGAGGCTCATCTGTTTTTAGCAGGATTTCTTTTGTAGGGACTCCAAGTACTCTATGGTCATTTCTTCCATCATCTTTTTGAGCATGATCCAGAGGCGGGGCTCCCTTGGACTGATGGCAAAAGAACTAGAGTTCCATGCTTCTTGGTCAATAGCAGTTCGGGCAGCTGTTTTTCTGTCCTTGACATGCTTTTGCCACAGTTATTGTATTCTCTCCTACCTGGGAAAAGAAAGAAGTACCTTTCCCTTCTCCTGTCTAAGCCCCAGCTAGGTACAGTTGGCAAAATGAAGAGATCTCAGAGGCTTAATGGCAGGAATATGTTAGCTGCCAGTGCAATGGGCTGCCTTCAGAAGAGACTGTAGGCTTCCTGCCACTGGAGGTCTTCAAGCAAAGGCTTATGACTGCTTGCCAGGGATATTTAGAAAAGTGTGGACTTGGGTTGAGTTCAATGACCTCTGAGGTCTCTTGCACCACTGAGATGCTATGATCTCTTCCAGACTTGCTCTCACTCATTATCATTGTAGGACAGACTTAAGAACAGCAGTTCTAATGGGTGTCCCTTTCCTCTGCTTTCCAGTAGGGGATCCTAGAGCAGTTCCTGAGGTGAAATGCAGCCGATCCAAGTCAGCTTGTCACATCACTCCTCTCAAGCTCAGCGGCATGAAATGGGTTGATGAAGAAGAAACAGACCAAGAAGAGCAAAGATTATAAGAATCAAGATTTGGGATCGCCTTTGGTGCCACGAACCTGTCACTTACACCCAATTATGCAGCATATAGTCTTTTTTTTTTGTAGGAATAAGGACAGGATTTGTAATTTCACCAAGCATATGGAAACTTCTTTCACTGATGCAGGGTGACAACTTCTCTGTAACTTAGAAAGTTATATTAAAAATAAAATAAGAAATTGAAGCTAACAAGAAGACATTCACATAGATGTAGTTGGCTACATCTGTAGGAAAATGACATCATGAGCCTTCCCTGCAGTTGCCAGTCCCGAAAAGCCCCTATCTCTGCTACTCAGCTTCACTTGGACCTTTATTGGAATCCAGTATTCCATTTCAAAATTTCAAAAATATTTAATCTGACAGAAAGAGCTCAGAAAAGACTTGAGGAAATTTGAAAATTTGAAAAATAAAAACTACAGAGAAAAGGTCAGTGAGATTCCTTGAAGGCAAGAGAACTGAAGTGTGTTCTGAACTTACGGTAAAGAAAAGGATATTCTCAATATTCTATGACAATCAGGGGAATGCATGCCATTTAAAACAAAACTTCTTAAACTGTGGGTTGTGACCCCTCTATGAGGTTGCATAACTGAATGTGGACGTTGCAAAATTAGGATATTATCAGTAAATATTTGTATACCTACATACCCAGGGTCGCATTTTCTCAGGTGAAAATGTAGGAAAAGTCACAGTGTTGTTGAAGAAATACTATGGTGTTGGAGTCCGGAAAGACCTGGGTCCATCTTGTCTTTGATATTTCTTGGCTTTGAATTCATGTTGTTTCCTTACCAACCACTCTTCCTTTAATGAGGGTAACCTCCCTTCCATGGCTGCTGTAATGTCAGAATCACAAAAACAATTAGGATATTATAATGGCCCAGCATTGCTAAGCACAGACTAGGATCTGCTGGCCTGGATACTTTCCAGGTTATGTTAGAAACACACTGTTGGAGGTTGCCTTGGGCTTGAGAAGTAAGCCTGAAATACCATGGCCAGGATGGTTCAGAAGACTGAGGGCTGAGAACACAGCTGGAGCATCTTATTTTAAGTCCTCTCTCTCTGGCACTCACCAGTTTGTGGCCTTGGGCAAGGTACCTTACCTCTTCTGAGAAATGAGGGGACTGGATGAGGTGACATTGGAAGTCTCTTCCATCTGTGGAATGACCTCTAAATGATCTCTCCATCTCCATCCTTCCATGAGGTGCTTTGTCTTCCTCTACCTTTAGCTTCACTGTATGTATAGCTATACATGGTCCCCATCTGGGGGAAACTTTAGCCAAAGCATGTTTGATTCAAACATCTTCATTGTATAATGTCATCATCAAAACCCGGCTTCTCTTTCGCCCACTGCATTATTCCTCCTTTTAATCATCACCTGTGATCATCTGAATCAAGTTCCCTAAAGAAGACTCATCCAAGAGGAGTCCCCTTTGTCTTCTCCTATGGCGTCAGCGAGGCGCCAAATCTGTTACTGTAGGGGACATGGTGTGATAGAATGGAGAAAGGGCCTGGCCTCTAAGTTCAAACTATTCCTTCTCCCCTTGTTAACTATTTGGTTTTGCTTCTCTAAACCTCAGTTTTTCCATGTGTACAATGTGGAGTTTGGGCTGAGGTCCCTTCCAACTCTAATTCCGAGTCAACCGAACTATGGGCCTGACTTCTCAGTTTGAGTCTTGGCAGGATTGACAGGGATGGCAAGGACTGGCTGCAAATGGATTTTTTTCTTTTCCAAATCATGAATTTCCAGAGTGGGAAAGGAAGAAGAGAAGTTTGTGTTGCTCATCACCGACCTCTGTCGCCAATCTAGGACACAACTCATTTTACAAATGAGGAAACTGAGGCCCTGGATGATTGTTCTTGGAAGTGGTAGAGTTGGGGTTTAAACTAGGTCTTGCTACTACAGCCTAATTTTCCTTTTCACTGTCCTCGTCAGAATTGTAAGAGTGTGAGTACTCTCTCTTCTGGCCTGTATGCTTTGCCTTGATTTCCTCTGGTCTCTTTTATCCAGCCAGGGATGGATATTAACAGTTTTTAGATGGTTTTCTTTTTTTCTATTTTTTTTTTTACAATGAGCAGAATTACATAGTGAATAGAGTGCTAGATTTGGCGTCAAGAAGACCTGAGTTCAAATCCTGTTTTGAATACCAGTATTACCCTGGGCAAGTCATTTATGTAATTTCAATATGCCTCGGCCAACTTTCCAGGTCTTATTATATTCTGCTTTGTTTGATGGGAGTTACCTAAATAGATAAAATCACAAATTCTTCATGTATTTGGATTATTTTTTGTACCACTTTAATCACTCCATCCCCCTGCCTTTCCTCCTTTGTAACACAGAAAATCATTTCTACAAAACAAACCTTCATAGTGAATGTGTCCAACAGCGTAGCCAATGTTCTGTACCTCCAATCTACCTAGAAGAGAGAAATGCATCTCTTTGCTTCTCTGGAGCCATCATTGCTCTCGTTTCCCATAGGATCAGAGATTCAGAGTTGGAAGACCATTAGGGGTCATCCAATCCATCAGCTTTACTGTACAGATGGGGAAACTAAGGCTTCTAGATGTGCACTGACTTGCACAGAACTGCTCAGCTTTGGAGCTGCCTCTTCCTCCCAGTTCTTTCACGATAGAGATGTCTCGCCCCTTGGCCTCTTCCACACATTAGTTATGAACTTTAACATAGGAACCTTTTTATCCCTAAGTATATGGATTACTCTGTTTCTGATGAATTAAACCTTAGCACTTTCCAAGATTTTACATTTATTTGTGTTTGAACCTTTATCATATATAGTACGGAAGCCAGAGACAATTCTGTTGCCATAGTTAGATATTGTCTGGCAGTTGTTTGCCTTTAAAACACTCCAGTGAGGCAATATGGTGTGTGTGTGTGTGTGTGTGTGTGTGTGCATGAGAGAGAGAGAGAGAGAGAGAGAGAGAGAGAGAGAGAGAGAGAAGGAGAGGAAGGGAGGGTGGGAGGGAGGGGGGAAGGAAGGGAGGAAGAGACAGAGACACACATACACACAGAGACAGAGAGAAGAGATACAGAGACAGAAACAGAGAAGACTGACAGTACTGTTGGAAAACCTGGCATTGAAGGTAGAAGTAGGAGCAGTGGGTAAAGGTTGAGGAGAAGTGAATGAGCTTGCTATATGAAAAAAAATTTTAAATTGTAAAAAAATTCTAAGTGGCCCCAAAGAGGAATGGGATGCATGGGGAGGCGGTAGGTTTCCCTTCACTACAGAAATTCATTCAGAGACTAGCTAAGCACTTGTGAAGAGGTAATGGGTGGGGGTGAGCCATCCACGCACAGATTAGACTGGCCAGTTTTGGCATTCTCTTCCTAATCCGAGCTTTATAAATTCACATTTTTAAAAGGTGAGGAAGAGGGTATGTAGTCTAAGCTTCTCATTTTACTAATGGTGGGAGAGGGGAAAACCAAACAAGAGCCAAAGAGGTTGTGACTTGCTCCACATTCCACAGGTAGGAAGGCATTTGACCCCAGATCCAGCATTTTTTTCAGCACTTAGCACAGTGCCTTGCCTAGAATAGATGCCTCCCAGATTGTGATTAACATGCCTTTCCTCTCTATACCACATTGCTTCTTTTTTTGATGACTCCTGATTTTGCTCCTTATTGGTTATGTAACACTCAAACCTCTATACTGAACCTTATTTTCTCTGTCTGTACATTGGGCAGAATAATTTCCATAATACCGACCCCACAGGCTGTTGGGGGCCCACACAAGAAAATATATGTGAATATCCTATGTAACTTTAAAGTACTGTGTAAATGTAATGTTTAATTGTTAACTAAGTCATTATATATGTTAAGTTCTATTAAGTTTCCTTGCAAAAAGTTGTCTCACTACTTTGTGGAACTAGGTTACTGTGTTCAAAATTGCTATAATAGGGGGCCTGATGTTTTCCCCTTATTGTTACGCTTTTACTTAGTCACTTGAATACTCGAAGCCTTTCATTCTCTCTTCTCATCCATCACAATCTTTGATACTGGAACGTCAAAGTCGACTACGCCGTATCAAGAGCAGCATCTTGAGATTGACTCAAAACACAGTTCAAGGAGGCTTGTGAGATACTGGAAGCTGAGAGTGGAATAGGCAGGCCACTTTTGGGTGCTGTGGAGGCCTCCTTGCTCTCCATGTGGGTGCCTTTGGAGTGAGCCTTCTCATAAGCACCCTTAGGTGGTACCCAGCTAGCCACTTACTTTGTTTCTCAGACTAGAATAACTCTTCTCTCCCCATCCACACTAGTGTTTAAAGAGATCTACATGCCTGGATATGTGATCTTGATGAAGAAAGTCTTTGCTCCATGGGTGGCAGCAGAAGTGAGATGGGTCAGGAAATCAACACCTCCAGAGCAGTACATTTGGATGCCATTTACAGGACACCTGGTTCTTAGCACCTTGCTCTGGTTACTTTGAGACTCTGGGGTTATAAGGGCGTGGGCCATTCCTCCACCATTGATGAGCCCAGGCTTACCAAAGCCTCCACGTGTTAGTCAGTGGTATACAGAAGTTTCTGTGCCGTACCTTTTCATCTCTTGAGAGATGAGCCCCTATTGTACTTTGCTGGACTGGTTCTTGAATAACGGACACACAGCTTTTCCAGTTTGGTGAAAGCCTTGTCAGAGTTTGCACTCTGTAATTGCCCAGGTGCATCCAAATGCCACCTTGATGCACCAGAGAAAGATGGCGGTGGGAAGCCCAAGAGATAAATCAAGTTAGACTCTACATGTTGAGTTCCCACAGGTAATTCTAAATATATTGCATATAAAGATGCAGTTTACTTATGTGCAGGGACTTTGCCTGTTATAAGAGAGATCATAAAGGCAACCACTATAATGTGGAATGTATCAAGGTGCATCAGTGAGTCAGGGACATGATGGTAGCTGGAAGGGGAGAGAAATGGTTCCCATTCCTTTAAGGAGCTTCCTGGAGGAAATGGAAAGCTACTATTCCTTGAATATGGGATAATTTAGACAGAAACTTAGGGAGTGGGAGCAAGGATCAAGTGACAGAGAAAGTGAGAAACCAAGTTTGATGTGGCCCTTTTTCTTCTTGATTGGTATATCCCCTTCCATTTTTGCTTAATAAATGCTTCTTCATTCATCTAGCCATGCTCATTTCCTTCTGGGAGTCTGGATTCTAGCTCCACCACTGTCATCAATTAGCTGGGCCCCTTTAGGCAAATCCCCAATTAGTAAAAGGAAGAACTAAGCTAGGGGTCCTTCTAACCCCAATATTTTGTGTCTTAGAGATCAAACTGTACAAATTCCAAAGGTCTCTACACTTTTGGGCTACCTGGGAATTTTGTTTTCTCCAGTAATTGACATAAGTAAGCCATTGCCTTGGTTATTAATATTATATTTTGTCTTACAGAAATTTCTTCTTATGGGGCTTTGACCTTTAATTGTGTTTTTCTCGATTTGAGGATGATGGTGGTAGAAATATTAATGAATTAAGCCTAAAGTGCCCTTTCCTATTTTCTCTTGAAGCAGCACTTTAGTGCTTTACCACGAAACTCTGAAGCAGCACCAGGTGAGGAGGCTTCTATGAGGGTGACATGGGGACCTTTTTCATTGTGAGCTTTCCTCAGCATGCCCTGCTTGTGTTTCAGACTTGTTTCTGTGGCAGAATCTGCCAAGGAGATTCCTTACGTGGTTTTCCAGTGATTCACTCTGCCCTAAACTTTACCTTGTAAAAGTTATGGTTGAGATGGAAAATAAATATCTTTTTGAGAGGCTAAAGTCCTATGAATTGGTCGAGAGCTTGGCCAGATATTTTCCAGCTGGTTTGTGACCCTAACATAATCCTAAATCAGTATCCTGATTCAGAAACTTCTAAGTGGCTTTGTGAGGACCCCTTGTTGGTGGTCTTGAAAAAACTTACAGCTGGGGGAGAACTGTTAAATGCTTGGGCTGGAGCGTGGAGAATGCATTTTTGGCAGGGTTTTCATCCTTTAAAAATTGTTTCAGACATATGTAGTTTCATGCTAGCATTGTGCATTACTTTGGGGTCCATGGTTTCATGGAATTCTGTTTTAATGGTTGGATTCCCTGAAAAGTTCAGTGAGATTGCTTAGAAAGACACTCTGTCCCTCTCTGTTGCTGTCACTGTCTCTGCCTTTGTCTCTGTTTCTCTCTATCTCTTGTCTGTCTCTCTGTCTCTCTCTTTCTCTCTTTCTTTCTCTCTCTTTCCCTCTCCCTCTCTCTCTCCCTCCCCAACTTTCTCTGTTTCTTTCCTCTGGTTCTCTCTGTCTCTTCCTCTTTCACTCTCACCAGCTCTCTCAGTCTGTCTTTTTCTCCGTTTCTTTCCCCTCCTCTGTCTCCTTTCTCTTTTCCCCCTCTGGTGTCCTCTCTCTGCCATTTCTTCTCCTCTTTTCCCTTCTTCCTCTGTTGTAACAGTGGTAGAGAATGATTGTGCAGAGTTCATTTGAGATCCAGAATCCAACAACTACGGGGAAAATTGCTGTGGGTAGAATGGCAGGTGCTCCAAGAATGAATAGATGAAAAGAAACAGGAGTTATACCATTATGGAGGAGTTGGAAAAGAAATAATATATGAAACTGAAAACAGTTCTCTACCTGTTTATGAAAATGAACTGAACCAGAGCAAGGCAAATGAGGGGGATTTCTTTTAAAGTGTGTGTTCCCCAGCTTGAGCATATGGTTGGACATTTTAAAAAAACATCAAGAATCCAGTGTAACTTGGACCATATTGATGATATCTTGAAAAAGAATTGGAATTTACTTTCAAAGAAAAAAATATGCTGCCCCCAAAGTGGGAGAAATCCCTTTCTCAAGAAGCTGTTATTTATCTACTTTCAAAAAATCATGGTTCTCAAGAAAACAAAGCACATACTTCATTAAGATGCCTGGGACACCATCTTCTTTCCTAAAGTCACACCTCACTGCTCAGTCTTCAAAGGAGTTTCCCAGAAACATTGGGCAGGGAGGGGAGGATAGACAGGGGAGGGGGGAGGATAAACGGGGCTAGGGGGGTGGGGTGGTTGTGGTCTTCATTCTGGATCTTCTTAATCCCTGATGCCTTTGCTGAGCAAAGATTTCTAGGAGAGAAGCCATATGAAAGCAGTTCCACCGTGTGATTAGAAAAAGCTGCTAGAACGAGCCACTGTCAATGTTTTCCATCAGAGTTGCGTGTCAGACATTGTCCATGTAGACATGGTATATATCAGACCCAGTATGTCTGGGCATGGCATGTGCAAGCATTGTACCTGTAGACATAGTGTGTGTAGGTAAGGCATATGTATTGCTTTCCTGGGAATTTCACCTCCAGGGATGCTGCAAGAAGAGACTGAGCCTTGCCAAGCAGCTTGTATGCTTTTCCAATGGGCCAGAGAATTGCTATTTGGGCCAAACCTTGATCTAGAGCACATGCCATCCTTCCCCCTCCAATTCTATGAGGCACCTCTGCAAACTCTTTAATCAGTATTCTCTTGAGTGACCCACAACTAAACTCTCATCTCGACTGGCTGCTTCTGTCTCTGCCATTTTGAATTGCTTTTTAAGAGGTCATTCATGATTTTTTCAGTCGTTTGATATCATTCCCTATTTCACTTCATGATTGACATGATTGATTGATTAATGCCTTTCAAAATATGTCCCTTCTGGCATTGGCATTCTTCAGGTATTTTTGGTCTGGCTCAGCTGCTTTTCTGGTTTTTTTTCCCCCAATTTCAGATTTCTCATTGAGCACAATGAGGATTATAATATTGGAATCCTCATGTAGTAACTCTTCTGTCATTGATGGAGAAAAGGGGTTCTTGTCAAAATATTGACATATTTTTTTATTTTTCATATTCCTGGTGCTTCTATTTTTATTTTTATTTTTTTTTATTTAATAGCCTTTTATTTACAGGATATATGCATGGGTAACTTTACTGCATTAACAATTGCCAAACCTCTTGTTCCAATTTTTTACCTCTTACCCCCCCCCACCCCCTCCCCTAGATGGCAGGATGATCAGTAGATATTAAATATATTAAAATATAAATTAGATACACAATAAGTATACATGACCAAAACGTTATTTTGCTGTACAAAAAGAATCAGACTCTGAAATATTGTACATTCTATTTTTATTCTTAAGTGCTTTAGAATGATCTGACTTAATTAGGTCTTGTCCCAAGGTTTCTGCAGACTTGTTTTCCCTTTCTACCATTTGTTGCTCCACTATTCTGTAAATTTTTACAAATGAACTAATGGGATAGTTGCCCTTGGCTATCACATCTCTCTGTTTGGCAAAGATCAACTGTTTGCTAGCTTCAATGGTTTCTAGGTTCTTTTGGCCTTACCATTGGTTATAACTTTATAGGATATGATAGTAGTCTGTGTTGATATGTTCCCTTATCCACTTTTTTTGGACATCATATGTTCTCACCTTTGTTATTTTTTCTAACTTGATGTTGATTTTGCTCTGTACTCTAATGGGTCAGTGGCCTGACTACACAAATAGCCAATTAGTAAATAACTCACACTTTGGTAAACATTCATTTCTCCAGGATCACATAATATACAGTATTTGACTTTTAAAGCAGTTTGTAATCTGACTCCTGCTCCCACTCTTCTTAAACCTTCCAGGTATTCTTCAGGCCTCATGCCTAGAACTGTCTCCTTCCTCACCTCTGCCTCCTGATTTCCATGGCTTCCTTCAGCATTTGGCTCAAGCCCTACCTTTTGCAAGAAACCTTTCCTGGTCCTCTTTCATTTCTGTGTCTTCCCTATAAGACCATTCTCCCGATTTTTCTTGGATCAGTCTTGTTTCTATATACTTGTTTGTTTTCTTTCCAATTAGGCAGTGAGCTACATGAAAGCAGACTGTCTTTTTACCTTTCTTTGTATCTTCATGGCTTAGCACAGTTCCTGAAACATAGTACGTGCTTAGTAAAAGCTTGTTGAATTACTACTGTACAGGAGAAGACAAAATAAAAAATCCAACAAAGTTCATAAGACTTGGAAAAAATGTAGCAAGGTGATCCATTGGGAATAGGAGGCAGTATTGCCTTGGGAGATACTTTGATACTGTAAGGTTTCCACAGTCTCTTTGGTATAGGTGCCCGTCTACCAGTATGGATCACAGCCTGTTCACATGTCATTCTGGGCCATTCTCATCCATGTCATTCCATAAATACTCTTGAGAATCTTGCTGAGGATCAAATGAGATATTTACAAAATGCATATAATAGGGGCTCGAGAAGTGTTAGCTATTTTTGCTTTTATTATTATTAAAGTAGTATTCTGAAAGATGTTCTCTTGGCCTTTTAATATTTGGGGACTACCAGTGCTTACTAGAAAGAGTGCTCAGTGAAAATGAGGTGCAGGGGAGAAGGGCAATTGGTAGAAAACACAAACTACCTTCACTTCCTCTCTTGACAGTCCCAAACATGAAATGGATGAATGGAACATCTGAGCTGCTCACCCAGTGAGATCAAGAGGAGATGCCCAAATTGTGAGAGAAGCATGAAGAAAACTTTGAAGATGGCGAGAGAATGAACCAAGGTGATCCTTCCTCATTTGGTAATCATGCTACTTTCTATGGCCCTCTCACTATCCTACAATGTGCAATGAAAGCCCTAGCATTTCAGATGCATTTGGGCCTTTTCACTAATAACGTTTTCCAGATTCCTTTTGATGACGTGTAACCATGAAGTGTCTGGTATCTGTTTCTGAGAATCCACTTGGATTCATCTTAAATTTCTCTGAGAAGAGACAAACTGGCATCCAAGTTTTGCTTCTCATAATGAAACAATTTGATGGTAGAATGGCTTAAATTAGCACCATGGACATCCAGTCTTGTCTGTTGCCCATCATTAGTGGTGTGAAATTGTGTACTGGTTTCATTTCTTGTCAGTTCGGTAGACTCAACCAAGCTCAAGGAATCAGAACACAGCAAGTAGACATAGCTGTGGGGATTGGTTCAGTTAGCCCGTCAGTACTTTTATTCATTATTGTCCATAAGAAGAGAGGCAGTAAATTGATTGCCTTTTCCATAATTAGTACTATTAATGGTTATTCAGTGAAACTTGTAAAGCCATTAACCAGAAAGGATACTTGGATTTCTTGGATATTCAAGCCACATTATAGTAACAATGGCTCCTATTTCAATAGCACTTTCCAGCATTTCATTTGATCCTCATCACAAGGTGGAAGGTAGATAATATTGCCTATTTGTGAGTGTTGGAATGGAACCCAGATTTCTCAGACTCTGCCATTCAGTCTATAGTAGATAAGTAGTAGAGTTCTGGGCCTCAAGTCAGGAAGACCCGAGTTCAGATTTGACCTCAGACACTAGCTGTGTGACTGTGGGTTGTCATTAACCTCTGTTTACCTCTGTTTCCTCAACTATAAAATGGTGATAATAATAGCATTGACCTCCCAGGGCTGTTGTAAGGATTCAATGAGATGATGATCATAAAGCCATGAGCCCAGTGCCTGGCACGTAGTAGGCACTATATAAATGTGTTTTATATACAAATACTTATACATACATACATACACACATAACATGCTCACAACACCCTTGGATTTTAAAAGAGATCTACTCTTTCACTGTTAGTGAAAAATCATTCTCTCCTGCAGCCTGGACTTGAGAGGGAAGTCTCAGGAGGGGTTTTCCTTTGTATAAGAATGCCCAGTGAAGGTGGCCAGTAGTGACATAGAGATGGAGGGTGATACATCAGCTTTGGACATGGGAAAGGAAGAAACTGTAGTTACATAACTGAGTATGTAAACTGCTTTGCAAACCATAAAGCACCCTAGAAATCTGAGCTGCCATTATCAACCTCTTCTCTGAGAAGGCTATGGGCCTCTGATATGATTGGCACGAAGCATGTTTGGGGCCTGAGAGCTCTTCCAGTCATGGATCTTTTCTTGGACAGAGCACATTCTTGTCCAATTAAATCCATTCACTTCATTTCTACCACTGGAATGCTGGCAAGCCTGCTTGACCTAGGGAGACTGTGGGCAGTGGCACTGGGAGACTGTACCCTACTGTCTTCTTATCTGGGGAATTGTTCCTACCTTGGAACCTTCCCATTGAGGCCTAGGTCCAAGAAAAATTTTTCATTTGTGTGGCAGTGAGTGGTGGGGAAAAAGCTGGAGAGCTGGCCCAAGCAGATTGGGTTCCAAATAGGATCCCCCACTATTGAAATCTGGTTGTGGTTGTCCTTCATTCTCAGAGAGGACCAAAATGACATAACTATGCTAGAGTCGAGTTACAGTGTGTCTGACTGTGGCTGACCAGACCAATATGAGCTCGGGATGCTCTGCCACATGTTGGGCACAAATGGTCCATTTGGACATTTGGGGTGGAGTCTCTGACTTTGTGAATCTCGAGTTTCTTCTGAGCTAATTCAGCTCCATTTTGCTCATAGAACACAATGATGAGGGCATGCCATGCTGGGAGCTCTTGGGCCAGTGTCTCTCATGTCACATAATCAATTCCAAAGTTGTTAAGAGAGATTTTGAGAGTGTCCTTGCATCACTTTTTCTGACCATGCTAGGCCAAATAGGGTGCTTATCTGAGGGAGGAGCGTGCAGGGACTCTCTCACTACCCTTTTAAGGATGACATGTTGGGGGGAAAGTAAGAATCTCCTGTTGACAGCGTTTTGACATTCAGCTGCTCCCATCATCTGCCAAAAGGCTATTGAAAAAGAGGTGTTTCAGTTGCTGGGAAGACAAAAGCTCACATCTGTAAAACCAGGGTGCTAGGAGGGGGACATTTCCTAATTTACATCTCTGAGGTGATGAGAATTGATTTGTTCCTGAGAAAATGAACAGCAACAAGGATGCTTTGAAATGGTTGAAGAAGAGAGAGCACCTGGCCCTAGTAGAGAACTGCTTTGTAGTTATTTGTGCTTTTATTTGCATTGTTGAACAATTAACATTACTCTTTGAAGCAGAAACTCTCCTAGCTGCCCTCTTGGCCACTCATTGGTCCCAGTGCCCACGTGAAGGAAACACAAAGTGGATCCTGTCCCAACCTGCACTCACTGTGTAAGTGTAGGGCCCCTCCTCTGCTCCTGTGGCTGTAAAGATGGAACTCTCCTTGACATTGTTCCCCTCTGCTTTTCTTGGCATTCTTAAGTTGGAAAAACTTGCTAGACTTGTCCTTGTCATATCTCTCCAGGCCTCTTTGAAATCATCCTGTTGGTTGCTTCTTACAGAACAATAATATTCCATAACATTCATATACCACAATTTACTCAACCATTCTCCAATTGATGGACATCCACTCAGTTTCCAGTTTCTTGCTACTACAAAGAGGGCTGCCACAAACATTTTGGCACATACAGGTCCCTTTCCCTCCTTTAAGATCTCTTTGGGATATAAGCCTAGTAGTAACACTGCTGGGTCAGAGGGTCTGCACAGTTTTATAGCCCTTTGGGCATAATTCCATATTGATCTCAGTGATTTTTAGGAATCCATTTGTCAACTTATAACAGAACTGACTGTATATACCAAGGAATTTCAAGATTGAGTTTGCAGGGGAGGCAGAGTGAATCAGGTAAGTCCTTGTGAATGAAATGGCTTCCAAAATGTACTTTAAGGGAAACTAGGGATTCTACTACGAGGAAGGCGATGAGGGAGAGAGGGCATGCTAGGCTTGAGGGACCAATTGGGCAGAAGTGCAAAGGCAGAAAATGTAATATTGTATACAGGAGAAGAGGTAGTAGGGCGGATTGAATGGAACAGAGAATGAAGGAAGGAAGGTAATATGAAATTTGACTGTGGAATGCTTGAAATGCCAGTTTGGAGGGTTATTGGGCCACATCTTGAATTAAAATTCAGTGGGTAACCTGACCAAACCTGACCAAACTGGAACTTATTCAGTTATTGCCTTTGAGGTCAAGTAGAAGGTTAGGTAAGGTTGAAATAAAGTTTCCTAGAAGGTAATACTCAGAACAGAATATAATACTTTAGATTTAGTGTAATCAAGGAAGAATAGAGTAGGCTGATTAACAGAAATACAGTGTTCATTATGAAGAAGGTAATTTCACCTGAGAGCTCAATAGCTCTTTTGATGATTCATATTGAACTTGCATTCCAGTATAATTCCCAGATCCCATGCACAAGAACTGTTATCTAGGCACGTGTATATGAAGGTCCTTTTATGCACCTGTGAAGTTGATCAAGTCCCAGCACAGATCATAGAAAAGAGTACTGGCCTTCATATCAGAAGGACCAGGATTCCGATTGCATCTCAAATAATTCTGTCTCCTTTGCTGGATCCTCTCCAAAATCATGCCCTCTAACTATGGGTTTCCCTCCACATTCTGTCCCGAGCCCTCTTCTCCCTCTATACTACTTCACTTGGGGATCTCCTCAGCTCTCATGCATTTAATTACTATGTCTATGCTGATAAGTCTCCAATCTTGCTTTCCTGTTCCAATTTTTCTGCTGATCCCCGATCTTACATTTCCATGTGCCTCTCAGATACCTTAAACTAGATGTCCAGAAGTCAACTTATAGTCATCATATCTAAAGTGGAACTCATTATCTTTTCCTCTAAACCCTCTTCCTCTATTACCTTCTCTGTTACTATAGAAGGCAACACTTTCTAGGCTTGCAACCTAGGGGTCATCCTGGACTTCTCACTGTCTCTTACCTCCCCACCCCATATTCAATCTGTTGCTAAAATCTGTCTATTTTACCTTTGCAATATCTTTTAAATAAGTTGACTTCTCTTCTCTGACACTGACACCACCCTAGTGTAGGACCTCATCACCTCATTCTGGACTGTTGCAATAGACTGGTGGTAGAGATGCCTACCACAAGTCTCTTCCTATTCCAATTTTTCCTACTTTAAGCCACTAAAGTGATTTTCCTAAGGCACACCTTTTTTTTTTTTTTTTTTTTAGAAAATAAATATTTATTAAGTGCCTATTATGTTCCAATCTCTGTGCTAAATGCATAAAAATTTCTCATTTGAAATTCACATAGCCCTAGGAAATAGACACATTGTTATCCCCATTTTTTTTTTTTTTTTGCTTTTTATTTACAAAACATATGCATGGCTAATTTTTCAGCATTGACCCTTGCAAAACCTTCTGTTTCAACTTTTTCCCTCCTTCCTCCCACCCCCTCCCCTAGATGGCAGGTAGTCCAATACATGTTAAATATATTAAAATATATGTTAAATACAATATATGTATACATATTTATACAGTTATTTTGCTACACAAGAAAAATTGGATTTAGAAATAAGGTAAAAATAACCTGAGAAGGAAAACAAAAATGCAAGTGGACAATAAGGCACACCTTTTTGGTCACTTCCTGATCCCTATTCACTAAATATCAGTGGCTCCCTATCTAGTGTGTGTGTGTGTGTGTGTGTGTGTGTGTGTGTGTGTATAATTAATTAATTTTATTTACAAAGCATATGCATGAATAATTTTTCTAATACTGACTCTTGCAAAAAACTTTTGTTCCAAAATTTTCCCTCCTTCCCCCCCCCCCCCCCCCCCCCCGGCAGGTAATCCAATACATGTTAAATATGTTGAAATACATGTTAAATCCAATATATGTGTACATATTTATACAGTTATCTTGCTGCACAAGAAAAATCAGATCAAGAAGGAAGGGAAAAAAACTGAGAAAGAAAACAAAATGCAAGCAAACAACAACAAAGTGAGTGAGAATGCTAATATGTGGTTCACACTCATTTCCCATAGTTCTTTCACTGGGTGTAGCACGTTCTCTTCATTATTGAACAAATGGAACTGATTTGGTTCATCTCATTGTTGAAGAGGGCCCCGTCCATCAGAATTGATCATCATATACTATTGTTGTTGAAGTGTACAATGATCTCTCGGTTCTGTTCATTTCACTCAGCATCAGTTCATGTAAATGTCTCCAGGCTTTTTTGAAATCATCCTGCTGGTCATTTCTTACAGAACAATAATATTCCATAATATTCATATACCACAATTTATTCAGCCATTCTCCAATTGATGGGCATCCACTCAGTTTCTAGTTTCTGGCCACTACAAAGAGGGCTGCCACAAACATTTTTGCACATACAGGTCCCTTTCCCTTCTTTAAGATCTCTTTGGGGTATAAGCCCAGTAGTAACACTGCTGGATCAAAGGGTATGCACAACTTGATAACTTTTTGAGCATAGTTCCAAATTGTTCTCCAGAATGGTTGGATGCATTCACAATTCCACCAACAATGATGTATCACTGTCCCAGTTTTCCCATATCCCCTCCAACATTCAACATTATTTTTTCCTATCATTCTAGCCAATCTGACAGGTGTGTAGTGGTATCTCAGACTTGTCTTAATTTGCATTTCTCTGATCAATAGTGATTGGAGCACCTTTTCATGTGACTACATATAGTTTCAATTTTTTCATCTGAAAATTGTCTTTCATATCCTTTGACCATTTATCAATTGGAGAATGGCTTGATTTCTTATAAATTTGAGTCAATTCTCTCTATATTTTAGAAATGAGACCTTTATCAGATCCTTTGGATATAAAAATGTTTTCCCAGTTTATTGCTTCCCTTCTAATCTTGTCTGCATTAGTTTTGTTTGTACAAAAACTTTTTAACTTAATATAATCAAAATTGTCTATTTTGTGATCAATAATAATGTCTTTTTTTTTTTTTTTTGGTCACAAATTCCTTCCTCTTCGGCAAATCTGAGAGCTAAACTATCCTATGTTTTCTGATTTGTTTATAATATCATTCTTTATGTCTAGATCATGAACCCATTTTGACCTTATCTTGTTATACGGTGTTAGGTGTGGGTCTATGCTTACTTTTTGACATACTAGTTTGTAATTTTCCTAGCAGTTTTTGTCAAATAGTGAATTCTTATCCCTACATCTGGGGTCTTTGAGTTTGTCAAGCACTAGATTACTATAGTCATTGACTATTTTGTTCTGTGGACCTAACCTATTCCACTGATCAACTACTCTATTTCTTAGGCAGTACCAAATGATTTGATGACCACTGCTTTATAATATAGTTTTAGATCTGGTACAGCTAGGCCACCTTAGTTTGCTTTTCATTAATTCCTTTGAAATTTTTGCCCTTTTGTTCTTCCAGATGAATTTTGTTGTTATTTTTTTCTAGGTCAGTAAAATAGTTTCTTGGGAGTTTGATTGATATAGCACTAAATATAAAGATTAGTTTAGGTAGTATTGTCATCTTTAGTATATTCGCTTGACCTATCCACAAGCACTTGATATTTTTTCCAGTTGCTTAGATCTGACTTTATTTGTGTAGAAAGTGTTTTGTAGTTGTGTTAATATAGTTTCTGACTTTCCCTTGGCAGATAGATTCCCAAATATTTTATACTATCGATGGTTATTTTAAATGGAACTTCTCTTTGTATCTCTTGATGTTGGATTTTGTTAGTGATGTATAAAAATGGTGATGATTTATGTGGATTTATTTTGTATCCTGCAGCTTTGCTAAAGTTGTGGGTTATTTCTAATAGTTTTTTAGTTGATTCTCTGGGGCATATCTATTGTTTTTGTCCCCTTTCTCGAAGAGGAGCAAAATGACATCAGTATGTTGAAGTCGAGTTACAGTACGTCTAACTGTGGCTGATCAGACCAATATAAGTTCGGAATGCTCTGCCACAGGTTGGACACAAATAATCCTTGTGAACATTTGGGGTGCCCTCTAACTTTGTGCATCTTGTGTTTCATCTGAGCTAATTTAATTGTGCTTTGCTCGTAGACCACAGCACCTTCTCCGATGAGGGCACGCCATGCTGGGTAGTCCTGTGCCAGTGTCTCCCATGTCACACAATGGATTCTAAAGTTCTTAGGAGAGACTTGAGAGTTTCTTTATATCGGTTTTTTTCTGATTGCCTTGTGAGTGCTTGCCATGTGTGAGTTCTCTATAAAATATAGGATCAAATATACAATTCTCTAGCATTCAAAGACATTCATAACCTACTCTCTCCTACTTTTTCGGTTTTTCTTATACCTTACTCTGTGACACACACTCTTTGATCCATTGACACTGACCTCCTGCTGTTCTGTGAACAAGACCTTCCATCTCTTGGCTTTGGACCTCTTCTCTGACTATACTCATGCCTAGAATGTTTTTCCTTATCTCTGTATCCTGGCTTCCTGTAAGTCTCACCTAAAATTCCATCTTTTACAGGAAGCCTTTCCTAATCCCTCTTAATTCCAGTCTCTTCTCTCTGTTAATTATTTCCCATTTATCCTGTCTTTAGTTTGTTTGTGCATATTTGTTTGTTTTTTTGTCCCTTCCATTAGTCTGTGACCTCTTTGAGAGCAGGAACTGACTTTTGCCCTTTTTGTATCCACAACACTTAGCACAATGCCTGACATATGGTAGACACTAAATTCCCTCCACTGATTTTCAGTATTATCTCACTGACTTCATCAGACAGTGTAGTCGTCCTTTCCACTTCGGTCTCATCTGCAGATTCAACAATCTTGCCATCTGTTTCATTCATCTGTCACCATAAAACCCTGAACCAAGGACAGATCCCCAAGGTATTCCACTGGAGGTCTTCCTCAATTCTTCATCAACCTGTTATGACTACTCTTTGAATCTGCTCATTAATTCTATTTTGACTTTATCTAATTTGCTCCACTGCAGCTCACATATTTCTATACTGTCCACAAAGAGAGCACGAGAGAGTTAGTTGAACATTTTCCTGAAATTCTAGTGTACTTATATTTATGACATTCCCATTCTAGCTACCCAGTCCCCCTCAATAAAACAAAACAAAACAAAATGGGAAACAAGGCTGGCCTGACATGACTTGTTCTTGATAAAGTCTTGCTAGCTCCGTGGGATCACGGCTTCTCTTAAATGCAAGCAAGGCATCACTTCAACAGTGTGTTCTAGAATTTGCTTAGCAATTGAAATCAAACTCTCTGGCAAATAGTTGGTAGGCTTCATTATTTTCCCATTTTTGAAAATCAGGCTATTTGTTGTCTTCTAATCCTGAGACACCTTATGACCTTTTGTTAGCAAATGATATACTGGTGGATGGGGATTCATTTGCTGTTGATGATCACCATCTCTGTTAGAAACTTGCTTTTCAGGGGGATGGTTAATATGAGTTAGATGCTGCTGCCCCTGATATTTGGGTTAGTGAAAAGCATGGTAGGGTGGCACAGAGGGGAGCTAACAGGTCTAGGACTTGGCATCCAGGTTCTAGTATCAGCTCTGCCACTAGGGAGTTCTATGATCTTGGGCAGATCATTTCTCTTTTTTTGAATTATAGCTTTTTATTTAGAAGTTATATGCATGGGTATTTTTTCAGCACTGACAATTGCCAAACCTTTTGTTCCAATTTTCCCCCTCCTTCCTCCCACCCCCTCCCCTGGATGGCAGGATGACCAATACATGTTAAATATATTAGAGTATAAATTAAATACAAAATAGGTATACATGTCCAAACCATTATTTTGCTGTACAAAAAGAATCGGACTTTGAAATAGTGTACTATTATCCTGTGAAGGAAATAAAAAATGCAGGCGGGCAAAAATAGAGGGATTGGGAATTCTATGTAGTGGTTCTTAGTCATCTCCCAGAGTTCTTTCGCTGGGTGTAGCTGGTTCAGTTCATTACTGCTCTATTGGAGCATCTCATTGTTGAAGAGGGCCACGTCCATTAGAATTGATCATCATATAGTATTGTTGTTGAAGTATATAATGCAGATCATTTCTTTTGAGTCTTGTTGTCCTTTTCTGTAAAAAAAAAAAAGGAGAATGGACTGAAATAATCTTGACAAAATGCCTTTCTGGATATGCTGCTGGAAATGTGAGAATAATGAGAGATTTTGGGTTGACCTTGCAACTGTAATACCTGCTGACCTAATAAAAGCTTGGAGCTGGTTTCTGTTGTGATGAATATTGGTGCAAGATAGCAGGACTTGTGATGCTTTAGCGCATCCCATCTGGACTAGGTTACCCAGTGCAGGACTGGCAGAAAGGCAACCAGGAGGTCTCTGACTATTAAGAAGAGCCAGCCTCTGTGACACATAGGCAAAGAACTGCGTCTGTACCATCACTGCCTAGGAAATGAACAGTGTTCATATAGACCATGATGAAGAGAACCGAGCAGAACTTTTCCCCTTTAATTAAGGACAACAGTATTATTTAAATTAAATGCCTTAAATTAGGGTTTAGTAGGATGCTACTCAACTACATACAAACGGATGAAAATGCTTTCATTTCCCCAAGCTTGCACTAGGAAGTATCAGGTGTAGGAGCTGAGAAGTGCAGATTTCCTGAGAATCCCAGAATTCTAGAATCTTAGAGTTGGAAGAGACTAAAAAGGTTATCTCAGCCCCTTCAGAACCTCTTGCCCCTCACTTCCCAGGGCAGCCTATTTGACCTTTTGATGGCCTTGATGACAGGGAATTTCTGGCCTTTTCACATTACAGAAGCGAGGGCTGGGGAGGAGCAGACAAATGCTGAAGGGAAGGAACCTCTCTGTCTCCAGAGGCAGTTGAGCAGGGCGTAGACATTGGGGCCATGCCAAGAGCTAAAAGAGTGCCAGGCCCTTTTCTTGTTTCCGTTGAGACAACAGCACAAGCATTTATCACAGGATGGTACTCATGAAGATAAGTGAGAGAATGCATTTGAAGTGTTTTCAGCTTTGAAAGAGAAAATGCTGTTTAATAACTGAAGTTGCGAAGTTTCCAAAGAAATTCTTTCGGTGACTGTAAGGTCAACCCAGAAAAAAACAGTAGGAAGAAAGCCAGAGGACTTCAATTCAGATCTTCTTTCTGCCATGTATTACCTATATGATCTTGAAGAAGTCACTTAATTTGTAGGATTTTGGTTGCTACCTCCATAAAATGAGGGGAACAGACTAGATGATCTTTTATGTCCCTTTCAAGTTCCTGATCCTGAGAATGGTTGGTAAGAAGGGAGATATACCATTTACCCGAAGAGCATTCATGGCTTTGCTGATGCTCACTGGCTGCCATAGGTGGCACTGTCTGGTACGCTGCCACAATCAATGCACACACCACATATCATAACCTCTTCCTCACTCTTTTAGTATTCTGTCAGTGGATCTGAGTTCAGTTCTTGACTCTGCTTTCTATTAGTGGTGTGGCTTTAGGAAGTCACTGTCCCTATCATAGTTATCAGTAAACAGGGGACTGGAACTATTTAGCCTCTGAAGTCCTTTCCAGATTTGGCATTCTGCACATCTTTGAGTTTTCTGAGCATCAGTTTTGTCATCTATAAAATTGGCTAAGAATCCTTTCACTTCTTTTTTCTTAGTATGGTGAGGAAAGGGCTTTGCAAGTGATCAAATATCCCACGAACATGAGCTTTTCATGTAGAAGGGGCACATTGGAGAGATGTTATAAAGCTAGAATTGTCTGGAATTGCCAAATAATTTCATATGGGAGATGAGAGAAAGTGAGAAGTTGAGAATGACACTGGGTGGAGTCCTATATCTAAGTGCTAAGTTACTCTATTATGTAAAATTTGTCTGTGATTTCTTATCCAGAACAGAGTCCAATCTAGGAAAAGTTTCAAATAGATGATCCTTGTTATAATTCACTACTTTGGTGGGTTTTCAGACTCATATAGGAATTCTCTGTACTGAGACAGATGACACGTTAGCCAGGCTTTCTTAGCCTATGTATTCCTTGGCTGTGTTCTCCCATTAGTTCTTCATAGATGGTCCACCTGGTTTACTGGAAGACTTCTTCTAGATCAGATGAGCTTAGCCTGGGGTTGATGTACTTACAAAATAATTCGGGTAACTATATTTCAAGATAATTGGTTTTCTTTGCTATCTTCCAGATTTCATTTTGTGCAATTAGATACACGATTCTGAGAAAGGGTCCATAGGCTTCACCAAACTGCAGAAGGAAGCTGTGACACAAAAAATTTAGCAATTTCTGAACTAGATTATTTAGCATTCTGTGGGTTAGAAGGTAGTATTTTAGCTGAGATCTGAAGTAATCCATAAGCAAGGGAAATCAGAAGGCAGATAAAGAGGGAAAGCATTCCAGGCTTGGGAGACAGCTAATGAAAAGTCACAGTTGAGAGATAGAGTGTGTTGTGGGAGGAAAAGCGAGGTTGCCAGTGTCATTGTATAGAACAATACATAGTGGGAGGGGAGTGAGATCTAAGAAGTCTGGAAAAGGGAGAAGATATATAAAAGATATTATCAAGATAGAATTGACTGGGATAGGCAAATGATTTCACATGGAAGGGGGTGAGAGTGAGAAGTTAAGAATGATCCCTAGATTAAGAGCCTGGATGACTGGGAGGGTGGTGTCATCCTCAACAACATAGGGAAGTTAGGAAGAGAAGAGGACTTTGGGAAAATGTAATGAATTACATTTTGGACACATTGAGTTTAAAATACTTATGGGACATGTACTTTGAAATGTCTAATGGGCAGTTTTGAGTAAATAGGGAGACATTGAAGATTAGTGACAAAGTGGGGTTGATATTGGAGGCAATCTGCTGGGAAAGAGGATATAATGGGATCAAAGGTTCTTGTAGAGTGGTTCTCTTTGATAAGGAGAAGGGTAACCTCTTCAGGTAAACTATGATAAAGGGGGAAATAGTAGGGGAAGAGCGCTGAGTGATATGAGATGAAGAGGAGGGGAGAAGAGGGAGTTCTTGGTGAATAGCCTCAGTTTGCTGTGCCTCTCCTCGTGACAAGATCAAGCATTTGCTAGTTAAGATGGTTTCTGGGTTGCTTTGGCTTTCTTGTTGTAGTCACTTTTACCTCTTCAACTTCTCTAAAAAATGGGTCAGGGTTTAGAGTAAACAACTTCTTTAGATCATTTCATTTTGAGCCATTTTAATTCTACATAGTGTCTACTCATCTTTGCCATTTCTTCTAATCTGGTGTTGATTATTTACTTTTGCTTTAACTAGTCGATAGTCGTACCAACTGTAGAAAGACAACTGATCGATAGCTGAGCATCCCATCAGTAAGCAGCCATTTCTTCTCTGCTAAGATAACATACGTTTCATTTTTTGACAGTTGTTCAGTGCTCTCCACGTCTGAAACCTCTTAACTGTTCTTAAGGAGACTATTATGATAAACGGGTATGAAGCTTCTGAGTAGCCTAACCATGTGGCTTCTTTGATTTTCCAATACCAAACGTGCCTTGTCTGGTACCTGCCACACATTGGAATCGCTGAGTATCGAGGCATATGCTAACTTGGTGTGGAGGATCTTGTCACATTCTTAGTAGAAATATGTCTCTTCTTCATCGTGTGCAACTGGTATTGGCAGATAAATTGCAGTCACGTTCAAAGTGGCTTTTTGGCATGTCTGCATCACAAGTCGTAGTTGACAGATTAATTTTTGTAGGATCATAGATTTAGGCCAGTGTTGTCCTTGGAGGCCATTTGCTGTATGTAATCCATTTGTGTATTTTACATAGGAGGAAAGTGAGACACAGAGCAGTTTGATGAGTTACTCAGGGTCACAGAGCTAGTTAGTATCAGAACTGGAACTTGAATGCAGAGCTTCATGCCCCAAATCCAAGGCTCATTTTACTAAGGCAGATAAGAGGAAGCTGGTCCTCTTGCAACTATCTAAGCCAGAATCTGATCATTCCAGAAGAGGTTTTAAGTTGAGGCCCTGCTTTTGTTGAATATTTAGGAGTTGAGACCTCAGCTGTCACCAGCAGACTTTATCAGTGAAATTGGCCTTGGCCTTTAAGAGTGTAGTGAAATCAGATCTGACTGGCTAATTCTCCACAGGCTGCCAGCTACTCAATCCTCACAATCTTATTTTAGTCACCAGTTCTTTGTCAGTGATGCAGCTTCTTTTTATAAAGACTGATTAGCACACTCAGCTGGTAACACAGACTACTGAAGGCAAGGCCTTTATATCATACTGATAGAAGTGCCTTTGTGGAACAGTCAAGGTGTTGGGCCAAAGAATAGCAAAACCTGGACCCTGGTGAGTTCTCAGGTAATCGGGAAGCCTCTGGTGGGGAAGCTCCCATCTCTAAGAAAGCAGTGACCAGGAAAGGCCCCTCTGCTTGTTGACAGGGGTGAGCTTTTAGACAAGGAATAGAATCTGTCCCCTCTCCTCCCTGGGCCTCTTGGTCACACCCTAGTGGGAATCTTTGCTAAGCCATGGTCAACTGGGGCCATGACTCCTTTTTAATGGAGCTTTCGCAGCTGACTCTCAGGCTTATGGGAGGGGAGAATTCCTTCTCTGATATTAGCATGTGGAACAGTTGGGGGAAAAAAATCCCTCAAAGGCAGCTGACTGGGGAGGAATGCCCTCTCTTTTCATTGCCCCCTTCTCTATTGCCCAGTCCATCGAGATCTGCTATATCTGTGCTGAACATTGAATACTCGGATATCATTCATCATTTACATCTCCTTATATCACTGTTATAAGCAATCTCTCAAATCCTCAAAGCTAGAAGAGATGTCAGATCTTCCATCTAGAGGCAGCCTGGACCTTGTACCACAGCCTCTCCAAGTAACCATCCAGCCCTTTCTTGAAGCTGCCAATGAGAGATTTCTCCTCCCCAGGCAGCTCACTCCCTCTCTTTTGAGATTGTCCTAAGGGTTAGGACATCAAGCCTAAATGAGCTCTTTGACCCAGGCTCCAACCACTGCACTGTTCTGTTGTCAGGGATCAAGAAGAACAAAGCTAATCTCTCTTTTGCAAGATACCTTTCAAGTACCGAAAACATCTGTCATGTGATCCTAAGTTTTCTCTTCAGCAGGCTAAACATTCTTGGTTGCTTTAACCGTTCTTCCTATGGCATGAGGCGCAACTACCTCCCCATCCTAGTCACTCTCCTTATGGATAGTTCTATGTGTTTCCAGTGACCAAGGGATGGATATTCAACAAATGTTTGTTGCCAGAACTTCTTTCTTGTTTCTGCACTAGCTAAATACTGTGCTTGCTTTATAATTCAGCTCTTCCTTGATTATAGGTGGTTTGGCTTTGTCCTCAGTTTTGTGCTAGATTTTATTTTCTGTAGTAGATCACAAGGTCAGTGAAACTAAGGATTGTGACATATAGTTCTGACTTCCTGTGTCTCTTCTTCCATCAATCCCTCTGTTTCCCTACATTGAATATATTTGGCACAGGGTCTAGATTTCTTATTTCATAAGAAAAAGGAACTCCTAAGTGAGACAACTCTTTCTATCAATGGGGGCTGGAACCTTCTCTGCAGCTGTTGCATGTGTCTTAAAGAATTGTCTAGAAATTTGTCTTTTTGGTCTCAGGATCCTTTTACATTCTTAAAAATGACTGAGGACCTTTCCCCTCTGTAAGGATCTTTTGTCAATGTTGGCACATCTCTTAATATTTACTCTATTAGAAATTAAAATGTTTTTGTATTATTATAGAAATAGTTTTGACTTCACAAAACTCCTGGAAAGGTCTTGGGAAAACCCCTGGGTTTCCAGACTTCACTTTTTAAAGAACTATTGGTCTAGAGCATTGTGGGGTAAGGTGGCTTGGCCAGGTCCATACAGATGGTTCCGGTCTGAAGTGATACTTGAACCAAGGTTTCCCTGGCTTCAGGATCAATTCTCCCCACTACTCTGAGCAGTCCCTTTAGCTGGTATTCAAAAACTACTTGTTTCTTTGTTTGATCCTTCCGATGCTGGTTTTCTAGTGGATTCCCCCAGGGTCTTGTTCTTGCTCTTTCTTATATACCCTGATGATCCTGTATTTTCCATCCTTATGCCTTTCTTTTAGCAGTTATTTTTTTCCCAATTAACAAACATTTATTTTTTTCTCTTTCCCACTACCATAGAAAGTGGTCAGAAAAAGCGATACAAGGACATTCTCAAGGTCTCTTAAGAACTTTAGAATCAATTGTGTGACATGGGAGACATTGGCACAGGATCGCCCAGCATGGTGTGCCCTCATTAGACAAGGTGCTGTGCTCTATGAGCAAAGCAGAATTGAATTAGCTCAGAAGAAATGCAAGATGCACGAAGTTAGAGAGATTACCCCCCAAAAAATGTTCAGAGGGACCATTTGTGTCTGACCTGTGGCTGAAAATTCTGAGCTCATATTGATTAGATCAGCTATAGTGGAACATGCTAACTCTAACAAGGTGATGTCATTTTGATCCACTTCAAGAACAAACAACAGCCAACCAACCTCTGGAAAATAAAAGAAAAAGAAATCTTTATAACAAAATGTATAGTCAAGAAAAACAAATTCTTATATAGGTTACTTCCAAAAATGTTTGTCTCATTCTCTAGCAAGAGTCATGTCAGTGGGTAAGTAATATTCTTCATCAGCATATCACGTTAGTCTCTCTTGACTCAAGTCTCTTCCCACTCCAGTCTAGCCTCCATTCAGTTGTCAAATGATCTTCCTAAAGTGCAAAGCTGACCCTGTCATCCCTCTATTCCCAAAATGCCAGTGTTCCTTATCACCTCCAGGTTCAGATATAAACCCCTCTATTTGGCATTCAACATCCTTCCTAACCTAACCCCCTTTTACCTTTTCCATCTCCTTAGAGCTTACCCTTGCATACTTCATTCTAGTGATATTAGCCTCCTTCCTGTTCTACCCACAAGATATTCCTGACTTCCCATGCCTATAATTCCTTCCTTCATCATTGCCATCTCTTGGCTTCCCTGGCTTCCTTCAAGCCCCAACCAAAAGCCCATCTTGTTCAGGATGACTATTCAGATTACCCTTAAAGCTAGGACTTTCTCTCTGTTGGTGTTCCCTAATGTATCCTATATATAGCTTATCTGTATGAAGTCATTTGAATATTGTTTCCTCCACTAGACTATGAGCTCATTGAAGACAAAGACTCTCTTTTCCCTTTCTTTGTATTTCTAGGGTTTAGCATAGCAATATAGTGCCTAGTAGGTACTTAATCAATTCTTGTTGACTTGATTTAGAGTTTTTAAAGTCTTTCAAAGATGTTCATTTTTAGTGTTGTTTATAAATTGTTTTCTTGGTTCTGCTCATTTTGCTCTGTATCAGTTCATAAGTTTCTCCAAATTTTCTCTAAAATAATCCCCCTTCAATGTAACATTGCACAATGGTACATTGTATACTAGAATTTGTTCAAGCATTCCCCAATTGATGAACTTTCTCTTAGTTTTCAGTTCCTTCCTGCTCCAAAAAAAAGCTGCCATAAGTATTTTTGTACATATGAGTTTTTTTGCTCTTCCTTTGCTCTCTGGAACATAGACCTAGTAGATGTATAGCTTAGTGACTTTGGAAGCGTAATTCCAAATTTCTTTCGAGGAAAGCTGAGCCAATTCCCAGTTCCACCAGAAGTATATCATCCTGCCCTCACTCCATCATTTTTGAAGGGAGATTCCCTTGGCCCTTTCTATCCCTTCCAGTTGTCTACTCCTTTCTGACTCTCTGCTGCTCTTCCCATCCTTCTCTGAGGCTGCTTACTTCTCTTGAATCTCTCAGATGCCTCTGAATTCATGTGGATTTTTCAACCTTCCCATCCATCTCAAACATAGCTGAGTTACCATGCTGAGCTAAGACAGAGAAGAAAGAGTATTGGTTTTTTTAGGTTTTATTATTGTTAAACTCTGGGTACTTTGCAAAGAGAAGAAGAGAGAACTTTCAGTTTCTCTACTAGGCATATATGCGTAGTGAGTGCATGTGCCTCTGTCTCACTCAGTAATGTGATTATTATACTCATGCACATAATAATTTAGCCAAAATTTAAGTGCTTATTATGGGCAAGGATACCTTGAGCTAAATGCTATGTGTTATAGAATACCTTTATTCCAGGAGTTTAATACCAACAGTCAAGATTACTGGCATTCCTCTAGGCAACCACTTTTTTCCCTTTGCAATTTTACAAAATAAACTTTGTGGAATTGAAAAAAAAAACTACTAGCACTTGGTATCTAGCCTTCTTCATTTAACCTAATTCAATTTAAGAGGCAGTTACTGAACACCTATCCTGTGCAAGGCACTGTTCTCTGTATGAAGGATCCAAAGCAAAACAAAAGCAGTCCTTGACTTTAGTAAGATTACTTTCTGTTAAGAGAGATCTCTGGATTCCTGTGTCTAGACGAATAACTTCATGCCAGGGCTTCTTAAACTTTTTCCACTCTCAATCTCTTTTCACCCAAGAAATTTTTATGTGGCCCAGGTATATAGGTATATAAATAGGTATACAAATCAAACATTTACTGATGAGTCATAATTTCACAATACCCCCACATTCAGTTCCAAGACCCCCCATGGGGTCACAAATCAAGTTTTAGAAGCTTTACCCTATACTACAATTTACGGAAGGCAGGACAAAGGCATTTCAAGAGGTAGAAAACATTTACAATTGGGGAAATCAGGGAAGATGGTTCTCATTTAGCAGAGACATTTAAGCTGTGCCTTCAAAGCACCTATGCAAAGATGTGGATTGTAGGGGCCATGAGTGGGGATAATATACAATTGGATTGCAAAGGTTTGTAGGAGCCAGCCTCCTTTTGGGACACGAATGTGCCTTTTTTCCCCCATTAGATTCTTTGGATCACTTGTGGAACTTTTTGGCTAATACTCCAGTGACTTGGCTGAACAAGATCATCTTCTTTTAATAGCACTGCTCTTGGAGCCCTCCACGATTTGGACCAATCCTAAAATGATATTCATCTGAGTCTTAAAATAGTGCCCTCCTCCCTATGTCCCAAAGCTGGGCAGTCCCTGACAGCTGATCACTTCAGAACTTCTCTTGTGGGCATAAGGAGCACCAAAGCCACTTGTTTGAGCATGAAAACTGGAATTGGTGCCCTGGTTGCAGGAATTGTTGGTGTTATTGGCATTCTTCTGTTCCTCATCGCTTTTGGAACTGAGTACTGGCTGCTAGCTACAGAGGCCTGTGGAAAGCCGGCATCTAAAAATGGAACTCTGGACATTGAGATGGTAAGCAGCAATCAAATGAACCTTATAAAAAGCTACCAGGAGTTCCCGCCAATGGCCTAAGAAAAAAATTAGGGTCCTAGGAAACTGGCACAAAAATAGTACAAGATGGCTCTTAGACTTTTCACTTTAACTCATACTTTTAGCACCTGACAATGATTGAAATGAAACTGTCAGATGTTAGCAAAGCACCTCTTGGAAAACACAGCTATTGGGAGGCCAAACTGAGGCCTGAGAGGGAAAGAGAGGCCCATTGGTATTTCTGAACTTGTAGACTTGCTTGGGAGTCAGGGGATCTTTGTTTTACCCCAAGCTTCCTAGCATGTGACTTTAACCAAGTCATTTATCTCTTATGAACCTCAGTTTCTCCCTCTGTAAAACAAGGAGGTTGGTCTCCATGGTAGCTAAGTTCTCTCTTCATTTTGAATGGTCTAGGATCCTAGCTAGGATCCTGCAGTATGGCAGGCTGAAGTGTCAGGAGAGGTATTTTACTTACTTAGAGATGATATGCTAGGTTCTCCAAATGTTTGAGGCTTTCATTATCTTTATTATTTCAAACCAAATGTCATATTTTTAAAAATATAGTTGTGTTCAGTCCAGACCTGAGATTTCTTCAGGTACAGGGAATTCCTTATGTGGAAAGTCTCACCAGTGGTACACAATGGCTACTCATCTGCAACTTGCAGTCTTAGAGAGTTGACTGGGCATTGATAAGGAAGGTAATTTACCTAGGATCACACTGCTGGGCTCTGTCAGAGGCAAGTCTTGAACCCAGCTTAGCAGGATTCCAAGGCTGACCTTCTCACCATTGTACCGCATGGCTTCTCCTCAGCTATATACCTTAAGCAGTAGATCAGGGATTAACACATTTGAGGGATTTGGCAAAGCAAGTAGCCAGGAAGGCTTACAGAGAAAAAAGGATCCAAATACTCCATTCATTCACTAAGGGAATGGTTTCTAGAATTAAGCTCTGAGGGAGAGCTTTCTCTGCTCAGACCTCCAAAAGCAGCCTTTGATTAGCCTGAACTGTGGTCCACCCCAAAGGGCTCTTTCATCGTGGAACTCAGATGCGGATCATGGCTTTAGCTCAATATTGTCATGGTGCTTATGTTTAATGGTGTCCTAAGACATGGTTAGAAAGGTAGCATGACATAGGAAGAAATCCCAGAGTCAACAGGAACTGGGTTCAAAACATGCCTGTGACATATGCTTACCCTCATCTGAAACTCTCAGGGCTCTAGGCAGCTCTTTTAGACCAGAGCTGCTGAGTTGTATCTGAGATGGGAGCCTGATACCAGGAGGTGACCAGAGTGATGAAATTATGGGTCTCGATTCACAGCAACCAGTCAAGGCTGTCATCGTGTACTTTTGGGGTAAAAACTGTATGGACGGCCTGAATGTCATAATTTTTTTCCTTAGTTCTGGGTGGGGGAGCTGTCCGCTTGCACTCCCTAGAAAAAGGAGCTTTTTTGTTCCCCACAGAAGGTCCTCAGGGAAATCCATAGTCAAAACTTCTGTCTTTGCTGTCTCCATTTCTCCTTTCCCCATCAATGGGATCTTTCTGCCTCATGATGTGATGCTCCTCTAGTTGTAGAATTCCAAGTGAAAGCAAACTGGGTAGGGGAAGTATTTGAGAAGAGAGGTTATGGTGATGTTGGGCTGTCCTGGCAAAACTGGAACCACAATTCAAGGCTAATAATGGCACAAAAGGATGTCACTCCTTGGCCTCTAGTTGGGGACTTTCAGTGTACTCTAGGAGGAATTTCAGGGAATCTATCCAGAATCCTTTGCTAGGAAATACTCTTTTTTTTGTCTCTGAACTTAACATGTGTCCTTATGGAACACAATATGTATGCACTATATTTGTTCAAATATACACTGTACTTTTCCTTCAGATCTGTCTTGTATAAAACTTGATTGTGATATTTTTTTAACTTTCTTTCAAGGTGTACAGCCTGTTTCTGGGAGAGGTCAGTATCTAGGCAAATACAATAATTAAATTTCATTTTAATGAAAAGTAAGTCCTTAACTCAAACTTGACCCTAATCCAGTCTCAGCTCACTCCTAGTTCCTTGCAATTAAAGAAAGTAGATATTATTTTAGAATCCAGCCTTTTATTCAGCCACTGCCATCCTGACCAAGAAACTTGGGGAAAAAACCAACTCACCAATCCACATTGGTGGTCCATTTTTCCATGCATCAGACTCACCTGGAATTGTTCTGCCCAAACAATAAGGCCGGTACATCAAGAGACCAGGGGAATCCTGGATCTCTGCCCATTGGATGACTATAGAGACATATTGAGACAGATGGTTTCACAGAGGTTTGCAAGATGTTTATTAGTAGGACTGGAGCATTATGGTTAGTTAAACTGAAAGTTTGTGTCCAAATGGTTTCTGATACAGTCCTAAGAAAAAAAAATACATAAATCTGAGTAGATAATGGGAAGGATATTCAAACAAACATCCCCATTTGAGATTGGAGTGCTTTAGGGAACTTTTATTTTTTCCTTGGGAGTTGAATCATGTTTAACCAGGAATTAAACCATTAGTGGTTCTTGTCTATAATTTAGTGTTATTTGCAACTCCCAACTACTATTTAGGTTTTTGTCAGTCAACTAACAAGTATTTCTTGATTTGTAATCATGGAATCTCAGAATTGGAAGGAACTTGGGGGCCATCTAGGCCAAAACCTACCTGAACAACATTCCCTTCTTAAACATTCATCCCCAACAAGTGGCTGTTCAGCTTTTACTGGGAAGACCTTTAACGAGACTACTAAGATAGCGCTCTCCACTTTTGAGCAGCCTCATTTCTTAGGGAGTTTTTCTGTGATGCCATCCCTACCCCATGTCCTAGCTCTGCCTTCTGGGGCCACGCAGCACGAGTCTATTCCCTTTTCCATGCAAGAAAGTTTGATGACTTCCTCTCCCTATCTTGCCTCCTCCCCTGGTCTTTGCTCCTTCAGCTTATATACCTCACATGTCTGGGTTCCTTCACTGGATCCTTTTAGGTCATTACCTCTGGGTCATTTTTGATCCTTCTTGGCCTCATCTGGATCCCCTTCATGCTACCAAAGATGACAGTTCAAAGAGTACATTTGATCCAGGGCACTTTGTTGGCTCTCTGGGCCTGGAGACTGAAAATCTCCAAATGCAGGTTAATAGGTTCCCAGTAGCTTGGGGGTTGCCATAGTTTAGTCCTGACTTTTACTGAGCTTGTACTTGGTTCACATCTCCAGCAAATTTTCAGGTAAGCTGATCTCCCTCGGTTGTACTTGTGAAGTTGATTGTTTTTCAATTCAAATGTAAGACTCTATATTTATCCATTTAAATTTTTACCTTATTTGTTCTCTTCAGTTGTTCTAGACTATCAAGATCTTTTTGGATTTCATCTCTCTTATGAAATGTGACAGATTAGTGGTATCTCCACATCTGAAAGACCTGCCTTCTTCATGGCCCTCACCTTTGTCTCCATCACTGATAAAACAGTTAACCAGTGGAGGGTCCAGCAGATGCCTGGGGGCCCTTAATTAGTTGACATCAAGCTGTTACTAACTGACCCTTGGTGTGCTCTGTTGTCAGAAGAGCCGAGCTTACATTTTGGCTCTGGGGTCTTGAGAATATTCATCTGCTCATCCATAAAATGACTGGGTGATCTCTCAAGTCCCTTCCATCTCTATAGCCTATGAATCAGGATGCACCCTGGGCCCAGTTCTAGGCATTTTGTTGGCTCTCTGGGCCTGGAGGCATTTAGTATGCTTTCCACTTCCTGAAAAGCTAAGGCAATGTTCCTGCTAGTCCGTGTCCAAGAGGGACTCCTTTTTGGTAGGACCATGAGTTCCACTGTTGCCATGTTTTGTTTCTTGTAGGAAGGTGTTTCCAGAGACTCCGCAACAGGTGTCCTCACATTCCACCATGAAGGCTTCTTCTGGAGGTGCTGGTTCTCAGGAGAGGGCACCCATGGGAACGTCTGGAAATTCTGGTTCAGTGAGTGCAACTGAGAGACTTGCTTATGGCTTCTGGGAAGCCCTATCATATGGGGATTATAAATTGGAGGGTACTGAATACGAAGTGCTGAGCCTGAGTTCTAAGAGGCCTGTGCTCAGAAGACATCGCCTTCTGTTTTCATTCACTGGTTTCTGCAGAAGGGCTATGGCCATGGTTTTTTTTTAGAGGGTTCATTACTGTCTTGGCTACTCACTAACAGTGTGGTCTATGGGCAAATCACTTAACCATCAGTGGTCAAATGAGTGGGTTGGACTAGATGATCTGTAAGATTCCTTCTATCTCCAGATTAATGATCCTATAACCTAGAAAACTCATTTATCCATTAATCTATCAGTAAACATTTATCAAACACTTACTGTGTGCCAGGCATTGGGCAAAGCCTATGGTTCTTAAACTGGGATTGATGGACCCTTTGCTCTATGGACAAATTTCTGAGGGTCTATGAACTAGGATGGGAAAAAAGTAAAGCTATAGCTTTATTTCATTATAATTTGTAATTCTAAATTTTATTTTATACATCTAAGAACATTATTCTGAGAAGGGGACTTTCAGGTTCACCAAACTGCCAAAGTGATCCAGGGTGGAAAAAGAATCCTTGTGCTGATCACTGGGGAGAAAAAGAAAAAGAAAAAAATGTAGTTCCTGCTCTCAAGGCACTTAGATTCTAATGAGGGAGTATCTACTTGTACATATCCTGTATAAAACAGTGCCATACAGGATATGTACAAGTAGATACTCTATCTCTTGGTTAATCTCAAAGAATTGGCTGAATCTTTGAGCTAAATTTTGAAGGAAGTTAGGGATGTGAAGAGGCAGAGGTGAAGAGGGAAAGCATTTCAGGCATAGGGGACAGTCAATGAGAAGACAGAGGTGGGAGAACAGCAAGTATACTAGTATGCCTGAATGTGAATGGGGGGGCGATGTGAAAACAATTTGAAAAAGGAGAAAGATGTGATGTTTGAAGTAATTTAAAGGACAGAGAATTTTTTATTTGCTCTTAGAAGAAAGGGAATCAGTGGAGTTTGACAAACCGGGGAATGCCCTGGTCAGATCTTTGGTGGCTGAGTGGAAAATGGACGGGGGGAAGAGGAGAGTTGGGGCAAAGAGAAACTATTATCAGAGTCCAGGTGAGTGGAGATGAGATCCCGAACTCAAATGGTGGTGAGAAGGAGAGGTATATGGGAAATGTTAGGAAAAGAGAATGGACAAGATTTGGGACTTGGCTTAGTAGATGGATGAGTTCAAGTGAGGAGTCAAGATGACAGCTTGGGTACAAACCCAGGTGACTGGGAAAATGGTGGTACCTTTGACAGTCAGAGGGAAGCTGGGAAGAGGGGATGATTGGGTGGGGAGATAATGAGTTCAGTTTTGGACATGTAGGGTCCAGGTCCCCTCTAGGCTTTAGTTTCCTCATCTGTAAAATGGAGTACCTTCTCACTCTAAGCCCATGCTCCCCTTTTATTTATTATCTATTATGTGGCCAGGCATTGTGGGGAATGCAAGGGAGCATAAGGAGGATAAGACACTTGCAGTTTAGTTTAGATCCAAGCTGTGAACAGATAAAAAGCTCAACAATCCAAGATGAAGATACAAAGGCATTGTCAAACAGTGATGATTCTTATCGGAGGTAAGAGTTGGGGAATTTCCCAGGAGGGCTTTGGAAGGGAGATGGTAGAGTAGCAACTGCATCTGAAGAATGGGCAGAAAAATACTCCGAGGCAGGATTTTCTCATAGGAGGCACTGAAACAAATGTACTTTGAATTGAGCTGAATTGCAGGACAAGAGAAAAGATCCCAAGGTGTTTGGAGGCCAGTGAATAAACCTGTCGAACTGAAGCAAGGATTTCATATTAGGAAGTAGTAGGAGATTAGGTTGGCAAGGTAAATTGGAACCAAATTGTGGAGAGCCTGGATTGCCAGGTTAAGGAATGAGACTTTATCTTATAGGCCCTAGGTATCCCATGAAGGCTTTTGAGCAGAATCACAGAATTTCAGAATTAAAAGAGGTTTTGGAGTCCTTTGAATCCAAACCATTCCTGAAACAATGTTCACAATGCCCTTGATATGTGATTGGTCAGACTTTATTGGAAAATCTCCAAAGAGCAATACCTATTGTTCCCTTAAGGTGGTCATTAACCTTGGCTCCCAATTATATTTCGGCTTTTTGGTGGCTTCTACCTAGTCCTCTTTGTTCTGTTTTCTAAGAAGGGGCCAAACAGTTCTGGCCCCTAATCCCAGTGACTGCCCTTCATACACCTGAAGGTATCTATTATGTCCTCAAGGCCTTTTTTTCTCCAGGCTAAATATCCCGGCCTCTTTCAGTGTGCCTTTCTATGGTGTGACCTTGAGGCTCGGTCAGGGGCATGACCTGATGAAGACAGAGACATTTTAGGAAGGTTAACTTGCCGTGGGGTGGGATCAGGGAGTGGAAGAAGAGGAGACTGAGACACCACTTAGCAGCCCAGGCCAAATGAAGAAGCCATTGGGCAGGAAGATGCTGAAGGGCTTGGCATCTTTGGGGCTTGTGGACAAGGAGGCATTGGGGAGGAGCTCAGTTCCAGGTAAGGGTGAGGAGGACAGTGATCCAGTGGAGCTTATTGAACTGTTTCCCATGTGAGGACACAGAATGGCAAAGAGTCTCCTTTTGGGGGGTATGTCTAAGCTGGGTTGCAGACTTGGTGCGCTGGGTACACGTGCAAAGCCAAGCTAAGAGGAAGGCCGCTTCCACCCTCCATGATTTTTGTTGCCCACTTCACTAGAGAGCGGACAGATCCTCACTCTTCTTTGGTGTTGAGTAGAATAGAAGCAGATTAGGTCCAATTATTTTGATCCCCTTGTACTAATGATAATCAATTCACTAAGAGTTCCAGAGACGTTTGGGTAGGGACAAGTGTCCACTTATTATGATATGCTCCTCTTAACTAGGGAACATAGGGAAAGAAGTGGCCTCGCATTAATGACTAATTGCAGCAGTCTCGTTAATCACTCAACACTTCTCTAGTGCTCCTGTCCTAGGATGGCACTTCTCTTGTCACTGCTGCAGACTCTGGCCGGTCCCTCGAGCAGCTCCTTTCCAGCTCCCTTCCAGATGGTTTGGCACACATTATATTATTATGGATTCTATTTTGGAGTATGCCATGGAAAGCTCTGATCTCTAGAGTTGAGCATTATCTTGGTTGGAAGAGATAAACTATGAACATGTCCTGTTGGGCTTCATGGCCAATCTGGAATGCTGACTTTGGGGACTTCTTTGGAGGCTGTTTCCTTCTGAGCCTCCATGTCATTGCTTCCCTCTGTGAGGATGAATACCTCGGAGAAATAATGGAGGGTGACTGCCTTAATCTGAACTCCACAGTGTCTTTCCGGCTTCCAATTATACAAATGTGCAAAAGGAACTCTGGACATGGGAACTCTCTCCCCCAGTGCAAATTGCACACATCTCTGACTCAGTAGAGAGTCCTGCAGAGTTGCCTGAGACACAGAGAGAGGGGAAATTGCTCAGCAAATGTTAGAGGTGGCATTTGAATCCAGGTCTTCCTGACTTCAAGCGCAGGGCACTAGCCACTGGACCCCAGCTGCCTTCATGGTCACGTCCTCACTAATCATCTTTATATCTTTGGCCCATTGTTAAATGTATAATTTGCAGAGGGTTAAAACTCTGTAAGATTGGATGCTTGTTAGGTTCTAATTGCTTTTCTTTTTTCCTTTTGTAGCTAACCAGCCTCATACCAAGCAGTGCCGTCCCGGTTATCTCTTTCCTATGCCCATTGCTCTGGGACCTTTACCGCATCCTTCTTATGATGCGACTGCAGGTAAGTTTGGAAAGTGTGCTCAGGCTTTATGTTTCCTCCTCTCTTTCACCCTGACCTTTGCACTCCATCTCATCTTACTTTATGTCACTGTAGACACAGAACAGAAATAGACCACACATGGGGCATGGTCCAAAGCCCGTTGCTTCAATGGGCTGGCACACAGAACTACCAAACCAAAGTTGTCAACTGGATCCTTGTACAAGCCAGTTGGCTTTGCTTTGTGGCCCTGAATTCTTCCAGTTATCTAAAAGGTGTGCAGCAGCAAGTGTATGGACTCATTTCTGCCACAGGGAAAATGATTCCAAAGTATTCCCTACTAATGGTTGCTAAAGATTTTTCTTTCAGTGTAGAAAGTTAACATCCTTCCTCTGTCCCTTGTATTCTCACTCTGCTGTCCTCCCTGCTCCAGATTCAGAAGCAGTTTTGTAGTTTTTATTATTTCATACATTTCCACTGATGGGATTCATTTCCAAGTGGCTGGCCAATTGGTGATAAGTCTCTCTGTACTTAAGCAGGCTAAACTAAGTGGAGCCTTGGAAAGCAGAACCATTTTGTTGCTGGGACTCTACTTAAGATTTTTCTGATATGCTTGAAGTCATAAAAACTAGGACTTTGTATGGGCTAGAGAGGACAGTGACTTTTGCCATCTTGAGGCCATCTATAACCATCCGCTTCACTTTTTGTGTTCTAAAGGTGAGATCTTTGTCCAAAGATCAATAAGTGAGTTATGCTAGGTTGGCTATGTCTTGGGGATTTACAAAAGGACATGGACAGGCATTGCACAGGATGAGCAGACATGACTGGGGTATGATTTGAGTCTTTGGAAGGAGTGCTCACATTGATGAGGTCTCAGAATCAGCTAGATGATATGGAATTCAGCATACTTTCCTTTGGATGTCAGGAAATGTGCAAGGTGGGAGGAAGTAGAAAAGTACCAAGAAGAATCCTATTTATAAGTACAAAAATGTGAAGTTCTTGTCCAGTGACCAACAAATGGACCATACTGGGTAGCCCCCTTCTGGTGGAGTTGTAGGGACACAGACACACATACACACATATGGAGCTCAGGAAAGGCTTTGTCTAAGAGGCAGCATTGAAGTTGTAGGGAGCTAGGGCTTCTCAGAGGTCAAAGAGCAGAATGTTTTCAGGCAAAGGGAACAACCTGCATCAAGTCCCAAGGGCAGGAACCACAGGTACAGAGTGTCAGGTACAGGGAATGCCATAGCCACTAGTTTGATTATTAACAGAGTGTATGAGGGGGAGTAATGGGAAATCATTCTAGAAAGATAAGCTGGCACCAGATATGAAATCAAGTGCTTTGTTCCAGTGTGAAAAGGGATGGTAAAATGCTTTGAAAATGTATCATATGCCATCCTAACACAGAACATTATGATGTTATGATTGATTCAGTGTTAGCCCTGGGCATAAGTAGATTTGAAGTCTTCTTGAAACCATCTGTCCATGTATAGAGATCAGTTCTTGCTTTGAAACATATTCCCTAATTTGTAGCCCAGATGCTTGACAGAGACAGAAAGGGAAGAGAATTATAGACCAGCTTGTGATCTCAGTAGAACACCAGAGGTGATGAGACAGAGGACTAGAGCTGCCTTGTCATCTCTGCATCTGGAAAGTCAGGTGCAATCCTGTAGTGGTGATTTCAACCCCAAAGTCCTCTTTCACCCAAAAGAGCAAATTTATTGGAGGAGGAAATAGGGTTGACCTCTATTCATCATCTAGATGTTGGTGTTCCATTTGCCTTTGGATCTTTGGGGTTAGGATTTGAAATAATGTGCAAATGAAGGATATAATTATTACTTGAGAAGGGGATCTCTTTTATGGAGAAGCCATCACTGGGTACTTGGACTCACTTGTTATGGACCGAGTCCAATGAACTCACTTCTTTGGGTTGGGCTGTCTCCTCTTGGTGTCTCTGCAGGTGAGTTTGGGCAAACGTCATCAGGCTAACCCCAAAATAATAATGCATTCCAGATTTATTTGGATGTGGGAGAAAAAAGGAAGGTAAAGCAAATTGGAGGGGCAGAGAAACATTGTTTCTACGTGAACAAACATATGAATCACACCAGGCTGCTTCCAGCCCTATATCTGTGGCCACATTGCTGCTGGAGCTCAAGTTTGGCTTGCTAGATAGCTATGGCCTTCTGTTGCGCTTAGACATTTTCTCAATCATTTCATTTTCTTCTCTCATTTGTCTAGTGTACCGAGGGTTCTGGACGGTTTTCATCGTGCTAGGTGTCACTGCCAGCCTGGTAGGGGTATTCCTCCTGGTATGTGGGGCACCCTTTGTCAATGCTCGGCTTTATAAATTTGGTGGGATCTTCCTTATCACCTCAGGTAAGATACTGAGTGACACTGATAGAAGGACTGTTCATTTTGGGGGCTGAGAACTTATGGGATAAAAGTCCTACCAAGTCAAGGAGAATGGAAGAAAACCAGCAATTCCATACTCCACTTGGAATCACGCTGCAGAGTCCAACCCTCATTCTACTCCTTCCTACCTGTGTGACCTTTGACAAAGGCCCTTAATCTCTCTGTTAAAGGAAGGGCTTGAACTAGTTGCTCTCCCAAGTCCCACCTACTTCTAAATTTATAAAGATTGTCATTAGTGAGTGCAGAAAGCTGCACGTGAGATTTTAAAAAAATTTGTAGTGAATTTATTGAAATCATTTGTCCTTATATTACTTATATTTTTCAGTATATTCCTCTCTCCCAAAGAGCCATCTTCTATAACAGAATTTTGAAAAAGATTTAAAAACCCTACATCAATAATAATAACCAACACATAGAAAAAGCCAACATTTTCTGCCAATGTTCCATGCCCATTAGCCTCCCATATCTGCAGGAAAAAAAGAAGGGATATGTCTTCTTAGATCTCTTCTCTGAGGTCATTTTTGAGTTTGAGCATTATAATTTCAGGGTAGTCAGTTTTAGTGGTTTTCTTATTCTTTTCTTTAGATTGTTAATAGCTGTCATGTATATTGTTTTCCTGGTTCTTTGTATTTTACTTTGTATCAGTTCATGTGAGTCTTCCTGTGCTTTTCTGTAATCATCATGATCAGTGTTTCTTATTGTGCCATAATATCCCATTATATTCACGTATCGTAGGCTCTAGTTATTCTCCAGTCTAAGGGCATTTGCTTTGTTTCCATCTCCTTGCTACTAATTAATATGGTTGCTAATATATTGGGTGGGTCTACTAACCCACTTCAGATATTCACTAGTGTGACCTGAAAGGAAGTCATTGGATTTTCTGCCTCAGTTTCTTCATCTGCAGGATACCCTCACTGACCTCTAGGTCCCTTCTAGTTTTAAAGCTGTGATCTTAAGATCCTCTGACTCACCTCTGCATCTCTGTCCACACCTCAGTTTATGAGCTGATTATAGCACAGTTCTATAGTGCCTCATTTCAGGAGCTCTGGCTGAGTAGACAACAACCTTTGTTTGGATGTCCCAGTTTCCAGGGCCGTGTTTGATGGGATGACTTAATTTCCTTATGGAGCATGATGCTTCCTTCCATTATTTATACTCAGTAGAGGCCCGATTGGGAACATGAGGAGGTATGCTTTTTGATGTACTGCCTGGAGGTTTGAAATCCTGGGTGGAATAATTTCTGGAGATGTCCTTTTCCGGGGCTGTCATTCTTTGGCCTACTCCACCACTGACAGTCTTCAGGGTTTGAGATCTAAGACCTCATCAGGAAGACAATATCAGTGGGCTCTCCCTACAGTATCCTTTTCCTCCAAAGTGGAGTGACAACTCATCCGGGGCTCTTAGTGAAAGGAAGTGTCCCACTGTCCTCCTTCATAGACATGTGGGGTTACTTGGAGCACACAAATGGAAGCACTCTGCAAGATTTGCCTTTGTTACTTTACTCGAAGCACAGCAGGGTTTCTAAATGTCCCTCTTGGACACTCAGCAGTGTGTTTTTAAGATTTGCTTCTTAGGATCAGAAACTTAGAGTTGGATTGGGCTTTAGAAGTTATCTTACCAATGAGGAGACAGAGGGCTAGAAGGTGAAGTGACTTGCCATACTATGATAATGATCATCATTGTCATCATCATCAAAGCTAACATTTATATAGTGCTTAATATGTTCCAGTGCTAAAGGCTTTACAACTATTATTTCATTTGATCCTCAAAACAACCCTGGGAAGTAGTCCTTTTAATATCCCCGTTTTATGGATGAGAAAACTGAGGCAAATAACAATCAATTGTCTTGCCTAGCATCCCTAGTAAGTGGCTGAGGCTAGATTTCAAGGCAGGCCTTCCTGAGTCCAGGCATAGTTCCCAGCATTCACTGGACCACCTACTTGTTCCTAGAAGCCACTGAGCCAGGATTTCAACCCAGGCCTTCTGATTTCAAATTTTGCCCTTTTGACCACATGTTTTGGTCCTGTCATTTCCCAGGCACAGTCTTCCTTACTGTATCCCTTCCTGCCCCCAGGCCCCAAGTCTCTTAGGACAGTTTCTGAAGGATTGCTTCAGAATCTGATCATGCTACTTACCTGTGATCAGAAGAGTGACTATTTTAGTAGTTAGTGCAGAAAACCAAGATGACTTCTGGCAGGGTAGGGGACTTGCTTTGAAGTCATCCTTGCAGAGAAGCTGAATGTTAACAGGCAGGCAAGCCTTGGCCCTACTTCCTACAAAAGCCACATCTCCATTCTGAGCCCTGGGGGACGTAGTTCTCAGAAGGTGGTGAGGTAAGATAAGGAAGTGCTTCTTGCACCTCAGTCCTTGCAGGAGAGTGGTAAATGAGAGGAAAGCACATGCTGGGCCAAAATGGGCCCCAATTCTGTACTTGACCTTCACTTTTGTCAGCAATAGCATTACTATTCAGATAATTCTATCCACTTGGGGATGCCCATGCCAGTGAAGCCTGTGTGGAAAGATGAGGAAGATCAGTGGATAAAATGGTAAACTCTACCTTCAAATCCTGCCTCTTCTGCTTTCTAGCTGGATGAAAGTCATGGGAACCTCTCTGAGCTTTGAAGTCCTCATCTGTGAAATGATAATGATGACAGTACTCATAGATCCCACCTCCAGGTGATTGTTTGGTCAGGTGAAATAAGAGCATGTGAAGCTCACAGCATTGTTTTCATTTTGTGGGTACATCCTATACTTTGAATGAAGCACTTTCAACTTAGTACTTTGTACTAAGCCAGTATAGCTAGGAAGATTAATAGTATTAGGTCATCCATAGGACTTTATGGTTTACAATAACCTTTCTGAACCTCAAGAACTATGGGATAAAGAGTACAAGGATTTTGATCCTCTTTTTGAAGATAATGAAAGCCAAAGGACTTGCCCAAGTTCACACAGCTAGTAAATACTAGTAGAGCTGAGATTCAAAACACCATATTTTGCTTCTAAGCTTAGTCCTCTTTCTGCTGTGCTGGATTGTCATTGGGGCCTGCTTTAATGAGGAAGAGTAGGGCTTGGATCCAGGATTCCATGATATATGGAACTCCCAGACAAAGAAAGTCCCTCTTTCAGGACAGGCTGGCAGCCTCTTAGTCTTACACAGTTGCTTTGTGCATTGTGAGGTTCAATGAGTTACCCACTTAGCCAGGTTGGTTAAGTGATTGTTTCTTAAGTGTCCAAGAAAAGGTCATTCTCTTAAGGAAGTTACGAATCTTGTCAGTTTTATCTGTAGCACGAATTTACTTGGCAAACTTTTTTTTTTACAGGTAGAATACATGTAAACCTTAGCTCAGCACATATGGAAATTATCATCACAGATTCTGAATTAATAGGGACTGACTTCAGAGCTTTACCCAGGATGGAGGCAGCAAGGCTTTGCTCCAGGTGCCACTGTTCTTGAGGAGGATGTGATCTTTCTCTCTTCCCACTGCCTCTCCCAGGATCCCTTTGCTGTGCTATTCCTCTTCTAGGGCCAGCACTAGGCTCTACTGCAGACCACCTCTGCCCCCTGCCTCCACTTTTTTCAGAGGGTCAGAGGAATAGACAAAAATGAAACCTGAATTTTTAAAGAACAAGTTTAGTAAGTAGGTGTGGAGAAAGCATCAGGACACTGGGCACCTGTTTCACTCCTGGTCTTACTGGGAATGGTTCCAGTTTATCCCCATTACATATGATGCTTACTGATAGTTTTAAATAGATGCTACTGACTATTTTAAGGAAAAGTCCATTTATTCCTATACTCTCAAGTGTTTTTTAATAGGAATGGATGTTGGATTTTATCAAATGCTTTTTCTGCATCTATTGAGATGATCATATAG